>NW_021604618.1:7338129-7440636 GCF_004785775.1 Grammomys surdaster
TGTGTGTGTGTGTGTGTGTGTGTGTGTGTGTGTGTGTGTGTGTGTGTAGGCCAGAGGACAGCCCCCTGAGTTTACTCAAGAGCCTTATTTTGAGACAGGGCCTGGAACTTACTGAATGTGCTGGGCTACTGGCCAGCAAGCTCCAGGAGTCTTCCTATCTCCACGACCCAGCCCTGGGATTTCATACACAGCATAAGGCTTAGAAATAGTTTTAACTATGTCATTCAGTACTTGAATTCAGAGGCCTTTGGATTTCCTTCACTGTCTTTAAGGCAGCCACAGTGTTCAAGTTCACTTCTTTCTAGACTTGTTTTGAAATGGCTTCTTTCATAAGATGACCTCGCTTTTCATGGTTACAAACATTTTCATAGCTACTGTGACGATATGCATTAGTGCCTAATTAACTATTATGTAACATTAACTAATGCGGTGCTTGGTCATGTGGCAAACCAAATGCTGTGTCCTCGAATGAAATGGAACTCGTTCTTGCCTTCCTGTTGTAAAGAATGGTCTTCTGTTTGTATTATGTACAGTGTGTGTACACAGAAGAATGATGTTGTTAAATTGGTGCGACATAGAACGTAAGTGTTTTCATAAATAATTTTGTTAGGCATGTTGATTTGAAGAAATTAGGATATGATTTCTTGCAGTTAACAAGAAAGAGTCAGAAATAAAATCTGCATGAATTCATTCTTTATAGCAAATAAGAAGAATGATTCCACAGCTCCAGAATCCTTCTGTTTACTACCCTGGGTACATAGAAGACACCTGTCTGAGAACAAAGAGGCCGAGAAGGCTACAGATTTGGCCACGTTTTTAAAATCTGATGAAAGCAGAGTCTTTTAGAAGGAAAAGCCCTCCTACACCTACGTCTTAAAGGAGGAAGCACTTCCTTGAGGAATCATAAGGAAAGGAATGATTGACAGTGGCGAGAACTGAAGAGCACTAGCTCTACTCGCAGTTTTACTGGTGATATTATTTATTCTAGTGGTCTCGTTACATGGTTTTATAAACTTTAGTGTCTTCACTAACCCTGTCTATCCTGTAGAGTGAAAAATTATAGATACTGGGTATATAGAATTCTTTTTAGACATATAAAGTATTCTTTAGGCTTTCTTTATAAAGACATGGAGAAACTGAGGCATGAAGCAAGTTAGGAATGTGGAAAGACCAGTCACCATTACTGGAACTGGCCTATCTGCAAAGAGTTAGGAAAGAATGCAAGTGAACTAGGTGGAACCAAGCTGAGAACCAAGTTGAGAACCAAGCTGGGAACCGCAGTGACAGGGCAAGGCCACAGTGACAGGGCAGGACCACATTCTTGAGAAAGATAAGCGTACAGAGAGTTTTCACCTGACCCTGACTCATGTAGGTTGGGTTCCTTTGGAATGTTCTACTATTTTTATGTTATACCACCCTAGCAACCCCCTCACTCCCTACTCATTCCTTGGTTTGTGGTTTTTCCTTTTAAAAACACCTCTCAAACTGGCTGTCAGGGTCAATTCCGCTCCTGCGTGGGCATACGAATTGACCGGCAGCTAGTTGTCACGCCCTAATAAACAACCTCGCAATTGCTCCGGTACATGGTGTCTCGAGCAGATTACTGGGTGGTCGCGACTTTCTGAGACTTGAGAGAGGGTCTCCCCTCTGCGGAGGTCTTCAATCCCATTTGCTTTACAATGTTCAGATGCATTTTATCTATGTGGATATTTCAGGAATGTCACTGGAGTATTTAATCACATTAATATGTACATGATGTGCATGCATTAATTCCCAAAAGGATTGAGAGCCATTTTTAAAAAATTGACCTGACAACAACATGAGAAAACAGAAATGCTGGCATTAAAGTTGAAGGGCAAGATTAAGAAAAACATAAAATGAGTGCTGGAGGACCTGTGTAGGTAAATATACCTGTTTGGACCTTATGTGAAATAAAGTGGCAGACTCCATTTAAAATTGACTTATTAATGTTCCATACAGCCTAGGTTGAAAAGTAAGGCAATAAATTCAGCAGAATTAAATAATGTTACCTATCTCATAAACAGGTCTGCAGTGAGTTCTATGTTAAGGTGACTAGATGCTGCCTCTGTGTGACCTGATGAAGAAGTGTCCAGACATGTCCAGACATGTCCAGACATGTCCAGAAGCATGATAGGATAGCAGCCAGCACAGAAACCCAGAAGTGCAACAAACTAAAAAGAAGAAAGACAATCACAATACAGTTTCAGCTACCTGGCTTCCCCATTCAGGGAGGGAAGCAGACAGGTCATCCAAAAATAAGGTGCAAGGCCCTAGTAGAGGCTGGCATCCAACCCACAAGACAAGCTCACTACTCCCACAAACTTCAAACTCAGAGAATTCTTCAATGGGTGTGGGGAGGAGGCCCCTCCTGCCAGGGGTCATGACTCCCTCTGTGCAGGGAACTGACACAAGTCTGGATTCAGCCTCACACAACCTAGAGTAAAAGACAGCACTAAGAGTCAGTACTGGAGAGAGTAGGAGGGCTGGACAATAGCAAGTAAAAGAAAACGGGACAGGAGGCATGGACCAGTATACATTATGTGGAGAAAGGTACCACCTTGATGCCTAGGAGTGTATGTCCTCAGATGAGACTCTGGAGTTTGAGAACCCTGAGCATGAGGTCAGCAGGTAGCCCAGCATTCTGTTGGAGCCACCTGTCTGCATAGGGTTCGTTGCTTGGGAACACTGACGGTCCAGTGGATTACTTGGAATTCACACCCATCTCCATCAGGTGATTAATGTTTGGTTGGTATGAACTGGAAAAACTTCAGAGTGGGAGAACCTGCCCAGCTCACATTGCCTAATGTGCCTAGCCAGAGCCTGATGGTGATGGAGCCCAATGGTGATGGTTTGAAAAGTTGGAAGTCACTAAAGTGAAGACAGCACTGCTGACCTCCGGAGCCTCTCCACCTCAGGCTCAGCAGCACAGAAAAGACAGAGAACTCAGCTCTCACTCTAGCCTCAAGCACATCCTGGCAGTCTTCAAGTTTCAGGAACTGGAGAAACACCCCTCTCTTTCCCCGTTCTGTGTACTCTTTCCATTTTTCTTATAATTCTAGTAGCATTTTTACTTTGCCTTTCATATGTTTATTTAATACCATTTATACACTTCTTCCTCATTGGCTGGTCCCCTTCTCCTGCTTTGTCGCTTGAGTGTCCTCTCTTCTCCTTTTTTCCCTGTTCATGCTCCCAGAGACATAGTGATTTTATTTTACCTTTTTTTTTTTTAAAAAAAAAAAGCTTTTAGAAATTCTTGCTACATTAATTTAATTTGAGGTGTTTTATTGTTTTGAGGGAGTGTGTGTGTGTGTTTGTGTGTGTGTGTTTGTGTTTGGCTTTTAGTAATTTAAGTTAATATACAAAAGGTGGTGGGTTTCCTTGTGGCAGCTTCATATATGCTGCTTGACTTTGTTCTCCCTCGTCCCTCCTCCTCCTGTCCTGCCCTCCATCATCCCACCTCCTACTGGTTCTCTTCCCCTACCCTAAATGATCTTCCCTTATGCTTTTATGATACATGAATTTTATTACCCTCCACCTCCTTTAAGCTCTCTCCCTCTCCTCCCCTTAAATCTAGGTTACTTATATGAAAGATATATGTAGCATTTGTCTGAGTCTGGAATATTTCACTTAATCATTTCTAGGTCTGCCCATTTTTCTGAAACTGTTATGATTTCGTTTTTCCGAATTGAGTATATTTCACATATGAGGGTCCTGATCTGGTCTACATATTGGGTATCTTAAGAGTTCATTGGCTTCTGGTACAACACAGGGCAAGAAAGCATTCTGAAATAGCTCTGTGACATTAGAGATGAGTGAGTGGAAGGTCCTGTAATTTTTGAGAGTTTATGATGGAAGAAGATATGATGTATAGTTTATGACAAATCCCAGTGGCAGGCACTATGTAGGTTACTAGACTTCTGATCAAGGCCATACTATGTACAGGAGAGAATTACTTGTCTTTCAAAAACTCTAGCATGCTGTTGGATCCTAGCAGGAAGAGCCTACCTAGGAGACACCAAGAGAGCTATGGTAGTTAGGTGTTGAGTCAAGGATTAGTCTAGATGTTACTCTAAAAGTATAGATCTGATTGATATTTAAATTGATATTAACTGATGAAGAGAATCAAATTTTCCTCCATGACACAGGACAGTGAGACTTAAAGATAAAGACCAGTGTCCTGTCCCTGGAGAAGGAAGGACATCTGCCTCCACTCTGCCTTGGACCACAGATTGCAACACCAGCTTTCCCAGTCTCCAGCCTGTCCTAATGCCTGCAAACTGTGGGTGTCCCAAACACTGCAGTGGTGTGGACCAATTCACTAAAACTCTTTCTCTCCATCTCTCCTTCCACCATCCCTGCCCTTCCTTTACCTCAAATTCTCTTCTCCCTCCCTTTCCTCTCTTTCTTTGTGTTTATATGTGCACAGAGATATTCCTTAACTTGTGGTGAGATTGTGCATGATAAAACTACTATAAATAAACAAAATATATTTTAGTTTGAAAATGCAACTTGCTGGACATCATAGATTAGTCCACTTAAATGTGCTGGAAACACTTTAATTGCCCATTTGGGCAAAATCAACTAACAGAATTCTTTAATTAAGTATGGACGATCATACAGCTTATCAAATGCATACCATAGAATTTAGTATTTGTTATTCATCCTCATGATTGTGCAGGTTACTGGGAGCTGTGGTTCAGTGCAACTGCAACACATCACTTTCATATCAACATAAAGTTTTAAAAAGTCGTTAAGTAGAACCATTGTAAGTACCACCTGTATACATTAAGATACTTACATATTCTATTGTTATCTGTTTCTCTGGTGTATCTTAATATACCAAGTGGCCATGCAGCTAAAATACTCAGTGCTAAGAGCTGAATTTTATCAGACCCAACGAGTGGTGGTTCATTCAAGTGTCCGCTCAAAAGTGGGTACATGGTGTCAGTCACAAGCTAGTCCAGAGGTCATAAGCAAATTGCAAAAGCAGATAGCCCAGGCGTCCACATCATTCATAATTATTACACCAACACCCTTCTCTCTTAGCTCCTAATGGCCACTTGGGGGAATTCTTAGGACTGACTGATGGAGGAAGAGCAAACCTGGGCTTTGTTCATGGACAGGGCATTTTGGTGTAGGGATGCAAGCCAAAAGTAGACAGAAGCTATACTATAATCTGCCTTGGGCAGGGATTTGAGAAAATTTGGGTCAAATCAGCCAGCTATAGAAGTATGGAGAACAGATACATCCATGGACACAAAATGTTGAAAGTCTTGGAGTCATGGTAATACCCATCACAGGGCACATACTGCAGAACAGATATGAAGCAGTTGGGTAGACAGGATGAATCAGACAGGAGATGCCATCAGTCTCCAAATATCTCTCTAAGACAATCCTTCTTCTGATTAATTATTGCAAGCCACATAAGTCTTCAATGGACCACACACCTAGCAACTAAGGACATCCTCCAACTTTGAAATTCACAGCCAGGTTTTATGGGCATATAAAGAATCTGCAGGAGCAGCAAGAGGAGGCAACCAAGAGACAGATCTGGAAGCCCTGATAAGATCAAGACTTCATGGCTATGAGCTCATTATTCTCCCATGTCTAAACTTGACCTAGAATTATACTATTCTGTGCAATCAATACAAGGACACATTTGCCCAAATGAATGTGATAATATTGTCATCTCAAATGAGCAACCAGTTGTTTCAGATGTGCCTACTAGACTCCTTCCATGTCTATTTAACAATTGAAGAATGTCACACAGCTTGCTTCTTTGGGACCTCCCTCCCCAATAAAAGATCTCAGAGCTATATCATTGGAAAAATCAAGCTAGGAATCCAGTAAGGAAGTCCATATCCTGCTTTGGTAATCCAACTCACAAGAGGGCCCAACTAATGTTCAAGCCCAGAAAACTTACAGAAAACTTCAATATTCTACCAGACTCTTCATACCACTTCATAACAGTGATAGAATGCTAAGTTGGAAATATCTAATAGCTTCTAGAAAGTGTGAGTCTGGACTTTGGGTGAAAAGTAAGAATTTTCAGCATACCAGTGACTCACTTGTCTACTTATGCATCTGTTCACTCAATACTATTTATTGAACAGCTACTGTGTGTCAAGCATTCTTCAAGATACTATAGTCTTGTCAGAAAGTAATAGAGATTGGGTGCTCATTGTTCTAGAATTTGGAATCTGGTGGGATGATGAAAGAGATGACTGGGGCCATGGGTGGGGATAATTTTCCCAAGGATGTAGAGAGACCCTAAGTTAGTGGGGGAGCATAAGAGAGAGAAAAGGAATCAGCTATAGCAAAAGAGAAAGAGGACATATAGGAAACCAAAGGAGTATAATGATTAGTTTAAGATATGAGAATATCTGGGGCTGGAGGGATGGCTTAGCAGTTTAGAGCACTTTCTGTTCTTACAGAAACCCAAAGTCCACATCTGGAGACTCACAACCATCTGAAACTCCAAAGGGTATGACTTGTCTTTTTGGCTCCATGGACACCTGCACAGGTTAGTCACACACATCCACAGATTCATAGAGGACACGTAAATAAAAACTAGAACTAGATCTTTAATATAGGAGAATTTTAAAAGGAGTAGAAGATTGAACATCATATCCTGCTTTTAAAAACTCAAGAATAAGAACACACATGGTATTCACTCACTGATTATTGGATATTAGCCCAGAACCTTGAAATGCCCAAGATACAACTCACAGGCCACATGAAGCTCATAAAGAAGGAAGACCAAGTGGGGGTGATTCGGTCCTTCTTAGAAGGAGCAACAAAAGGGAGCAAATATGGAGACAAAGTGAGGGACAGAAACTGAAGGAGGGGCCATTTCAAGACCACTCCACCTGAGTATCCATCCCATGTGCAGTCACCAAAGGTAGATGCTGATGTGGAAGTCAGGAAGTGCATGCTGATAAGAACCTGATATGGATGTCTCCTCAGGGGTCTTCAAGAGTCTGACATATTCAGAGGCAGATGCTCACAACTAGCCATTGAACTGATAATGGGGCTCCCAATGGAGGAGTTAGAGTGAAGACTGAAGGAGCTGAAAGGATTTGCGGCACCATGAGGAGAGCAACAATACCAACCAACCACAGCTCCCAGGGTCTAAACCACCAGCCTGGGAGCACTTAGGGAGGGATCCAGGGCTTCAGTTGAATATGTAAGAGTGGAGGGCCCTGCTGGGCATAGTGGGAAGAAGAGAACCTTGACCTCATGAAGGCTGGATGCCACAGGGGGTGGGAATCTTGAGGGTGGGGAGGTGGGAGTGTGGGGGGGGGGGTAGATAGTGGTTACAACCACAGAGAAGAAGGAGGGGGTGAGGGGATCGGGGGTTCCTGGGTGGGTGAAGGATGGGGTAAGGGGACAACATATGAAATATAAATAAAACATCCAATAAAAAAAACTCAAGAATATAAAGGGGGGCAGTACTTGCTAAAGGACACTTGCTTAAATTCCTGAAACTTAAATCCAACATGCTCTTTCTTATAGAATTTCAACCCAACAGTCGTCCACCCTGCACCCTCTGATAAGAAGTTGGGGAGGGGCAGTGAAAGGGGGCTTTCTTGAAAAAATTTAGGGCCTCGTGTGTGTGTGTGTGTGTGTGTGTGTGTGTGTGTGTGTGTGTTTGTGTGTTCAGCCACACATTTAAAAAGAATATACATCTCGGTCCTCACAATTCTGAACTTGACAGTGCCTAGGACTCTGGCTTTCCCAGTCCTTATAGTGGAAGAACAGTGCTTCATCTTGAGTTCACAGGATTCATAATCACTTTCTTCTGCCTTAATTGGGCTTTGGCAATGAGGACAGAAGCCGGGAACCATTTGAGAAACATCAGGGACAACTGTAGAAAGTACTAGCAGTTGCAGATCCAACAGGGGAAAGGACCTGATGTCAGAGGACTAATGAGATACTGCCTTAAAGGATATGCCTAGGCCACTCCTTGAAGAAGTGTGTCGTGAAGATGGAGTGAATTTCTGGCTATGCCACCTCCAACTCAAGCTTAGCTTAAAGCAACTATCTAAGCTGCGTCCTGTTTAATGAGTTGGTTTACCAAGCAAGCAGTCCACCTCAGCTATTTCTCAGGGCCTGATTTTCTCATATACCATAGTTGAGTACCTTAATCTCTGCTGCAATATCAGTGGGGCAGACTCCTCTTTGTAGCACACACCACCTGCAGATAATGATCTTTGTTTAGGCAGTAGACAGCAGTTAAAGTATCAGGTTTTGTCCTGGTCTCAGGTGTAGAAGAATCACTTTATGCATTAGCTTATGCAAATACAGAATTCACTAGAAGTCACACCATCTGCAAAGACATCAGGTATGATATCAGGACCTGGGACACAGGTGAGAAGGCCTCTTGGCTAATCTGTGTAAAGCTAGCCTTTGGGTGAATTTTAGGGTCAACTCATTTTCTCTCAATTAGAAACTGGTCAATAATAATACAGTCTATACTTTGGCTCAACAATCTTGGTATCTTCAGTTTGTCCCAGCACACTCTCTACTGTGCCCAGCTGGTCCCATGTCTCACTCAACCTATAGAAACATGTTATAGTTCAGTGAATTAAGTATCTCATAGAAGTCTGTCTCTAACTCCTCTACCCATTGCCAGAAAAACAAAAGAGGCCCTAATCAATGAGTGTCCACATGACTACATCCACCACAGGGCTTTCCTTTTCTGTGTGTGCTGGCCAGACAGGTTAGGGGTTCTCAAAGTGTTTGTGCCAGCAGTCAGAAAGCTCAGTGTTTGCATAGTTACAAGCTATGTTGCTGATAGATGTTTAAAGTCCTACCCCACAAAGCTTGATACTAAGTTAGTCTAATTACTAGCTTTGCAACTAGACGAAGAAATGTCAACGCTTGGCATACTTGAAAACATTTCTTGTAACCAGACTTTGGCTACTTTATTGGATTTCCTTATTCTACTAACCAACTTCACCCAATCCCTTCCAACTCCCCAACACTAGGTAGTAGAGAAAAAAGACTAGAAGGGAAAGGGGGCATCATTATCGTTAGACATCTTCCTGATGAATAGGGACATTGAGTTCCTTGGGGCAAGTTTGGTCTTCATCATCAGGATATCTCCAACCAGCAACAGCAAATAGCAGCAGCAGCAGGAGGAGGAGGAGGAGGACTGGGGCGAGGATGAGGATGAGGAGAAACAGCAGCAGCAGCAGCAGCAGCAGCAGCAGCAGCAGCAGCAGCAGCAGCAGCAGCCGGAGCAGCAGCAGGAGCAGCAGCCTCCGCTCATCTTGGGGATCTAGCATTTTTTTATATCCTCTCAAGAGTTCCCAGAATTCCAAACATCATACACTTGCAGAAACTATGTGCAGCTGGCAAAATCACACTCTTTCCATGGCATGGGGCAAATCATATTCTGCTGCTGTGGACAATCTAAAGCCATATTCCCTACCTTGGATTAAAACAAAAATCTATTCCTATAACATTTCTGTGTTTAAAAAAAGCAAAATTCTCACTACAATTACTACCTGGTATAGGCTACTGGCTTGCTCCCCTAAAAGCAGTAAAATAAGACCTACCTATTTCTACTTGAATTTAAATGTAAAGAAAATATGCTGACATTAGCTTAACTAAATGAGGTACCCAAGTTGTAAAACGAACACAAGCTAACATCTTGTATTAAGTACAATCACATTTGTAAAGGGCTGAAAATTATAGCTAAATTGTAGAGTATTCACCTAGTATAGCTAAGACCTTGACTTCAATCCCCCGTATTCAACAGTAATGCTAATGATAAACTGAATATGTAAGTATGTAGAATAGAAAGTTGGGCAGTGGTGGCTCAAGCCTTTAATACCAGCACTTGGGAGGCAGAGGCGGGTGGATTTATGAGTTCGAGGCCAGCCTGGTCTACAGAGTGAGTTCCAGGACAGCTCGGGCTATACAGAAAAACCTTGCCTCGAAAAAACCAAAAAAAAAAAAAAGTATGTAGACTAGCACATGTCTCTTGATCAGAATTCAATGAACATGAGCCATTACAATTGCCAAATCTAGCTTGAATTTTGTATTCTAGAGTACACAGCACTTAGAGATACAGGCATTCAGTAGGAAACCAACGCATCAGAAAAGCGATCGACACAACTACCAACTAAAACAAATGCAAATTAATTATTGAATATTTTCATCTCCCCCGTTTCTTAACAATGTACCTTTACCATATACTTAGCACCTAGGAGCTGACTCCAGTGGATTAGAAAAGAAAGCTTTCCTTAGGTCCAGCTTGGATGGAGACACACATCAGCTTCTCTGTGCTGACTGACATGAGCATGTGTAGAGAGCCAAAGCGTTGCACCTTCTGGCAGAAGGGCAAGCAGTAACCACAGGGGCTTAGGCCCACAGAGGGATTGTCTGTGAGTGAGGTCATGATTCAGGGGTTCGACAATCAACAGTGCTGACAAAGGCACACTGTTTCCCTGACAGTACAGAATCATATTACTGTACACACAAGTGCCTCACACCTGAGAGAGATGAAATTACACAGCTTAATCCCAGAACCAGCTCAGCAAGAAGTCACTCTGACATTTCAGATAGGAGTTGTCTTCTGGCAGAGAAAACACAACATGGCAGCGACAGGGCAGTTTTCAGCAATGAGAAGAGCCTGCACTTGTCCACTGAGATGGTCTCTGATGCTTAGTTTCCTTTATTAGCTCTGCCTGAGAGGTCCAAGCACAGTGCGCTCTACAGAGGCTCTTGCTTGTTGTGTTTTTGACCTTACAGTTTTCATTGAGGTCGCACATGCATCTTAAACCAAAGCAGATTGATAGCAGATACTTGCCAAAAATTCATCCTGGTCAGCAAGCTGGAACTTCACACTGATGAAGGTCTATGAAAAAATTACTTCTGTGCTGGAATGTGTCAGGGAACATACACAGGGATGTCCCCCAAACCGAGGCCAGCCAGAAGTTTCATAGCCTCCACCTTGGAGTTTAAATACTGACTGTTTGAAAAGGTGTGTAAATAAATGTCTTCCCAGGAGTTCTGAGCACCGTGCCTGAGACACACTGTGTCTGTCACTGCCTATCTCATAGGAAGGCCAGAGACATGGAAAGCTACCAGGCAGTAGACAAAAGCATCTGTTCCCTAAAGTCACCTTCTTCCTGTACCTTGCAGACTGTACTCCGACTCTTTGCCCTTTCTCTCTCAGCTACCTTCGCTGAGTTACATGGAAAGTTAAATCTATGAGACATATATTAATTGACTTGCCTACCAAATAGAGAACAATGTGATGAGGGTGAGCCAACATTTCAATCCAGATGATGTATGACAAAAGAAAACACAGAACTAAAGATAGATAATGTGAAGCAAAAAACAAAACAAAACAAAAACAAAAGCACCTTCAAAACACACAATAAGTACATTTTTACATTCCCTCTCTGTTCAGTGATAAGATTTCTGCCATTAGAGGCCAATGGGTTTGAGTTTTTGTTTAATGAGTCTTCCTCGAAACTATACATATACACATATACATATACACATACACGTACACATATTTACTACAAAGTGGGCAAGCACACTGACACTGAGTTACTTCCTAGCCTATGTTTTCCCTTTTATTGAAAGTAGATTCTTTTCTTACATAATATAACCTGATTACATCCCTCTACTCCTCCCAGTCCCTCTCCACCTCTCCTCTCACCCACATTCACTTCCTTCCTGTCTCTTGTTAGAAAAGAACAGGCTCCTATGAGATAACAACAAACTATAACAAAATAAAATATAATAAGATAGAACAAAAACTATCACATCAGAGTTAGACAGGACAACCAGAAGGAAAAGACAGAGGCCAAGAGAAGGCACGAGAATCTGAGACTCACTTCTTTAATGAACACTCAGGAATCCCATAAAAACACTAAACTGGAAGCCATAATATATGATACATGCAGGGGACTTGGTACAGACCCATGCAGGCCCTGTGCATGCTGTCTCAGTCTCTGGGAGTTCACAAGAGCTTTGGTCATGTTGCTTTAGAGGACTTTGGTTTTTTGCTGTCCTTCATTCCCACTGGCTCTTACACTCTTTCTGTCTCTTTTCCCATGGGGACTCTAGCCTATTCAATATGTTCTTTATCCCAGTGGTTCTCAACCTTCCTAATACAGTTCCTCAAGTTGTAGTGAATCCCAACCATAAATTATTTTATTACTACTTCATAACTGTAATTTTGCTACTGTTATGAATCGCAATGTAAATATTTGATATGCAGGATATGATATATAATTCCCAAAATGGTCATGACCCATAGGTTGAAAAAAGCTTTTGCCCATGTGTATATGCTTCCTTAAATGCACACACACACACACACACACACACACACACACACACACACGGTGGCACATTCAGGCCATTGTTCTTTTTTATCATTTGTTAAAGAGTCTGCTAATCTGAAGTACATAGGGTAGACTTGCTTTTTCTAAGAAAGTAGAGAATTTCAGGTTATAGATACACCACAAAGGACTTGCATCAAGTTCCCCAATAGGGACTTTTAGGGGGATAGAGAGATAGGTCAGTGACTGAGAGTATGCAACTCCTCTTGTAGAGGGTGCAAGGTCAGGTCCTAGCACCCAAGTCAGGTAGTTCACAATTGCCTGTAATTTTTGATCCAACAATTCAGGACTCAGTGAGTATCTTCACTCAAGTACAGATACCCACACACAGACACATGTGCATAATTAAGGACAGAATGAATGCTAAATATTGTGCTTTAAAAATGGGCATTTTTAGATTCGTCAACATTTTGCCATGATGCTGTGATGGGGAGATCTTTACATGCACAAAGACTCATCGTGTTTGAATATGCCTGCAGTGGGACAGCTACTTTAGAAACAAGCATAATGTTGATAGAAAATGCTTTCAGAAGAGCTGTGCTAACTTACTCTCAACATAGCAAGGTTGGAGTGGGGCTGGTTTCCCAAACACTGACCAGACTAGTGTGTTCTGAGTTCTTTGAGTTTTCCCAAACATTGGGTAGCAATGCTCTCTTGCGGTCTTATCTGCATTTCTCCTATAGGGAGCATAATACTCCTTATATATTGAGGCTTTGACTCAGTTTGCTTTTCCTTTACTTTTTCTTTTCTTTCTTTTTTGATTTTTGTTTTATTATCTATTTACTTGTTTATTCACATAGCTGCATTTATCAAGATGTTCCTTCATAATTCTCAAGGAGTAGAAATTAAGATAGGGAGGGAGAGAGAGAGAGAAAGAGAGAGAGAGAGAGGGAGAGAGGGAGAGAGAGAGAGAGAGAGAGAGAGAGAATCAACTCAACAGTCAGCCTGCCAAATCAAAACTGATTAAAAGCCAAACAGCTCATCATGATCAACAGCATTCTATTTTCCTTGGTCCTCTTTCAATTGCTGTCTCTATTAATCCTCTCCAAGCAAATCAAATTCCAATCATATAAGCGATTTGTATCTCCTACAACAAATCATAGAACCTGTTTTACCTCCACAGACTGACAAGGGCCCTTCTTTCTGCCTGGAATACCTTTTCAGTCTCAAGCCCAAAATGTCTGTTGAGCAAGTTTGTATTTCATGCACAGCGATTGATGCAGCCCTTCTTCGTGAGACTTCGCTGCTTGTCATCCTCCCTGACCCTGATCAGCTCTGTAGCGTTTCTTACTAATCTCAATGACTTGGGTCATACAGTACAAGTCAGGAGTGAGGGCTCTGAAGTCTGGCCAAATCTTGCTTCTGTTATGTACTTCCTCTTTGTGAACTTCAGTGTTCTCGGCCATACAATGAGGTTAACAAGAAAATCCAGGAGGACTTCTTTAAGAATTAAATAAGCTAATACTTGCAAAAGCGTTAAACAGTGCCTGTACTAAAATAGTGCCACACACACAAAATGTTCTCATAACTAAATATTACCAAGTTGAGGTCAGCGCCAGCCTCAGCAACAGCATTGCCCTCCAAAAGGCGGTTGGACCTGGTTTAACAGACCCTCTAGCCCCAGGATGTTTAGATGTGCCAAACTACAGCACTTAACATGTGACAGTTCTATTTAATAAGCAAATAAATATATTTTTTTAAGAAATAAATTTCTAAGGCCCTCATTTTAGTTAAAAGATAACATAAATACATAAAATAGATTTAAGAAAAGTCTTCAGAACAAAAACAGGAATGTATGTTGTCTCTAACATAAGCAAATACAAAGTCTGTGCGAAATTGTTAAGAAAATACAGAGGAAGATAAGTAGAGTAGAGTTAAGGAGAGGTTCGTGGGTGGGTTTTCATTACAGACATAAGGTAGAGAAAGAATGGAGATGGCGGAAATCGCTAAGAGAGCATCCAAAGGGAAAATAACCCCCAGCAGGGGCTCCTTGGAGATTCCTGAATCTTAGTTAGCTTCACTCACAGTCTTAACAAACTTACTGAAATGTACCCACATCCAACATAACTCTGGGGCAAAATATTTTCTAACTTGGCTTTTGAAATGATTCTTATGTTAGTAAATCCTTTGATTCATAATTGGTTACAATTTTTATGTAATTATATTTCTATATGAAATTATTTTAATTATTTTATAATTAGCTAATGATTTCTTTTAGCAATCACTAGGCACCCATGAGAAATTTTAAGTTAAAAAAAAACACATCCACAAATTGTTTTTGACTATAATGTTTGTGAATATTACATTTAATAACTAATGAAGTTGATGTCATAACCTGTAGCTATGCCCCTACATATTTTAAGTTCATATATCACAATGTTCAGTGAAAACGAAGCATTTCTTTGTTTCCTTTCCTCTTTGTGTCTTGAAATGCTCTTGGGCTTTCACCTAGGCACTACGCCTGCAGAGCCATGATCACAGGTAAGGCAGCCCAGTTTGCTCAAAGGCCTGCAGGCAAGTGCAATCAAGTTTTACGCTGAATATGGCAAACTCATTGTCTTTGCTGAAGCCAAGAATCTATGTGGAGGATTAATTGGATACATACCTCTTAAGGGAACCAGCTGTCTTTATAAGTAAAGGCCTGTTACAAGAACAAACAAACCTATTTAGGCTGGGGAGTGTGGGGGGACACATTACCTGTTCTCATCACTTGCCAAGAACACCATGCCCTCATTTCAGGTCAACTCCAGACACCAAGGCTGGAATCTGAAGTACTATTTTCTAGCTGGGTAAAATTCATGATAGTGAATGCCTGTCATCCCAGCAATGGAGAGGCTGAGAAAGATTCTGAATTCAAGACCTGCCTGGGCTACATAGCAAGATAGCAAGACTCTATTTCAAATAACAACAAATATAAACATATTAAGTATAATATTACATATATATATATATGTATATATATATATGTTTGTGTATATATATACATACACACATACACATATATATATACACACATAGATGACCAAAAACTGGGTCTTACATCTTCTACAAGATAAATGTTCTAGCATTTTAATTAGAAACACTTCTCTTTCTCCCCCTCTGTTATCACTGGGTGAGACATTGCTTGTTGTTATCATTATCCTTGACACTAAGGCTGTAAAAGTCACATCTCAGGTTCTGGGAAAAGAACCTCCACATGGAATATCAGACTTGGACATATCTTCAGATTTGGTAGGAATGTATGCATATGTTTCTACGATGAGGGAATCAAGTATTTTGTCCACCTTTAGCATCCATTTGTATGATGTTCCCTGGATTTTGAAAATCTGGGTTCCTGAAGTCATGCTCGTATTCTCATTTCCAGGGAAATGAAGAAAACAGCCCAGGCAAAAAGAAAGACTACCAAGTCACAGGTAAGTCACAAACAGTCTAAAACCTGCAATTGATTTTTTACCCAATTCTTGCTACACCTAAGATTTGCATAACCCAGTGCTAGGGAGATTTGGGGGGAAAACCAGAATTCCAGCCCTGAAACCAAGCCAAGCTTCCAATGACTAGAGACTGGGAAAGCTGCCTTTTCCCAATGCAATCTAGTTTCTGTTTCCCAATGGCATGTAAAGGACAGACGTGTTCTGTTCTGCAGCCCTGGAACCTACTCTCAGTGATTAAGCCATTATCTGTGAGGACTGGGTAAGGGCTAACAGGAGTTTAGCTCACAGTCAATGTCTTGTGATTTGTGTAACAAAACCCGGCCTCTTCCTTAATTATTTACCTCATCTATTGTGAGCATTCTCAAGTCAGTGGTTTTACTTAAGTGCACATCTATAAGACTGACATTGCTGTGAAACCCTTTCAAAGCCCTCAGAATGAAGACTTTTTCTTGCCCACACCTAAACAGCAGCTCACTAAAAACAATGAATGGTATTTCATAATAAGAGTGGGTGTGCTTCACATAACCAATATGTAAATAAAGGAGTGGCTGGGTGAGACCAGAGGGGCCTCTCCAGAAAGCTCCCCCCCCCACCATGTCCTACTGTGTGGAACACAACAAGGATCAAGAGAAAGACAGAGGAATTATTTTCTTTTTCTGATGGTCACCCATGTCCAGAGAGATGGGATAGGTGGGACTTCATAGCTAATTCTGAATCCAACCCTCCTCCCAAAGCCCCCTAAACAAAACAAAAACAAAATATCAGAGAGAGAGAGAGAGAGAGAGAGAGAGAGAGAGAGAGAGAGAGAGACTCAGAAATTAAGAGACGGTAAATGTTGCACTTGGGTCTTGCCTTCATGGATTCAGGAAGCAAAACCACACAGACCCAGTAAGACAAAGGGAACCAGGGACCTGGCAAGGGGAGAAAAAAGAATGATCTGTAATATTAACAATTCAAGTGTCAGCAGCTATGCAGGGCTCACTTTAACAAAAGCGTTCCACCCTAGCAAATTCTGCCTACCCTGCAAGGCTTTCTGTGAGTGCTCGGATGGTGTCCAGTAGGATTTGCAAACAGTTCTGGCCTCTCTGTTGCTGTCTCATTCTCTCTGCCTTCCCAGACAAATCCAGAATCTGGGCCAAGGCTGTGTCTCTCTTTACTGGCAGATTTGCTAATTCAAAAGGAGCCTAATTAACACTGTCTTCCTAATTGAGCATCATGTCCTTGAGCAAGTGACTTGGCCTCTTCAGGACCTACCAAATGGAGATAATAATAGGACTTTGCTCACAGGGCGTTTAGAATTTCCTGAGATCATACACTTATTTATCCCCTGTATAAAATACGTTACCAAAGGACCTGTGTGTTGTATGCGTTGTTCTAGATGTAAATACAAAAAAGATACAAAGCTCTGACCACACAGACTAAAATTCCAGTGGGGAAGACAAGCAACACCCAACAAAAGAATAATGTTGGGTGGTGATAAATTCTGAAGTGTGTAAAGCCTGATTAGGGCACAGAGGATAACAGGCAGCTTATTTGCCATAAGATAATGATAAAAGTCATCTTTGAGGAGGAAGCAGATAAGAAAAGATCTGACAGCTCAACTAGGACATCTACATTACTTTCCAGACTCTCAACTTCAAGATGCTGATGGGCCATGAGCTTAGAAATCTGGGAGGTGCTTTATTTTTCTCTTCAAATGTCTCTCTAAGCAATGTCTGCCTTATTTTTGTTTTTTTAGTTGGCACTTATTTAATTTTTTAAATCATTTATTATGGGTATGGGTAGGGTTGTGGGCATGGACAAGGACCATGCATGCATGCGGAGGTCAGAGGATAACTTATAGGAGCCAGCTTTTTGGTTCTTTGCACCCTTTGAGTGCTGGAGACCAAACTCCACTTGTCAGGCTATCCTGCAACACCTCTGCCTGCTGCTGAGACATCTTCCAGACATGACCAAACAACATTTTAAGGCATCATCGCAGATCGCAAACATAACTCCTTTTAGTTTTAGTAATTGTATCTCATTAACACAATTCTTTAAGGCCCAAAAATGAATCGTTTGATTGTTGGTCTATTAAGCCTACAAATAACCTGTTAATACCTCAGAGTGGTAACAGTATACTCTTTACAGTGAAGCCACTGTCTTTTCTGGAATAATCCAGGAAGGAAGTAATGAAGGGGAAGGGCATACTTAGTAGATGCCACCTCAAGTCACTCAGCAGAGTAATTCTCCAGCTGGTGGGAAGACAAGCATGGAAGGCATCCCAGAATTATCTCAAACTACTCACGAACCATTGAGCCCTCCCAAGAGCAGTTTACTGTAAGGCTAGTTTTTCTAAAGCATTTGTTTTACACATTGATTCCATGTTCAAAATCTTGGGGAAACATTATGAGCTTAATTTCTTTGCCAGAGATTTGCAGCTGTAAGTAACCCATCAAATTAAAAGGCCTGAGAAATTTCTACAACCCAGAAATCTAATGAAGCTTAATCACTCTAAATTGGTTTGACTACAGATCCCTTCTCTTCTTTGACATGTGTTACCCTGAACTTTTCAGAATGCTACAAGAAAGGAAGGCAGAAAAATGGAACCAACTCACCACATTCAAAAACTCTAGACTCTTCAAAAAACGGCATTGAGACTGGGCTCTCAGTACACAGAAAATGAGTGACTGGGTGTAGCTCCCATCTGTTCTGTTGGTCGCTTACACTCAAACATCTGTGAAGTGTTTCCATGTCAAGTATCATGGAGACACTGACATTATACGAAGCTTTCAGAATTCCTTTCCAAGGAACTTATTTTCAGAGGTTCAAGCATGAGAAGCAGAAATCACTCTTCCAGAGGTTTAAACTCCAGATTCTGAACCATGTCAAGATATGCCCACTGTGCGGTTTATTCAAGGTAACTCTTTGAAAGCACATTCAACTACTGCAGAATTGGAACAATGTTTTAACAAGTCGGAACAGCATTTGTGAGTCCTCTATCACATTGTCTCACCTTTATGCTCTGCACTCCGAGTATCTCTTTTTGACCGAGAGGGTGAGGTGGGGTCATTACCTGCCTGCTGGGAATTGTACGTAACATGCAGCCTCTCTTATGGGTGCCAAGGTGCACACCCTTGGGAGTGTGTCCTGTGTGTAAATCTTATCTGTCATGTCTGTTATCTGATTGGAGGAGGTTAAGAAGTGCTGAACCAACACAAACTCCATGTTTTACACTTGAGAACACGGAGGCCCACAGAGGTAGCAGAACATGTCTGGATCTCTCAGATGGAAGAAACTCAGAACTAAGATCCAAGTGTTCTGTCACCCAGCTCAGAACAGCCTGACCCTCTTCTGAGGTACCTGTGTCAGGTCAGCTTTCCTAGAGACAAAGCCTAAGAAGAAAATGATAACTTAGATTTCATGAGTGAAGATTAGACTCCTCTCCACCTAGGCTTCTTCTATTTCAGTCCTTTAAAAGACTAATGCACTAGCACAGCCTTTCTGCTTCGTAAACCCAGAGACATCTACCAAGCATTGTGTCGCTTTCTATTTGGGGGTGTGGATATCTCTTATTATTTAACAATATCATATCTGTATACATAGTATCTTGATCATTTAAGATCTCCCCTGAGCACATCCCCTCCCACCTTTCTGTATTTTCCTCGTTTTTATGTAACCTGTTGAGTCCAATCAGTGATGTTCATGGGAATGCTATCAGATCCTATGGGCTTGACGTTGGATGTGTTATAATAATTGTGGCGGGTTCATGAGTGTCATTACTGTGTCATGTCCAAAAGACACTGTTCCACAGTGCTCCTCTCACCCCCCAGCTCTTACATCCTTTGCACTTCCTTTTCTACAGTGAACTCTGAGCCTTTGCAAGGGAGTTCATACAGATGTGCTATCTAGGGGCCAGGACTCGAACAATCCACTATGTTTCTTTCTTAGTTGTATAAGGTACAAGTACAGAAGCTTCTTAAAACAATTCTACATGTCCCAGTTGACTGGACTCCCAAGAACGTCATCATATGGTGGGCATTATCTCCCATGCCTTGAAAGATGTGTAGCTTGCCAAGACATCCAAAAACTATACCACTTTCTCATATGACCTCATCACCATGTTGTGGGTCAGTGCAATGCTCTACTGCCATCTCTATGTAGTTTAGATATTTAGGGATTACACAGAAAGGGGGAAACAAAAGCATCCCTGAGACAAAACTGGAGATGTCTAGGTTGTAGATCATCATATCTGCATGGCAACAACTCCAGCTCGTTCTGAGGTTTGTTGTTTTGTTTGTTTTGTTTTACTTTTTGTTTTGTTTGTTATTTGGTTGGTTTTGTAATTTTTGGTTTTTGTTTGTTTTATGGTACTGAGGATGAATCCATGCTAGGTAAGTATATTGGTTATTTAACTAAGTTCTCTATATATGGGGATCTATTTTCTCTAGTGAAAACTAGCTATACCTAGGGGTACTACCTGGTTAAATTTACAGTAAGTACACTGATCCCTTAAACATTTAGCTTTCCATGAGCCATGCTGATAAACTCTACAGGAATGTTATGAGCACGGCATTTCCTACATGCTATATGATGTCTACGGCAATCTGCCATTGCCTGGGGATACAGAGTCTTTTGCTATTCTATGTTGAACAATGCATGCAAGATTTTCCTCAGCCCTTTTAATTATAATTGCGTGCATCCACAGATTCAGTACAGTCCCAAGACATTCTCAGAACTCCATTTCCTACCTGGTGACACTCTCACAGGTCAGGATAATCATCTTGGATCAAATAGTACTTGGAAAAATAGAGATTCCTCTTTCCTTGGTACATAGTTATTTTTGAAAATACCTATGGCTTACATTGGTGAAGAACTGATTGAATCATGACAAGACATTTGCCATGATGTTTCAACACATAAAATGGGATAAGACAGCCCCTCTTGTACTCAGTAAATATAGAACCTGAGGACTGACTCAGATCTGGAAACAGCAAAAGCTCCTAATTTTCTATTGTAGGTGTTATTCCTTGCTTTCTGTTCCTCCATTCTCAATCTTATTTAATCTTCTACAGTGAGCAAATGTTCTATGTGTATATGTATGTGTGTTCATACATGTGTGATGTACAGGTGTGTACAACATGTGGTGTGTGTCTCTGTGTATGTTTCTCTCTCTCTCTCTCTCACTCTGTGTGTGTGTGTGTGTGTGTGTGTGTGTGTGTGTGTGTGTAGTATGAAGACCAGAAGTTCATTTTAAGTGTTGTTTTAGGGTTTCTATTGCTACAACAAAACACCTTGACCAAAAAACAATCTGGGAAGAAAACAATTTGGTTTACAGTTCAACATTGCTGTTCATCACCAAAGGAACTCAGAAGAGAAACTCAAACAGTGCAGAACCCTGGAGGCAGGAGCTGATGCAGATGCCATAGAGAGGTGCTTGCTTCACATGGCTTCCTCAGCTTGCTATCTTATAGAACCAAGTACCACTAACCCAGGGATTGCATCACCCACAATAGGTGTATCTTCCTCCATCAATTAATAATTGCAGCTGGATCTTAAGGAGGCATTTTCTTGATTGAGGATTTTTCCTTTCTGACGATTAGATTGTGTCAAGTGTCTCCCTCAATTGCTCTCCATATATACATATATATATATATATAATGTAGAGGGGAAAAGAGAGTGAGGCAGGGTGGGAGGGAGGGAGGGAGAGGGGAGGGGAGGGAGGGTGGGAGGGAAGAAGAGAGAAGAGAGAAGAGAGAAGAGAGAAAAGAGAAGAGAGAAAGAAGGTTTCAGTGGATCAAGAGTTCACCAATTTGGCTAGACTAGACAGACAACAAATCCCTTAGAAATATTCATGTTTTCAAGGTTGACGTTTGGTCTGATGCTATGTATTGTGATGCTAAATTCTGTATTCCAAGGTCTAGTTGCCTCAAGATGAGTGAATTCTTATGTATACCAGCTTTTGTTGTGCAAACCTTGCTCCTTAATTTAAAACTATTGGTTGAATAAAAGTGCCTACAGCCTGTATCTGGGCCGAAGTGGAGTAGAGTTCCTGGGCTTGAGGTCTAAGGCAGAGTCCATGAAGGAGGAGAAGAAGAGAGTGGAGGATGAAGGAAGATGTTGCTTTGGGGTATGTGGATCATGAGTGCATGGCCATGAAGGCCAACCTGTTGGAATAACAGTGGCCTAGGTGGAACATGGCAAGTGATATATTGAGATTATGGACAGCAAAGTAGACAGAATAGCACACAGAACTGATAACTGCTCAGCTGTAGTCCTTTAAGGCTTATTATAAATATAAAGGTTTGGGAGCTAAATGATCAAAGGTAGAGACTTCCCAACACAGTGATTATAGGCATGGTCTACCATACCTAGATTTTTCAAGGGTGCTAGGAATCAAAACTCAGGTCTTCATGCTTGTATGCCAAGTATTTTCCTGACTGAGAATCTTCTAGTCCCTAAGCAAATAGTTTTATTGGCCATAGTCTTTCTTGTTCTTAGAAATGGCCTTTCTCGTTAGGCATTTTCACTGATTTGTTAGCTCAAGTTTGTCTGGGTGCTGATGTTGCTGACAGTAATCATGTCCATGTTGCTTCTGATGGCTGAGCTCTCTACTGGCCTCTACTGTTTAGTACTCTGCTAGTCTCACTGATACTGGCAACCAGTTTCCAGAACCACATCTTCTATTGTCAGCCCCAGCTTAAAGACAACAGCCTCTGTGAAGCTTCTCAGTAGTTACAGTACCCACCCTTAACCTCTCCTGGAACATTCCTTTTCACCTTGATAAATGTAGGAACAGTCATCTGATAGGTTTTCCAGTCTTATGCAACTGACACATTCTAGTACACTCATTTTTCTGACTCTTAATCCCTTCCTCTGCAATAGTTCTACAAGCTCCCAAGTAGATTGGTGTCTCTATCCCATTTAATACAACTGATCACTCCCCTAGTAATAGACTCCCTTTTACTAACTCCATTTTAACAAATGTTCCTTTACCAAACCCTACCCACCACCACCACTACCATCACTCCTTTGGTGAGCATCCTTGTGTCCCACTATCTTCAGTCCTACTGGAATGTACTGAGGGACTGAGCAGTTATTGTACCTCTTTTGACCTTCCTCTCCTCTCCTTTTACAGGCCTAGTCCTCCCCAGTAACCTGATATTTGGCCCTAATTATAGGGATGGTGGCTAGGAAAGAATATGGTTGGCTGACCTAAAAACAGCAAGCATTATATCGACAGGTTTTTCTCTGTATTATTTTCGAGAAATGGAAGGAGGGTTATCCTCCACCAAATAAAGAGTCATTTATGTAGACTAGAGGTGTGCAAGGAAATCTGAAATCCGAGATTGGCAGTTCTCAAGTGAATCCCAAGGCTTAAATTTAAGGCTGTATGCTTTGGAGTTCTATATTGTTAACAACTAGGTTCTATATATTTTGCCTCTATCTGCTGCCTGGCTGCAGGAGATGCAAGCTCTAAGAGACATCAAAGAGATTATTCTCTGTTTTAAATTGCTAATTAATTTGAACCTTGCATTTTCTCCATTCCACAAATCAATGACACTTGACACCAGTCTCCGCATAGTAGAGTGACTGTTTGCTCCACCTCTCAAATGTCAGAGACACAGCATTCGTCAATGCATCACCTATATGCAGGCCATCTGGTCCACTACAGGCGAGACTCTTACTGCTGCAGCATGCTAAATACAGCGAAGACGTCAACCATGCGAGGAGGAGTCCTTATTCTCATCCATCAATGAGGGAACTCCCTCTAGGATCCCATATTTATGGTTTACATTCTATGGCTACTACTGATGACATCTTAGATGCTGTTCCCCAGGAACAGAGGCTGAGCTGCTATCTTTTGAAAGTTTACTTTAACTTTACTCTCAGGAGAAGAAAAGTGAGGGAAACAGAATAGAACAAGGAATGGGAGGACCTACATAAAGCTATGTCTTGGTTGAAGACCAGCAGACATCAAGTCCCACAGAAAACTCTGCAGCACAAATTCCATCACACGGCTAGGCATCCCTTGGGGGAAAGATGTCAATTTCTTAAATATTCATGCCAGTCATTGGCTACTTGATGTTTTTAGGATGCGTGGAGGTGCTGGCATATTCTTGTTTATCAGAGAGAGAGCCTCTGATCTTAATTATAGCACTTAGGGATAAGTGTCAGCTGAGTGAGCCAGAATCTAGGCAAAGCTCTGATGGTATATGCTATGAATAACTTCTATAATAAATATTCTGAGTAGACAGTATCATCAGTAGATAGCCAAAACAAGATTTAGATCCACTTGACAAGTAAGATCAATGATAAATATTGACTTTTATTATCAAAAACAAAAAACATATTTTAAAATTAACAAAAATAATTCTGTACAAGCAATTTACTGTTTTCCCATAAGGCTTATAAGCTGCTTTGTATGGCATAGAGACAAGTAAACACGTTTATAGACTTGTAATCTAACATATTAGCCAAGTGGGGGGAAAAGCAGGATACAAAGTGTTAGCTTTTGGTTACTGAATCAAATATATGAGGTAATCAACTTATAAAACAAGAGGTCACTTTTGGCTCACAATTTTGACAGTTCACGTCCATTTGGCTTGTGGCAGAGTAGCCCATCATTGCAGAAAGCAGAGGAAAGTCACTCACCTCAGGGCAGAATATAAGAGAGAAAAGTTAGAAGTTTCATTTGAAAGTACATCCCTGACAAAAGCCTCCCACAATACTCTACCTCTGAAATTTCCCATCATCTTCCAGTGTCACTAAGATGAGGACTAAGCCTTTAATTCAAAAGCCTTTGAAATACAGTCCAGGTACAAACTGTAGCAGAAAGCATGCATGTAATTCATGCCAGTGTTTTGAGAGTGGACACAGTCATGAAAAAGAATTATAGTTCTCAAAGTGAAAATTAGAAAATGTGGAAGAGTAGGTCGCACAAGCACAGTCTATTGGAGTTGTGATGTCATCATGTCCCATAGCTTTTGGAAGATTTCTTTGTACAATTATGATGAAATAAGATCTGGCAGACAATAGGTTGATGTTATGAAATGGTTTCTGGTCATGTAGACCATCCAAAAGACCTCAAGAGCCACAGGTGTTGGGGAAACCATAGCAAACTGCTAATTACGAGTGTAAATAATCCTATGTACTTCTCTTGGTTGTCATTTATGTTGCCAACCTTTCCACAACATGCATCTTTGCATGTTTCATGATTACAAACATGGAAGGATCATTTAGGAAGCATGTTCATTTATAGACAGACTGTATGTGCACTTACTCAATTGGATTACATTCCTTGAACCATTTTTTGAGATTTGCAAAAATTCAAGAATTACATGTTTTGTGCTGCTGAACTTATTTTGGATGTTTTCCATAAATCAAACCATAAATGAAAGAAACCCCCAGGAACTGTCTGGAAGAAGGCAGATTCTAGGCAGGAAGGGATGCTGATAGGGTGGCCTTTCCCTGTTGTGAGTTGGCCTGATGCTGTTGGTATTCTGATGTTTATTCTGCTTCCTTATGAGGGGCTGCTCCCCCCAGGAGCAGTCCATCACATACTCAGGTGATCTCATGTGAACCTTCTTCCCATTTTAACTGGTCAATAAAGTCTAGAGCCTGTGATTGGGTGGTGGAGGGGACTGGAGGTTTGAGAGCGAGGCATGTAAAGAGGAGAAGAGGACAAGTTGCCTCTAAGCAGCTTAGACATCAATTTGAGGGCACTCTCCATCCACATCATTTCTTATTGTAATGTGAGCACACATGCTCATTTGGGTTTTGTTTGTGCCTATGCTCTTTTCAGACACACAATTTACCACTTGTCAAATAAAGGAGAACATGAGAGACAAGCTAACCAGGGTGGCTACTTAATGGGTCATGTTCAGTGCATGAGATCTTGATATTCATAGTTGGTGTTGGTCAAAGCACCTCTCTTTTGTCGGGACAGAGTCTAATATAGCCCAGGCTAACCTTGAACTAACTATATAGCCAAGAAAACTTTGACCACCTGTAATCATATCTACTCCCCCCTTCAGCTCCTAGCTAGATATGGATTATGCAACTTTGATTCCATAATAGCCCATGCTGTGGATCTTTGTCACAAATAAAATGACTTGTGTCTCTGAATTTTTCTAGCTAGTCTGATATTCCTGGAGGAATTATTATTATTATTATTATTATTATTATTATTATTATTATATTAGCAGTAGTAGCAGTAGCAGTAGTATGTGTCTCTATATCCTCACTACCAATATCATTGATGATTCAGTCTTTCCAGCACTTACCAGGAGGCAACTCTTACAGGTTAAAGAATATTCTCTAAGAATCAGTTCCAGATTCTGCTCTATTGCTTTACTACATTCCAAATCTAGAGCCTTGGGGAGTCACTCAGTCTCTCTGAGCCTTAGTTTCCTCATGTGTAACATGAAGCTAAAATCCTCCATCTCACAGGGCTGCTGTGGGGATACAATGACTCAGCTTAAGTCCCTGGTGCAGCTCTCAGCATACAGTGGTTTCTAGTAACTATGCTTTCTTTCTTCATTTTTAATCAATTACAGTAGCAGGTTTCAGAGAGGGCTAAATAAATGGTTTCCCTTTAAAAAGAATACAGGCGAGTTTTCTCTAAAGTTACCTGAGTAGCTTGGATCTCCCTAGTGCCCAATGATTAACTCCCAGAAGGAGTCTTCATGGTCCCTGAAGAGAGAAGTAAGGGAACTTTCCCAAAGATAAGGTGAGATACCCTCCACACCCTTTTCTGGAGAAGTCACATGCCAAACTGTGTTAACAAAAGGAATTCAGGGAGAAAACCAAAATAAAATAAAAAACAAAAACAAAACCCTCAAAGCTCAAAATACAGCCTTCTTATATAATAAGAATGGCTGTAGGAAACAGCATTTTACTGAGATAACTGTCTGTCTGCCTGCCTGCCTGCCTGTCTGTGTCTGTCTGTCTGTCTGTCTGTCTGTCTGTCTGTCTGTCTGTCTAATAAGCATCATCAGCATCTGAATATGCTTATGATTAGCTCACCTAGACCCCACCCCCTGAGACACAGTCCCTCTGAGGCTTCTACCCCTCAAGCCAGGTCAGACAATCTGACATTGGAATCTAAAGACAGGTTGGGTTAAGCCAGTGTGGAAAGTTTGTCAAGAAACAGGATGTAGAAAGACTTGGGAACCAGTTCAATGTCTACATTGGGTTAGTTCTGCTGATAGAGTGTATCCATACTCAGTCAGGACCTATTCCAGACTCTATATGGTGGGTTCTGAAGACCAACCTGCCAGCAGCAAACCAGAAAAAAATCATTCCAGTCATCCTTCTGAATTGATATCATGGCAGTCAATGACGACATAGTGCAGGTGATGGACTATACCTTCCTGCCCTCCCTACTCAACAGCAATGTTGGGACATTTGGTAGGCTACTACCAATGGTCTCTAGTCTTCCTCTGCTCCTTCTTCCTCAGCAATGAAAACCCTCCATGTTTTAGCTCAATATTTGGTTCCCCTGAATAAAGACTACATTTCCCAACTTTTCTTTCAGCTAAACTTAGTCATAGGTCTAAGTCCTGGTATATAAGATGGGTATGGAGATAGATGTATACATTTGATAAAATGCTAAAGGTAAAGTAATTGTTTCTTCCACACACTGAGTTGCAAATTCAGATATTCTGCCTGGAACTAGAGAAGTTATACTGATTCATGAGACGGGACCTTGGTGTTACAGATAACAGAACAAAAATCTAGGAGAATTCTTGAGCTTTGAAGACTGTGACATTGCCATAACAGCTGGCAACATTTAACAAGCTGCTCTAGAGCAGGTTCAAAAGCCTACATTTTTCAGTTCCCTGGGGAAAAAAAGTTCATGGAGCCTAATAGTGTTGAGTAACATCTTTTAAGTGTTTGCTGTGTCTCAGGCCTGTCTGAGATACTTTACCTACCTTAGTTCACTTAATCCTCACAACAATCCCAGGAAGCAAGTGCTGTGCTACCCTTGTCCTGTAGATGATGAAACAAACATCAGACAAACTAGCAAGCTTGCTCAAGTTCTCATGAACAGATAATAAAAGTCTATCTGATACTGAATCACCAGGCTCCAAACCTACTCCTAGGCACACACAACCAAAATGCAGTGGTGTCAGAGGAGCACAGATTAGGTCTATGGTTCCTTAAATCCTCTCATCCAGAATTATTTTTGTCTTTTACTAATTTCAAGATAAAGGAGTCTGTTACTTTCTGTAGGAGCCTAGAAGACCATTTGTATGGTTTCATGTGTGTGTTTGCTCATGTGTGTGTGTGTACATTTGTGAATTTGTGTGTCTGTATGTATATGTGGTTTTGTTTTAATCCACAGAATCCATAGTGGAATTGAAGTCTAGGGTAAGCAAATAAAAATGGATCTTCTTTTTAAAAACTGGGTACCATATTCTAAGCTGATCATCACTAGACTTGGTTCTATCAAGTAACATTTAGGGGCATACAGTCCCTGAGATGTATGTGTGAGTATGTGTTGCTTTCAAGAGATTCACATGTACTGCTGGAGGAGTGAATTCTATAATGGGCATGGTGGCGTGCACTGCCTAGATGCCCTCCTTAGAGTAGATACGCTCTCTCCTCATACCTGTACTCCCGATCAGAAACTTCTCAACCTAGGTCATAGCCTCCCAGCAGGTTTCATTGAGCCTGTGACAAGCTATAAAGGCTGGACTCCTTGACCTCAGTTCAGGACCAATCCTCAGAACTATCCCAGATGAGGATGTACACATTGGCTGGTTTCCTCAACTACCCCCAGTCTGCCTTCCTTACCATCCTGCAGGTATGAAGCCTGACCTCAATAAATCTGCCTATGGCATTACATACAAGAATCAGCTTCCAGAGTTCATATTGTCACACATATCCCCAAGGAAAATTCAAACCAAGGCCTGAGGCTATTACTTGGCTGGTAAAGTGCTTTACCATACAGTCAGGAGAATTGAGTTTGAGTCCCAGAACTCACAATCCCATTCTTTGCCCTTTGGAACATTTTCACGCCTGCAATAACATCTCTTATTGGTTTTTCAAAAGGCTAAAGATTGAAGTCAAGTTCACCTTGTGCATGGCAGTGTGTGACATCTAAAAGTCCCTTGGACATAGTTGAGGCTCAAATAATGTTTTTGTTTATTTTTTGAGGAAGGTAGAAGAGTTCATCAGACATACAGATACCTGAGAGTACACTGCCTCTGACTTCGTGAACCTCGCCCTTGAGAGCAGATACTCAAGCAATGCCACAGAGATAGAATGACAAACTAAGGCAAGCACCTTGAAGGAAAGAAAGGATGTGCTGAGAATATGGCTTAACGTGTGGTGGGGGGTGGGGATGGCAGGAAAGCACATCAGAGCCCACTTCCCCAGAAGACATGATGAGCTTGGGCAGATATATCTGGTTACCTGGAACAATTTTTAAACTTAGTACTCCATTATTTGTGGCTGGGAGTCAGTGTGGGGCAAGGAGCAATATCTCATATGCTGTAGCATCTTGAGATTCAGTCTCCATCTTCTACCCACTAGATGTCAGTAGTTCCTCCACCTGAGCTCTAGTTGTGCCAATCAATCTAGTTGCCAAATGTCCCCTGTGGGGCAAAATCCAGCTGAGATTCAGTTGAGCTGGGGGAAGGGGGATGGTGGCTGAGTAGAGAAGGGTGGGAGGAAAGCATAAGGAGATTGTATCAGCAGAGGCATGGCTAGGAAAGCTGTGTTCCTGGAGCTTAGAGATGGCCTGAGTAAGGCTACCCAAAGGGCCAGACCCCACATGCTGAGAAAGAAGGAAGTAAATTGCCTTCTTCCTGGAAAAGAAAACAGAACATACAGGATGAGGGTGGGAATCTCCTACAGTGATGAAAGAATGTCCTAGCTTGAATCACAGGCATCCAGAAAAATGAAGCAGGCATCCCTAAGTCCATCGTTCTAAAACAATGTCAATGGACTTGGGCGGTTACATATAGCCCATCCATCCAGCATTTCCCAGGACCTATGAGGGGATGACATATGAACCTCTGTGGGCTTCGTTCCATAAATCAGGAGACACTCCCCAGTATTTGCATTGTTAATGGCAGTACCTGGCCCTCCAGTGTTGCTGTAGAGACTTGTCCTGCAGCTGCCTCCCCTTCTGGAACTGCCCAAGCCAGTTGGCAAAGAGAAGCAGGTTGCTGGGTGATTAGGTCTGAAGCTCATTTTAAGATCAGAGAGAAAGGAAGAGAGGAAGGAAGGAAGGAAGGAAGGAAGGAAGGAAGGAAGGATGGATGGATCTGTCCAATGGGTCATTGGACAATGAAAAGGAGCCCTGTGGTGCTCAGCTTCTTCTACAACCCAATACATGTTAACATAGTTCTGCTTTAGTGTTGGAAGTGGAGGCTGCTATTAGAACATCTAGTGAGCATCTTCAATGCAAATGCCCAAGTTCACACTCCTAACAACCCCACAGACTCTCCAGGTTGCGTGCTGGTTTCGAATCCCTGGGTTTTCCTTTTGCCTTAGGCTCTATTACTGTTTGATAAGACATTGACCCTGATAGTCTTAATCTAAAATTTTTCAATGTTTTCTCCACAGACTTCTTTTTGCATTAATTTTGATTGTTTTAAGCTATAATGTTTAAGCTGGGGATATAACTGAGTAGAGATATAGTAGAGTACTTGTCTAACATGTACGATGGTTTAGTTTTGAGTTCCATCAAGTTAGATGTGTATGTAAATAAATGATCACTCAGATATCTATTTTGGTGACTGAAGTTTTTAGTGTCCCTTAAACTTTATTTTATTCTGAATTGTGATAAAAATACACAGAACATATAAACTATAATCTTACTCGTCTTCGGGCATTGGGTACATTTACATTGTTACACAACAGTCATCACAGTCCATCTTCAAAACTCTTCCCCAAAGGAGACTACACTCATTAAACTCTGACTTCCCATTTCCCACTCTTCTGGTTCTCAAAAAAACCACCATTCTGACTTCTGTCTCTATGAACATGACAACTCTCAGTACCTCACATAAGTAGATTCATGTGATATTTTTATGGCTGATTTGTTCTAGTTAACATAGTTGCCTTCAAGGGTTATCCACATTGTAGTATGTGTCAGCATTTACTTCCTTTTTAAGAATGAATAATATTATATACGTGTGTAGGTGTGTATGCGTTTGTGTGCGTATTTTTGTGTAACTGATTTTGTGTGTTTCTGTGTATGTGTAGGTTCTCTCTCTCTCTCTCTCTCTCTCTCTCTCTCTCTCTCTCTCTCTGTGTGTGTGTGTGTGTGTGTGTTATTCATTTATCCACTCTTATTCATTTATCCACTCAGGGATTCTTGCTTCCATCTGTTAGCCATAGTAAATAATGTTGCCATGAACAGGAACATAAAAGTTTCTGTTTGAAATCTTGCTTTCAATTCTTTTTTCTTTTATACATGAAATAGGAATTGCTAGATTTTCACTTTCTAGAGGGACTGTCCAATGGCTTTTCATCACAACTGTGTCATTTTACGTTCTCACTAGTGGAGTGCAAGGATCCCAGTTTCTCCATCTTTCCCAACACATATTCCTTTCTTTTTCCTTGACTTTTATCTGGTTTTTTTTCAGCCATCCTAATAAGTATGAGGTGGTACTGTTCCTCCACTTCTGCAGCTGAGGGGAGGGTCTTGATTCCCTGCAGGCCCAGTCCTGCTCACTGAAACAAATCCTCACTTGCCAATCTCTGATCCTGATACATTTTTCATCGCTGGCTTGTGGTGGAGGAGAAGCAATGTGGTTTGGAGTAGGACTCTGGCTCTGCCACATAGTGACCATGTGACCTTGGACAAGATAAGTGACCTGTGCTTTGTTTTCCTGATCCACCGAAAGAAGGTATCATGTTGACATACCTGAGAGAGTTGTCATGAAGAATAAATGAATTAACAAAGGAAATTCTTATACATCAAAGCCCCATATCTGTGTGAGAGCTACTGTTATTGTTGACTTTACCTGAAGATGTAACTTGTTTGTAAATAAATGTATTACATTGGAAGGATCTAGATTTATAAAAAAAAAGTTGCAAAGATTAAACAATGTATTCCTATCTGCCTCTCTAACTTCCTCTAGTGTTGCCCTCTCACACAGCACATTTGTCAATACAATGAGAATTAGCATGTTATAAATAGCTAAGCCAAAATCTATCTTTATTTACATTTCATTGATTGTGCCATTAACTTCTGGGTTTTATTTTGTTGTTGTTGGGTATTTATTATTATTATTTATTATTATTATTATTATTATTATTATTATTCAACTCAAACCAGGATACCACGTTGCATCCAGGCTGAGCTGTTCCCATTTGTTTTACTTGCTATTTATTGTTTCCCTGAGTGATGGTTTTAGAAGCTGGAATGTGAATGTCTCTAGGCAGAACATGTCTCTACATCTGCTAGATGCTTCTACCAGACTCAGTTGTCAGGAGGCTGCTTCAAACTCCTGCATTTACCTGCCTGGATCTGTGACTGCTGGCATCACAGGACTCATAGTCTAGAACAGCCAGTCTCAGACCATTCTCTTCATTTCTTGGGCTCCTCCTCCCTTTGCAGGATATAATTCAGAACCTTAGTGAACAGTGGAAAAAATGTCTAGAAAATACCCAGCTACTTCAAACAGTTCATTAGGAACTCTGTGTCTGTGACAGGCAAGGCAAAGTGCTAAATAGAGATTTAAAAGTAGCAGTCCAATATCTAAATGACAGCAGCCATGGGTTTTCATTTTCTTTTTGCATTTGACTTTGAAATAGCCCATAGTCTATGAGTATCCAACCAGCTTACAGTCTTCACATCTTCATATATCTAGATGTGCACATTCAATGTTTTATGTTAGGCATCTTTCATCTGTTTAAAGATATGTTTAAAGACATTTTCTATTGACCAATATTATGGATAGCCATAGGTTTGAATTTTAAAAAGAAAAAAAAAGACACCCCCCAACTAAGACTACTCCCCTAACTTAAATTCTTGTTTTTACTTGTAGGTAGTGCCTTCAAGACGCCTCCAATTTCAGCCATACAATTACCCCAGCACCTCTCTTAGCACTAGCATTCATTGGGCAATAGAATGGATCAGAAAGGCCACATTGTGAGTAGCAGCTTTGCAATCACCAACTGGCTGTGTGAACTCGGGCAAGTTACTCAACCTCTTTGTGCCTCCCCTTCACCTGTCAAATGGGGACAATTGTAACACCTGCCTCCCAAGGTTGTTGTGAGAGTAAATGAAAGGCAAGTGAGGCAACACAAGCAAGATGCTTAGTGCAGCACCGTGTAAGTAATGGATTCTGCAGACTTTTAGCTTTTGTTATTTAGGATGTTCTGGAAAAGGTAGCATAAGTTTGGAGGCAAGGAAAGAGGTCCATGAAGGATGTAAAAGTAAAGCTCTTGTGCATGGCTGACATCTCCTTGGCCCAGACAGCTTTCATGCTAAGTGATTCACTCTCTCCGTTTGCCAGAGAAGGGTTAAGTTCACTGTCCATTTAATACTGCGCTGATCATATGGAAAGAGAGGTCGTATAGTTGACTTTGAAACAGAAGCAAGTTAAGGTTAAGCATGTGAACTCCAGTGTCAGTATGTCCGAGGAGACTGTCTGCATGACACCCAGAATTAGCTGTGTATGAGGAGAGCATGGCCCATGCCCTGCCTCACTTATATCAGGTACAGCTGTATCTGACCTGTACTTTGTTATGGCAGCTCCAAAAGCCAAAGACAAGTGGAGATGATGATTATACCTCACTGGGTTACTGAACAGAGAGAGAGAAACATACACACACACACACACACACACACACACACACAAAGAGAGAGAGAGAGAGACAGAGACAGAGACAGAAAGACAGAGAGAGACAGAGAGGCAGAGAGAGACAGAGACAGGGACAGAGGGACAAAGAGGCAGAGAGGCAGAAAGAGACAGAGAGACACAGAGAGACACAGAGGCTTGTCTGTAGCAGCATTTTTAGAAGTCTTTAAGAAAACAACAGGAAATACCTTCCTGGAAACAAAGATGCCCTGAATCTGTATCTCCTGCTCTTTGTTTAACCATAAATCTTCCTTTACTTCTGCTTTATAGATGAGAAGGCCAATGCATGAGATTGGTTGGGGTTGGTTTTGTTTGTGTGTTTTAGTTTATGAAATTAAATTAAGGGGAAGATTTTTTTTTAACATTTGGTGTAGGAGTGAAGAGAGGCACAACAGCAGTCAAATGGACCAGATGCTAGACAGAGCATCTGCAGGAATCTGAAGGGTGAAAAGGTTACCAAAATAGTGACCTCATTGCTAGCAAATAACTGGAAAGTACCAAGCCATGTGGTCAAAGACCTCAGAGGCCCCCACTTCAGTCTTTGCCAAGCTATCTGCCCCCACACCAGCTGTGCCACTAGCTCTGAACTCCAGCTTAGTCCCCCCAGGGGGAGCGTCCTGTCTAGTCCCTTGACAGGATTAATTCTGTGGTTCCCTTCTTTCCAGTTGGCTCTCTGCCTAGTCTCCAGGCATTGCCACCCATTCCAGGGCAGACCAATGTAGTTAGATATTTAGAGGAGCCTGCCTACAAATAATATTGTCCTGAAGGAAGATAGTGGTCAGAAAATCAGCATGTGCCCAGCCTATGCTTCAGACTGCTCCTACTGCTGGTCAAGCTGTTGTATCTGGCTTGCGCAGGTAGTCAGTGACCTGCAAAATGGCAACAAGTCAGATGGGGGCAGAATAAGACAGGCAAGAAAGCTTAGGGGCAAGAGAGGCTGCCATTGGAGTGGGGAGGAGAGAGGCTCCAAAGTTTGTTATCTTTGGCCCCTTGAACACTTCTCCACCCTGGCCCTGGTGAAGCAACCTCTGTAAGTGGCTGACCTACCTATACCCCCCAACATGAAGTGTGTGGAACAAGTTCACCGGCTCATTCTCCTCCCCTGAGGATGAGGTCACCTCCTGAGTTCTTTCCTGGGTTTCTGAGAGTAGCTGGTGAGCTGTTTGATCTCCTGTCTCCTTCTGTAGGTGACCTCTGAGTGGCCTCAGATTGAAGCTGACAGGACAGGGACTCCCAAGGGAAATGCACAGCGTCTGGGAGCTGAGCCCACTTCAGCTAACTTCAGCAAGTCCCAAACTGGATTCTCCCGGTTGGTTCTCACTTTCTTGCTTCATCCCACTCAGGGAAGGTGGTTTATGAAAGCACTGAATCCTGCTGAGCTATGGATTCACGTAGCAGAATGTACCTACATATAAATACAGAAAATGTAGTGGGAATCTGAAACTTTGGTTCCACAAATGACTTACCCTTTCTTTTCCCAGTCTACTACACTTTCCTGGCTGTATCACACATGATAAGTGTCTCTGGGGGTAAGGGGATGTGTTTTAGAACCTTTCAGTTGGTCTCAGTTTCTGAGGTCTGTATGCCAGTGTGTATGCACATGTGTAGACCTGTATGTGGAGGTCAGGGGACAACCTCTGTTATCATTCCTAAGGCACCATACACCTTTTTCTTAGAGATTGAGTCTCTTACTAGCCTGAAATTCACCAAATAACTTGGGTTGGCTGACCATTGGGATCTACCTGCCTGGGATCTACATGTCTGGCGTCTACACGTCTGGCCTTCTTAGAGCTGGGATTATGGGTATGAATTACCATGCCCCATGGTTTTTATTTATATTTATTTTATTATATTTTATTATTTATATGCGTCAGTGTTTCATCAGCATGTATGTCTGGACACTGTTTGCATGCTTGGTACCTGCGGAAGCCAGAAGACGGCATTGGCTCTCCCGGAGCTGGAAGTACAGTTCTGAGCCACTATGTGAGTGCTGTGTATTGAACCTTAGTTCTCTGCAAGAGAAACGGGCACTCTCATCATCTCTCAGTGCCCGCCCCCATTGTTTTTTAAAACTAGAATCTGGTGATCAAACTCACATCTTCATTTTGCACAGTTAAGCGCTTCACTGAGTTATGCCACGCCCACCCAGTCCTCCCACTTTCTTTTTTATAACTAAAAAATTCAGTTGTGTTGCATGAAGGAAAGAAACATTTCATACCTGCACAAATGCCTACAGAAGAGCTCACACTGAAGATGATGTAATAGTACATTCCTAGCCTTCCAAGCTCTCCTTGTACCTTTTACAGGTTGAATTGTATCTCCCCATCCACCCACCCACCCCTGCCTCTTGCTGCTGCCGCCAATTCATATATTAAAGTTCTAGCCCTCAGAATGACAGAAAATGACTTTATTTGTTGATTGGCTCTATACAAGGGTAATAAAATTAAGAGTGGTTATTAGGATGTGTCTGTAATCCAAGCTCTTGGAACAATGACTCCGGAAGTTCAAGGCTACTGTGGGCTCTATAACAACACCCTGACATGGAGAGAAGAACTAAAGTTTGTAGACAGACATGTGAAGGAAGAAGTTCTTGCAAATGTAAACTTGGTGATCTACAGGCTAAGGAGAGGGCCCTAAAACAGACCTTCTCGTATAGTCCGCAAGCCAAGTCATTGAGCATGGATCTGCAGCCTCCAGATCTGTGACATAATGAATCCCTGTTGCCTCATCTCTTCATTTGTGGTACTCTGTTACAACAGTCCAGGAAACTAGCATCTAATACCTTTATCATCAGTCACCTCCTTCGTCTCCAGCCTGGGAGTTATTCTTCTGTGTTTTTTACTCTATAGTTTTGCATCATTCAAAATGAAATCACAGACATATTGTATGTAGCCTGAATCTAGCTTCCTTCATCCAGTGTAGCCCTTTTGAGATTCGCCCACACATTTTTTCTTCAATGATTTTCATTGCTAAGAAGTATCCCATTGTATAGATATAGAGTTTGTTTATCCATTCACCAGTTGAAGGACATTTGGATCATGTCCAGGTTTTGGTTATTGTAACTAATGCTTCTGTAAATGCTCATGTATGCAATTTTTGGGTGTGAGTGTGTGTTTTGATTTCTGTTGGGCAAATACCTAGGGGTGGGATCCCTAGATCATACGATACGTATATGTGGAAATTTGTAAGAAACAATCAAGCCATTTGCAAAGCAGCCATTCTATTCCTGAATTTCCACCAGCAATGGGTGACCATTTCCCTGGTATAATATCTCATGGCGCTCAATGGTGGGCTTGTTTGCTTGGGAGTTTGCCAACTAGGCATGCCCATCAATCTCTTTGTAGTTTTAGATTTCACTTTACTAACAACTAATAACATCTTTTCATGTGTTTATTTTCCATCCCTATAAATTCTTTTGTAAAGTATCTAGTTAAATCTTTTCCTCACTTTTCATTAGGTCATGGGCTTTACTATTATTGAGTTTTGAGAAGATGAAAGTACCTTATCAAATATGTTTTGTTATTTTTTCAACCAGTCTGCACTTTGCCTTTTCTTTATATTGAAGAACAAGCTTTACATTTTTAAAAAAATTCTTTTAAGTTAGCATAAAAAGCAATGGGTTTCATTAGGGCATTTTCTTGCATCTATGTCATTAGACTTTGTTGTAGATTGACTTTTCCATCACGACCAATCATCATACCCTACATTATTTCTAAAGTTTGTTTAAAACTCTGTTAAGTCTTAGAATGCTTTCGGCTTTTATGTAGACCAAGTTATCAGGTTGTGATTTTTGTTTTTGTTTTTTTAATGAATCGATTTGAGGAATCTTGCCCAAGGTCACAAAGGTTTTCGGAGCCTCTGCTTTCATCTTGAGTTGGCAGCTGATGCTCAGCCCACTCAGGTCATGTCTTCATCCTCTGTGAAGTATGGACACTGATGTAAATTAGTGATTTTCAAGCTTTTGCGGGCTTAGGGGCTTTTGTTTGTTTTTGTTTCTTGAAACATGGTCTTATTATGTAGTCCTGGCTAGCCTGGAACTCAGAGATCTGCCCGTATCTCCCTCACAGGTGATAGGCTTATAGGTGTGTATCACCACCCACAAGTAACCTGCAAAATTTTTGAAAGTAAAGGAACCTACCCCCAGGTTCATATGCGACACTGCCAGATACAAAACAGATGATGATGTCCCTAGGACCCACACTCCTAAGGTTCTGGGACATAAAGATACCTTCCATATCCACACAAATCCCTCAAGGGCCACTTGAAAAATCAAGGTTCTTATTAGTGCCTAGGACATGGCTGAGGTTCTATACTTCTGAACAGTTCTCGATTATGTTTACTGCTGGTATGAATACCTCACTGTGAGTGAGTGCTAGGGTTCCAGAATCTTCTATATTCCAAAGTGGCTAGTTTACCACCATCAATATAAGACTCTTATGTTTCTGCAGTGTTTCTTCCAGGGAGAACAATGTGTTTCTATATAGTAGTTCTCCCTCCCTCCTATCTATTCCACTGCAGTCACCTCTTAACTGATAGTTACATCAGTGTCCAGGTTTGAGCCAAGTTCACCAGAACCTGACAGAATCATGTGTAGAAGACTAGTGCACCTAGATGAAGACTGGTGCCATTGTGGACTGTGAGAAAGTCATTGCTATACAACGACCTTGTTGTTACATCAGAACCCAAACTGCCAAAAAGAATACGGGAAGGGAAGAGTTTCTTTTATGTAACTAAATGCCCGAGGTTGGGTTGGCTTTTGGTGTAGTCAGAGCTAGTTGTTTGGATAAGGTCAGTATGAATATGGTTCTCTGAAATTTCTCTTTCTACATTCCTCTAAGTTCATTCCCCTCCCAGGCAAGGAAGTCACTAGTTGGCCTACTACTACCTTTTCGGTGGCTTAACTCCTCCGACAGAAAGGGAGCTCCCGTCCCCAATCATTTTAGTTTAAGCCCTAGCTCAGAACAATGCCTATTTACGAGACAGTGACTCTAGTCAGTGTGTCTATCAGATGGGGTGACTAGATGGACCAGGCCTAGATGATACCTTGAGCTCCAGAGGGAGGTCCCCTGAATCACAATGAGAACTGTGAAAGGGCAGGTTCCCAGAAGGGGGAGGGGATGTTCTTTGCTTGGTGGGCAAACCTCATAAGAATCTTTATGAATCTATATGTTTGAACGGCTATTTTCATTGCTGTATATTTTTTCCCTTTAAAAAAAAAAAGTCAGCCTCCCTTGGTCTCTTGGGCGTCTCTCACCACTTCCAGTGTGTCTCTCTCCAACATGCAGGATTGCCATGCCTAATCACACAAACTCACTCACTAGTCAATGCTAGAAGCTTCTACTAGCAGTGTCCCAGAGTTACCTGGATCCCACGTGACAACCACCAGGAAGGCAAGGGAAATGTTGAACACAAAAATGGCATTTCAGGCAGTGAGGATTTTTTCATTTGTCCCAAGAGAAGAGGGTCTCTGTGGGCTTGGGAAATCATTCCACTGGTTTCAGTGACCTATAGCCACAGCCAAGGTCAAAGCCATCTAGCCCTGAGCAATCCCCTCTGAACGGAGGCGGCAATAGAAACAGGTGGCGCCGCAACCGGGCTGATTAAAGGCATCGTCGGGACTGTCTTGGAAAGAGGTGTGCAGGTGGCAAACCTTGCTTAATTATCGATGTTAAAGGCCTGTAAACTGAAACTTCGGGAGGGGAACATTCCTGCTTTGTCTCTGGCAGGCAGAAGGGGCTGGTTAGGGCCTGAGAGCCATTAACTTCAGGATTCCAGGCGGTTAGAGACACCCCCACTGGTAAATCTGCAGACAGGCCTGCACGATGCCCTAGCTAGAAGAGGATGGCCCTCAGTATGAAAGAACCAGTTCTAGCCAGAGGCAGGAACAGCAGTTGTGGGATCTCGTTGATGTTCTGTAATGTCAGGTTAGGCTGATAGGATATTTTATTGAATGACATGAATTCCAGCTCCAGTAACAGTACTCCAGTGTCAATAGTGAATGTAAATAGATTATCTTATAAAACAAGAAAATATGTGCACAGTGTCCCCACCTCCCCGCTCCTGAGCCCATGAGCTGTGAGACCACACTTGGCACCTGCAGGCTCCTCTCCCTTTCTCCCCAAACACACACAATGGCAACCTTTATGCACTGCCTGCCAGACTCCATGGGAAGGGCATGCTGTGTGTGCGGTTGGACTGCAGTAGTACTGTGCTCGGTAATCATTAACCCGAAATGGCATTTACGATGATGAGGTGGTAGTGCGTGCTGCTCTGCCTTCATCCCTCCAGCAAACAGAGTGTACTGACTTGAAACAGGTAGGACCAGTTACGGCCAGGCCCTCAGAGACACAGTGTTCTCCTGTGGAGTGAGCCATGCATAATGGGCCCATTGACTAGGCAGCAGGTGCTTGCTTTCTGGTCTGTTCCAACAGTCATTTGGGCTTAAAATTCATTGGTGTGGGTTTGTATCCTTTGTTTCAAGACTCACTGTATAGCCCAATCTTGTCTGGAATTTTGTATGCAATCCATGATAGCCTCCAAACTGCAAACCTTCTGCCTCAGCCTCCCAAGCTCTAGGGTCACAGGTACATACCACACCTGTCTACTTTGTAGTTCTCCTGAGCAAGGTTTTGCTCAATCTCTGGGAAAGAAATAACCCAAGCACAGCACACATCTCTTTGGATGGAGCTGAAAGAATCAAAAGGAATCCATGAGGACTAGACAGCTGGGTAGTGCCACTGTGACTGAAAAGGAACAAAGTTTTGTCGCCTTTGCACAAACAGCTTGAGGACAGAAAATCCGTATGAATATCTGGGAATGACGAGAGGAGAAGCAATGGCGGAGTTAGGCGGTTTCTCTAAAATCACTCAGTCAGCCTTGACTGAAGTCTGGCTTCCTGTTTCTCAGATACTGACCTCTTTGCAAGCTGAAGTAACAAGGGCTTGTGCTTGGTGATTCAGTGCTAAACAAGGCTTCTCCCGTTCTGAGTCCAGGCCTCTTACTTGTGCCCCTCACATCTTGGATAGAGAAGAAGCTGAGTATAACAGAGTAAAAGAAAGTGGGTACCAGCTCAGATCAGTGGTCCTCAATATAATGATAGATAGATCTTTTCCTACCCTTGAGCCTCAGCGTCCTCACCTGCAGAAAGGGCTAAGGCAGTAATTGCCACAGTACTCACATTCAGCAGCCACTCTCTACTCAGGTTCCCCAGTGTCCTCCCCACCCAGATCTTGTGAAGATAGGGCAAGGGGCGAGATTTCAAGTGACGTAAAGAAGCCATGAGAAACAGAGTAGGGTGGACCTTGTATTTCCCTCCCAGGCACCAATTTGAGCTCTCCCAAAAAATGAAAAAGTAGCCATTGAGGTCCTGAGTCCATTTCTTTTAACACTTTATAGTTAGATCCTGTGTTTTCGGATCTGGTGGCCTGCCTAGTGTCACAGGGAGAGTTAATGGCAGGTCTGTGTCCTGCCTGTAGTTCACTTCACTGATTCCAAGTGCACGTTGCTCACTAGTCGACTTGACTATACCTCCACAGTAGTAGTATTCTTGGCAATAGGAATTGAAAACATCATTCCACAGACCATGTGCAGTGTGGAATATCAATGTCGGAGCCCATGGACCATGTGAGTGGTGGGATATCAGTGCTTGAGTCCAAGGAGCACATGCCAGGTAGAATATCAATACCTAAGAGCAGTTGCCTAGTCACCATATGCATTACCTATAGCAACACACTGATTTTTAAATTTCAGAACTAGGGTGCGTATATTCCTCCAAGCTCCACACCAAAGCTGAAGGAGTTACAGTCTACAAGTTTCAAGGTTTCAAATCTGAATAGAATCTGCCACCTACACAACAGCATACTCCTTGCTATGGGGAAGATGAGAACCCAGGGCTCTGTGTTGGTTGCTCTTCTTACTGCTAGGACAAAATACTTGACAAAAGGCAAGGTAAGGAAGATTTCTTTCAGCTTACAGTTTAATAGTACATTTTGTCATGGTAGGGAAGTCAAGTCTGCAGGATCAGGAAACAGGTGGTCACATTGCATCTGTAAACAAGCAAAGGGAGATACGAATTGCTTGGCTTGCTTTCTCCTTATTCAGTGTAGTTGGGGCCATGCACATTCACGGTGGGGCTTTCCTCCTTAGTTAAACTTTTTCTGGAAGTTCTCTCAAAGGTGCATCCAGAAGAATATCCAGGTTGATTCTAAATCCAGCCTGGTTATCAATAAAGATCGACAATCACAGGCTTTGATTTAGACCCAAGGTATGGTTTTTGTTTGCTTATTTCCTTTGTTTTGTTAAGTGATCTCAGAATCCCAGAAAGGGAGGTGGCAGGGGGAGAAGGGGAGAGGAGAGAGGAGGACAAACAGAGAAAGAGGAAGGAAGAGGAGGGAAATGAAGAGGAAGGAGGGGAAAGAGAAAGAAGGTCAGAAGGAGAAAGGAAAGAGGAGAAGAGTCAGCAGTGGTGGCAACCAAGGACATATCCCCAGTGACCCACTTCCTCTGATCTGACACCACCTTCCTCAGTCTTCACAATCTCCCAATAGTCCATGCAAGATGAATCTAAATCAGAGCTTTTGTGAGCCAATCACTCAATCCTCTCTGGCTGGATCTGCCCTCTTGGTAACAAGCCTCCCACATGCCACCCTTTATGGACATTTCATATCCAAACCATCGCAAAGAACAATACATTGAGTTTCTACTTTCTATGGTTTAAATCTAGGTGGTAACCCCCTTAATAAGGTACATACATTAAAGACTCGGTTGCTGGGGTGACACTATTGGGAGGTGTTGTGAACCTTTTATGGATGGAATTGAGTGGACAATCTTTTTGTAATGTACTGAACACACGTCTCCAGAGGACTCCAGCTCATCCTCCCTCTCTGCCTTCTGGCTCATGATATGAATGGTTTATTAATATCCAACCCCCAGTGAAACTCTAAAGCAGTAGTTCCACCGATGATGGTCTCCAAAACCATGATTCAACTAAACCAAGTTCTTTACAAGTTGATAGCTTTGGGTATGCATTATAGTAATTTCTCTTGGCTCATACTGTGCAGTAGCTGTTCTCCCATGGTGACTCCCTCCAGGTATAGCTGGAATCTCTTTACTCAACTACATTTCTATCACCATGATTCTAGGCGAATATTATCATCTTTGGCCTGGAATTCACAAGTTCCCTGCATCTCTCCATTGTTCCTTTTCATCTTTGGCCCCTTTATGTCCAAGAACTTGAGTGACCTTTTTAAAATCACAGGATGCCATTTCTCTGCTTTACAGCCTTTGTACACTGTCTGGGATATAGCCATTGCTTTCCAAGGCCAATGAGCTGGCGTCGTGTGATACTCTCCCTCCCCCTCCACGTTCCTCCGTGCTCTTGCTTTCACTAGCTGCACTCCACCCATGCTGACTTTATTTTTGTTGCTATTTAAACATTGCAGGTTTGCAGTTTCTTCTGCCTGGAACACTTTCTGGCAGATCTGGCATTCTCTTTTCCAACACTGCCACCTCATCCACCGTCATGGGCCATCGTGGATGAGGTAGCTGTCCCACAACCCAGCCATGCTTCATCAGGTTTATCCACCTGGGTAACTGCATGGAAATTACATTCTTGTTTCCTTTCAAACCACACTGTAATGTGTGTGATAACAAAAGTTGGAATTTTTTCATGTATAGCATTATGTGTTTAGCACTGAAGCCATTCCCTTGTGTAATTTGTTGGATGAATTAGTACTCACTTTCATCCAGGTGAAAGTCTCATTACTGATTTGCTCCTGACAGCAGTGCTAAAGAGAAACATATGTCAAGCATCCTAGAGTATCGGTGGGTGCCATAGTGCAGCAGATGAAGACACTTGCAGTTAAACATGGTGACCTGAGTCCCATCTCTAGAACCTCCATGATGGAAGGAGAAAACTGACTCCTGAAAATGTTCACTGAACTTTACACATATTCCATAGCGTGTTCACCAGTGCATGAGTGCACATGTGCACACACATGTGTGCACACAGACACACATAGTTTTAAAATTTCATAAATTAAAATATTTTAGAGTATCCTCTTATAAAGGCGGACAATTGAATAGGCCAGACAATCCCCTAATTGGCCAACATCAAAGTCACTAGAAATGTCCTGGGAACCAGTGTATCTAGTGGATCAGAACACCCAAGGGTGGGCCAGAAAGTTTCTGGCTATTGGAAGAATATAGACCTGTGTGGAAAGCCACTAGGAGCCAAGATTCCCAGCCAACTGCATGTCTTTACCTTTGTCCTTGTATCTGCACTGCAAGGAATTGATCCTTACCATAGAAAAATACTTTGTATATAATGGCATTTATCTCCTCTTGTTTATGAAAGTGAAATTTTTAAAATACTCTAAACTGTCCAAAAGTAGGAGAAATGATTAAGGAACTATAATGGGTCACTCACTGGACATTGGAGCTGAGGCTGCTATCAGTGTGGTTCTGCATGGGAAAGTACTTGTGTTTCCATTCTAGAATATAAGATTGTTTGATCAGTGTAACGATGCTTAAATGTACAGCCTATAAGTAAGCTTACCCTGGCCACATTTGTCATCCTGGCCAAGTCACTACCTCTCTCTCGGCTTCAATTTTCTTACCTTTCAAGTGAGGCTGGCTATATCTGGATTCCGAAGTTCCTGTAAGGATTAAGTGAATTCACATAGCTCAATGTTAGACATCATTATTGTGTGTTTCTACTTTAGGGGGAGGACTACAGGGCTATCATTAGAATACCAAGAGCAACAGTTCTACTGGGAGTGGTTCATTTACTGCTATGATTCATTAAACAGTGATGACCAGGTCCTCAGGGATGAAGTGTAAGCAGAAAGAAGTTAAACACTGCAGGGAACATTCACAAACATAACATTTTATATAAAAATAGAAGATATGACGTTTGTATAAGGTATACCTTTATTGGCAAGCTCCTATTTGTCCATGTATATATCCTGCTACTATGGGGGGAACAAGCAGCATTTGTCATCTGATATGATATGATATCACATTAGAATTGTCTGACTTTAGAGCACATGCTTCTCGCTGGAAACTACATTGCTTTCCCAAAATATTCTTATATTTCCTCTTTTTTACACCATAATTCAGCCCAATGTAATGACTTTCAGCACCTGTGTATTTACTGAATAAATACTGAATGTCTACTTGAAGGGGGACAGCTCTTCCTGGATCCCCAGAGACTTTGCACATACCCATACAGCCCACACAGGTAGATGTTTGGACTACAGCATGTCTCTGAGCCTGGTAAAATGTCTGTGGTCTCAGAACCCCAGAGCATGTAAGGATGTGGAGAGCTGTTAGAACCATCTCCCATTCCCCTTCTTAGCTAACTAAGGAGGCTATCATGAGCTACTGAGGGCTGGAGAGGTGTGGGGCTTTCTGCCACACCTTTCCACAAACACAGTGGCATAATATAAAACATCTTAAATGTCATCTAAAATGACATAAATCCTTGGCTGTGGAGTCTCCCATAATTCACGTTGGAGTCATTAGGTCCTTTGGTTTGCTGTTATAACTCTCTTTTTAAAAGATTATTTTACTTGATGTATATGACTGTTTTACCTGCATGTTTGTCTATGTACCACATGTGTGTCTTGTGCCCCTGGAAGCCAGAAAAGGGCATTGGATCCCCTGGAACTGTAGTTACACACAGATGTAAGCTGCCATGTGAGTGTTGGGAATTGAACCCAGGACCTCTGCAAGAGCCCTTGCTCTTAATTGTTGAGCCATCACTCTAGGCCCTGGCATTATCTCTTTTGGGTGTTTTGGACAAGGATCACTAAGTGACCTTTGGCATCTTCTTTCCACTAAGTAAATAATGAACTTTCTAAAGGGGATAGGTTTTCGTTTTGTCTGTGCAATTATGCACACTGTAGCCTTTCCCTTTAAAAAAATTTATTCTTATTTTTATTTGTGTGTGTGTACATGTGTGTGTTTGTGTCTGTCTGTACATGTGTGTATGTGTGTGACACAGGTATCTGTGGAGGCCAGAAGAGGGTATCAGATTTCTCTGAGCTGTAGTTATAGAGGATTATGAGCCTCTCTACCTTCCAGCATGGAAACTGGGAACTTAACTCAGGTCCTCTGGAAGAAAAGCAAGCACTCTTAATCACTGAGCTATCCCTTGAGCCCTGTGCTTCCCCCACCCCTTTGTCAGTAGCATCAGTGAATAAAACAAACAAAGTTTTATTCTGCTCTCATGAAGCAGATATATCAGTGAGAGGCCCCACAACTGAACTCAATGAAAAACTGAGGTCTGTGGGGTAGGAAGCTATATGGGACCCAGAATATAGTAGACAGGGTGAACGGATGAGTGTTTTACGGTAAGAACAGATGGTCACATTCACAGGAGTCTGGTATGCAGCAGCACACTAAGAAAATCAAGGTCTGAGCAAATGACTGAGTGGCTTCAACAGTCAAAGGGCTGTCTAGACAGAGAGAAGAGCTGGAGCAATATGCCTGGAATGTTAAGGAAGACCAACTGAGTGGAATGAGGAAAGGCCTGACAGTAGAAGCAAGTGAGTGAACAGAGAGACAGCTTGTGAAGGGCTTTTCCTGTGTGTGTGTGTGTGTGTGTATCTCTATGTCTGTCTGTCTGTATCTCTATGTGTGTCTGTCTGTCTCTGTCTCTCTGTCTCTGTCTCTCTCTCTGTCTCTCTCTGTCTCTCTCTCTGTGTGTGTGTGTGTGTGTGTGTGTGTGTGTGTGTGTCTGTGTCTGTGTCTGTGTGTGTATGTAAGGCAAAGATAAATGTTGGGTGCTTCCCTTGACCACTCTTCACTTCACTTACAAGGTCTCCCACTAGCCCCAAAGCTCTATTCTGCTCTTCTAGTTAGTCAGCTTACCGGGGATCCCTACCCGCTGTCTCTCAGATCATTGGGATGTAGCCAGGCCACCATGCCCAGTTGCTCGCTTGGCTTTACTGTAGGTATTGAGCATCTGAACTCTCATCTTCATGCTTGCCTGTTAGGCATTTTATGTACTGAGCCATCTCCCCAGGCCCTAGTGTGTGCTTTTCACTGGTTTATTAAAAGATATATGCACATAAAAACACATGAAATAGACAGCTCAGTGAAATACTAAGTTAATACATACACTCTGAATTCTTTCCAGATCAAGAGTTAAAATTTTGAGGTTCTCCAGAGTCCTGTCCATCGGCTCTCTCTCTCTCCCTGTCCACGGGCATTTTCTAGAAATTGCTTTCTTGTTTTCAGAATGTTCTATTGCTACTCCTTCTGTATCATCCCCAGTCACCAAAGCCTTCCACCTTAATACATCTTGTAACTCTCTTTTAACCCACAGGCCCCTTTCCATCCCTTTTTTTTTCTTACAGCTGATCTCTTGAGAGTACCGATTTGACCAGGACTTTAATTCTGTGCCATATTTTATTAAGCATTGCATAACTCTGAGCCGAAGAGTAACATTGTCATCTGTCAGATTTGAAGGGATCCTGGCAAGTATGATGCCGAGATTGAATGAGGACATGGTAAATGCAAAGGGAGCCCTTGGAGATGCTGCAGAAGTTCATGGAGACTGTGGCTTAGACTAGGGAATGAAGGTTCGAGAAACAAGAGGTAGTTACACTCAATCCACATTTCAAAAGTGCCTAGCCAGGAGTATTTCCTCCTGTACTGCACACTCAGTGTAAGAGAAAAAGAGAAATCAAGAATGACTCCCAGCAGATACAGTGACACAGTCCTATAATTCCAGCAGTTGGGAAACTGAGGCATGAGAATAGCAAGTTCAAGGCCCACCTGAGCTATATGTACATAGTGAATCTTATTTAAAACTAAAATAAAATCACTCTGATTTTAATGGCTTTAGGTTAAATGTATAAACCATATAATTTATCTAAGTGTAAAGTTCAGTTTTAAGTATATTCAGGGCTGTGCAGCCATTAGCACAATCTCAAAGGTTCTTGTCTTGGAGACGCTTTCTGGCCACACCCACCTCACCTTCTTGCTTCCAGAGCCTGGTGGTCACGATGTCCACTCTGCCACAAACTTGTCTGGTTTTGATGTTTCATATAGTTAGAGCCAGGCAACATGTTCTTTGTGACTGTCTGCTCCCATGTAGCTGCTTTTTAGGTTCATTTAAGTGGTAGCATTTATCGGCACTGCGTTCCTTTTTATTGTCAAGTCATGTTCTGTTTCCCAGGTTCACTATATCTTGTTTACTCATTCAGCAGCAATGGATACTGGGCTATTTCCACTGTGGAGTGTGAATGAATGACTCAGATATGAACATGTATATCTAACCTTTCATACGTTGTTTTCAATTCTCTTGAGTTTATACCTAAGACTGTACTGTGGTATCCTTGGCAACAATTATCACTGTCTATGATTGGGAACATAGCAATACTAGAGGTTATGAATGATATTTCATTATTATTTTAATTACTATTTTTCAACATTTAATGATTTTTAACACTTTTCACCTGCTTAATAGTACATGAAACCATTCCCCTCTGTCCGTTTTGTTTTTGAGACAGTGTCTTGCTATGTTGCCTGGACATTTTTTACCATGATAATTTCATGATGTGTTATTGTATCTCTCGTCTATATTTATCTCAATAGAGCATGTGCCTTTCACTTCAGTTAGTAATGAGTAGCTAGCTCTGTGTAGCTATTATGTGTAAACCAGAATTTTAAAGATTCAGATTACCTGAAACATATTATAAAGTTGTAGGAATTAGGACTAGTGAGACAGGTCAATGGGCAAAGATGCACCCCATCAAGCCTGATGATCTGAGTTCGATACCTTGGAACCACATACTGGAAGGAAAGAACCAATTCACGCAAGTTGTCTTCTGACTTTCACACATGTACAGTGTCATGCATTTTTGCACATACACATGTGTACACACACACACACATTCACATATATATGCACACACACACTAAATAAATAACACATTCACATATATATATATGCACACACACACTAAATAAACATATTTAAGTTATAAGAATTATAGCAAAGATAGTGGCATGTTGTTGTTCTTTTGAGATAGGGCCAGGTTAACCTTAAACTGTCTATGTAGCAAAGGATAACTTTAAACTCTTGATCTTCCTGCCTACCTTTTCCAAGTGTTGGGATTAAAGGTCTCTGCCACTGTGGCTTGCTGTGTATTCATAACATAAAGATATGTTATGAAATAAAAAGAATATATATATATAATGAAAAATTGATTTTGAAAAAAGATACCAAAGAAATTTGAGGGAAAAGAATAAGATTTTTATCACACAGGGCAGTAACTGTTGAATACCCACATAGAAAACTCATTTACCTTAGATTATATTCAAACAATTAAATTTAGAGGGGATTATAGACATTAGTATCAGATTTTAAACCATGCAAAGTAAAACATTTTTGTGGTGTCAAATCATGAAAAAAATCTCTTACTATGATATAATTCCTGAAACTCTTTGTGTATGTTTTATTCATAACAGAATAAAAACACCCCAAATATTTATTATAGATTTTCATACTTAGGTGCAGTTCCGAAATACAAAGGAACAAGAAAGCAATGCATGAATCCCTTTATATGACATTTGGAAAGAGACAAAACAACAGAACAATACAAATACATATCACTTGTGAGAGGGTGAGAGTAAGGGACTCAGTTGGAAAGTCTCAAGGGAACAATTTAAGGCAATGGTGTATGACACCAGTTTGATTATCATGATTTATGTACAACAATCCTTTTTTCAAAGTTTATGGAAATGTATGATTTAAAAGATATCCAGAGGAATTTTAATCCATCAGCATGGCTGATTTGGCAAGGGATTACATCCAAAGACCTTCTAGGTCTGTGTCATTTGGCCGGAATGCAGACATACCACACACCAAATCCCTCTGGCTGGAATATAGACACACCCTTAGTACACACCTTTAATCCCAAACAATGTGGTTAAGATTAGTTTGTAGAAGAAAGAAGCCATGTTTGAAAGTGATGTCTAATTGAGGGGTGGAAAAAGTGATGACAGAATAGGAAATGCCCAACTCTCATGATAACCACACAGGGAAGAGAGGCTACTTAAACAGAACAGCACAGGAAAGAAAGGAGTTAGGAGAGTAGCACAGAGGGAGGGAAGGAGGGGGGAGGGAGAGGGAGAGGGAGAGGAAGAGGAAGAGGGAGGAAGTTTTACTGGGACAGTTTTACAGATACAGGTTTACAGATTGCAAGTGAAGATAGAATGAGCCAGAGAATGAGAAGGAGCCAGAAGATTAGAACATATTGCCAGAGTTAGTTTGAGGCCAAGTAGAGCAATTCAGTCAGAAGCTGAGAGAAGTTAATTTGAATCAGTCAGCTTGAAGAGGAGTTTAGGCCAGAATAGCTGAATTGAACCAGCCAGCCAGAGTTCAGAAAGAACTAGAAAGGATGAGCTTACTCAGCAGTAAGCCTCTGAGACAACACTTACATCTGAGAAATAAAAGTTACATTTACAAGATCAATCTTCTTTATAATTCAATTATATAATGCTTCAATTATTTACGTTAAGAAAATGGTAAAAAGTAACTATAGTGATCAAAAAGAAACAGCTCCCATGAAAATGAGAGCAAGTGCATTTACAATGGCTGGTGGGGAAATAAGGGAAGGAAGCAAAGGTGTTACCATTTGGTTTTGGAAATTTCTCTAATGATGGAAGCAAGTTTGTTGTTGATAGGAACTTTGCAGTGTTGAGAGAAAAAGTTCATTAGAGCAATATTCCACATTCAGTGGAAAAGGTTGGAAGCCAGAGTGGTGTTCAGAGCTCAAATAGAGCACAGACAATTTTCAGGGAAGAGGGAAGACATGGCATGCCAGTCAAGATGATGATAGCTGTGGAATCTGGAGAGTTTTTCCTTATTTTCTCCAAAAGCTAGAAAGCAAAGTCACCAAATGAGAGGGATGCTTTATTTTTAAATGACTGCAAGTTGACCATGCCTAACTGCTTCCCACCATTTTCTCAAGACTAAACCTTTCATATGGTTGTGTGACCAAGGGACCCTTCAAGTGTAACCAGTAGATCATCAAATTAGACCACACAATGCCTGTCTGCTTAAGCTCTTTTGCTTCTGCACTGTCTCTCCACTATGGCTTACAAAGTTCTATCTGATCCATATTTTTCTCCCTTTTCATACTTCATATCATGCTCTCTCCCCTCTTGCTGGCTATACTGATCCTTCATTTCTGTCAACCTGCCAAAAGATGTCCAGCTCATAGGACTTTCTTGGGACTTTAGCCTGGACTTTTTTTTCTTCTGATTCCCAAAGGCTTGCCTGATCTCTTTGCAGCATCTGCATAGTTCACACTTCTTCAGACCTTCCTTCCCTGCCTACAGTATCTGAAGATTTCCCCCACCCCAACTGTCAGGCTTACTGTAATGATCATAATCTCTTTTATCCTGCATATGTTTCCCATAGCCTTTTGAAATGCTGCCACTAGACAGAGAATAGTTATATATGGAGCCTTGACAGCATGGCAGCATTATCAGGAAACCAGTCCTTACTGGTAATAAGCAATTCAGGATGCCAGTCTAAAAGTTAGACTTGCAGGAAGGCAGATTTCTATCTCTAGTGACAATCTAGGAGGCCAAGCAACAACTTGCCTGGCAATTGACCCTAAATGGCCAGCACCCAATTAATAATGGAAAATTTCCCTAATTTTTGTTCCAGAGGAACAATTATAGAAAATCAAATACTGTTCACTAATCAAACACACAGATGCCTAACTCCAGTATCTTAGCTAATGTAACATCTCCATGCTGGCAGCTTCCAGTCAGAAATATTTGATGCTATCTCCTTTTTTCATCTTGAGTTTCCTACTTTTTCAGACTTACAAAATATAATAGTGGCTAATTCCCCTGCCTTGAGTCTCCATGAAAAGTTCAGAACAAGTAGCTTTTGCTTTTCATATGGCTGGACATTTATTTCTGTATAAGACTACTGATGGGAATGAACCATGTCTTGCTTATAGCTGGAATGCCAATCAGTGATTCCTACAAACATACTAGTCACTACACAGATACTTTTAGAATGAATGAATGAGTGAGTGAGTGAATGAAAATTCATAATCATTACTTGTATAGTGAATCTCTCTTCATCATGACTTCACATTCATTCCTCACTGTATCAACTCTTAAGTCCCCAAGTTAGTTTCTGAACTAACCCTGGCCTGTGGTCATCATACGTTCTTCTGTATAACACAAGATTCTTTCTTCTGCACAAAACTGGTTTTCAACATTTCTAACTCTCACTAACTTTTCCATCTCTAATCTGTGCACCACATTCCACCTCATTTGTATTTAATCTCTTACCCTTCACTGTATTTCTAACCTTCTGGGGTTGACAACTGACTCTTTTTTTTTTTTCTACAATTCATGTTATCCACCACCTGCTATAAGAGTTGACTCTCACCACAACCCCAGGGATATATCTTACATATGAGGATGCTATGAAACAGAGGTACAAAGGAATTGTTTTGTGTAAAATAACAAGTTTATAAGTAGAGCTAAGATCTGAATTTGGTTCTGTCTGATATATACGACATGTGCTCAAAGTTGTATACTCTTCATGATACATGAACTACCTTCCCAATGCTGCACCCATATTAGATCCACAGACTTCTGAAAGTTTCATAAGCAAAGAGAGGAAATAAGGGCTTTGGGAGAGACATGGTGACTGAGCGAGTTAAATTACTGAACCCAAATCCAAACCTAAGTCTGCTTTGACAGTAGGAGAAGTATTTTTGTCTCCTAGGTTACTTCCTACACCCCACCTTACATTGTTTCTTTGGTCTGCTTTTAGGCTGGTTCCTAAGGTAAAACTGAACAATGGCTGGGGAACGTTGAGTGATAAAAGTTAGTAGTTCTTTCCTTAGTACTACACATTCACCAGTACGCATCAAGCAAGCACCATTTAACAGCATCCCACTGAGAGCTGATCCCAGAGCCTCATGCATGGTAGGCAAGTGCTGTACCACCAAAATACACCCCCAGCCTTCAGTCACCCTTTTCAGGTGTGGTCCTGTGTGCTAAGGGGATGTCAACACCAAATGCACACATGGCAATTCCCTAGCAGTTCGTAATAAGGAACCATGAAATAGCAATCCAATGAAGATATGGACATCGTACCCCTGCTTCATCAGATTAAGCTAGAATTAATCAGTTTCATGTAACATAGACTTCTATATGTTTTTAAATATATCCTGAGTAGAAGAGTGTTGGAAAAATCTCTTTGACTGCCCAAATATAAGATGCTCTATTTCCTACAAGGTTTCACTGTTAGCTACTAATTGAGGCAGACATCTTTAGAGGCAAATGCTTAAGTGTCCTTTCAGCTGCCCACCCCCAGCTGAAACTATTTAGAAATAAGCAAGTACAACCTGAGACTTCCCTATTAGCCATCATTATAATACAATCTTAGCATATTTCAATGTGTTCACATTGCCATGTTAACCTTTTGAACCTTGTGATTTTGAACTAGGAATGCTCCAGATGTGTCTGTCTACCATCCTCATTTCCTGGGTGACCTTAAATTGAGTGTGTACATGAATAAGCTCCTTCCCCAAATATGCTCAGAATGTGCCTGCTCCAAAAGTATTTGCCTAGATGAATAAATATAGCACCCCTCACCAATAAAATCCCCTTACTTCATTTTTCTTGGATTTTATTGTTTAAGAAATCTCTCCTTTGTTTTTATCTGCTATAAGTAATAAACCTTTCTTTACTCTTTTATTTCTTAGACATGATTGATTTCAGATTTGTTATTCACTAAGATTTGAGTTTGGTTATTGTATCTATAATATTGTCAATAAACATCCTCAAAATACTTGAAAGCTCTCAGGAAAGTTGCCTGAAGGATATGAGTGAAATGTTTGTTGACAAACATGTCTCAGAAGAGCTGTAGGTAGCATCAAGACTGTCCAGGATGTGTGGAAACTATCATGTAAGGTAATTATATTCCTATTAACTCTTGCAACGGAGTCGAGTCTAAACTACCAGAGCAGCTGGCACAGGAAATCCCCAGGGTCACACTCTGACAACACTCCTTCCCTTAATCCTATTGTGTCAATTAGATTCACTTCATGAACTGTTCCAGAAGAGATAAATGGTTGTATCATTATTTAATTCCTGAGATCTATAACACAGAATGACTTTAACTACTTAAAATATGTAAATGTATAACACCTTAGACACATAAGCATGTACTCACTTCAACTTGCAATGATGAAAATCAGAATTCTGAAGACATTAAGCTTTAGTTTTCCGCCAAGCGGTGGTGGTGCACGCCTTTAATCCCAGCACTTGGGAGGCAGAAGCAGGTGGATTTCTGTGTTCGAGGCCAGCTTGGTCTACAGAGTGAGTTCCAGGACAGCCAGAGCTACACAGAGAAACCCTGTCTCAAAAAAAAAAAAAAAAGCTTTAATTTTCCTTCAGCATATTTTTTTTAATTTTATAGTCTTCTTTAATGCACACAGAACACAAACTATCTTCAAAATCAGGAGAATTTGCTTACAATATATTTTGTCACAAAGGGACAAATTCTGTTTTAAGAATAACTTCTAAGAAGTACTCTCTTATTTATAAATATTGTAAAGTTTGTAGACTTAAGGTGTATTCTAAGAGAGGAACCAGCGTGATTTTGCCCTTGATACCTGGCCAGTGGTACCCAACCAAAGACATTGTTGAAAACTTGTCAGGATCTCCTATTAAAACATGGCAGAAAGTTGCCACTTATATTTGGAAAATGCTCTCACTGGGTTTGGCAGCACAGATCACTATCCCATGTGTATTCTCTCACCATCAGTTTCTCTGTGTGGTTACAAGTTTCTCTCTTGATACTGGAAGAGGTGGAGCAGAAGGGCCTGAAAGGACCTAAGGGGAAAAAAAGAAGAAAGTTGGGGGGGGGAGGATAGAAGAAAAAGGGGGAAAAGTGGGGGTTTTTTTTTTGGATATTTTTTATTTTTTTAATTTAAAAGTGTTATCCCCTTTCCCGGTTTCCCCTCCAGAAACCCCCTATAAAACCCTATCCCATCCGCCCCCCCCCCCCCGCTTCTATGAGGGTGTTCTCCCACCCACCCACTCCTGCCTCCCCACCTTGGCATTCCCCTACACTGGAGCATCGAACCTTCCCAGGACCAAGGGCCTCTCCTTCCACTGATGTCCCACAGGGCTATCCTCTGTTACATATGCAAATGAAGCCATGGGTCCCTCCATGTATACTCTTTGGTTGGTGATTAAGTTCCTGGGAGCTCTGGGGGATCTGGATGGTTGATATTGTTGTTCTTCCTATGGGTTCAGTCCTTTCTCTAACTCCTCCATTGGGGACCCCATGCTCAGTCCAATGGTTGGCAGTGAGCATCTGCATCTGTACTTCTCAGGCTCTGGCAGAGCTTCTCAGGAGACAGCTATATCAGGATCCTGTCACCAAGCACTTCCTGGCATCCACAGTAGTGTCTGGGTTTGGTGTCTGTATATGGGATGGATCCTCAGGTGGAGCAGTCTCTGGATGGCCTTTCCTTCAGTCTCTGCTTCACATTTTGTCTCCATATTTCTCCCTTGAGTATTTTGTTCCCACTTCTAAGAAGGACTGAAGCATCCACACTTTGATCTTCCTACTTGAGCTTCATGTGGTCTGTGAATTGTATCTTGGGTATTCTGAGCTTTTGGGCTAATATCCATTAATTCCATTTATCAGTGAATACATACCATGTATGTTCTTTTGTGACTGGATTACCTCACTGAGGACAATATTTTCTAATTCCATCCATTTGCCTAAGAATTTCATGATTTTATTGTTTTTAATAGCCGAGTAGTACTTCATTGTGTAAATGTACCACATTTTCTGTATCCATTCCTCTGTTGAAGGACATATGGGTTCTTTCCAGCTTCTGGCTATTATAAATAAGGCTTCTGTGAACATAGTGGAGCATGTGTCCTTGTTATATATTACTGCATCTTTTGGGTATATGCCCAGGAATGGTATAGCTAGGTCCTCAGGTAATACTATGTCCAATTTTCTGAGGAACCACTAGTCTGATTTCCACAGTGGTGGTTGTACCAGCTTGCAATCCCACCAATAATGGAGGAGTGTTCTTCTATCTCCACATCCTCTCCAGCATCTGCTGTCACCTGAGTTTTTGATCTTAGCCATTCTGACTGGTATGAGGTAGAATCTCATGGTTGTTTTGGTTTGCTGAGTTTTTGATCTTAGCCATTCTGACTGGTATGAGGTAGAATCTCATGGTTGTTTTGGTTTGCGTTTCCCTGATGACTACGGATGCTGAACATTTTTTTTAGATGCTTCTCAGCCATTTGGTATTGCTCAGTTGAGAATTCTTTGTTTAGCTCTGTACTCTATTTTTTTAATAGGGTTATTTGGTTCTCTAGAGTCTAACTTCTTGAGTTCTTTGTATATATTGGATATTATCCCTCTATCAGATGTAGGGTTGGTAAAGATCTTTTCCCAAACTGTTGGTTGCTGTTTTGTCCTATTGACAATATCCTTTGCCTTACAGAAGCTTTGCAATTTTATGAGGTCCTATTTGTCTATTGTTGATCTTATAGCATAAGCCATTGGTGTCCTGTTCAGGAAATTTTCCTCTGTGCCCACGTGTTCGAGGCTCTTTTTAAAGAGGTAAACGTGCCCTAACCTTGCTGATGTAGAAAAGGTCAAAGGGAGAGTTTGAGGAAATGTCATTGGGAAGCACTTCTGGTATTTATCTGTCATAAATTCTCAAAGGTTTGTCTTGCTAATGTTAGCTACCAAAGGATGTGTTAGCAAGGGAGACTCTTAACCCATCCCCTGAAGCAGAAGCTACTGAAAGTAAAAGGCAATTTTTGAAAGTACTAATTATAATTTAAAATTATTTATTGGGAAGTATTCATTCCAAATATTTTATTTATAAAGACATAAAGGACAAAGAAGGCCCACAGAAATTATATTTGAGGTCACATGCTCATTTTTCATCCAGCTGGCCCTGGCACTGTGATTTTGAGCATTGTTATTTTTTTACTACACAACACTGCCTTCCATCCCCATCCTACTATCTCTGACATCATAGGCACAGTTTTAAGTAATCTTTCTATTTACCTCTATACCCAACAATAGCTACTTTAGTAACAAAAGTTCTCTATATTTCTATGGAAAAGAGATCCCAGTGGAAACTAGTTGTGATAATCTTCATATGATGACACTGATGTGCCCTACAGAATGTGAATCCCAGATACCATGAAGAAGGTACTGACTGTCATCTAGAATAAACACACTCAACTCATCAAATGTTGATTATGTGTATTAAGAACTTGTTTAAAATTCAAATTCATGGACTGCTATCATCACACAAACAGATTTAACCCTGATGTTTAGGGTTCAGGGAAAAGAGTCAGTGTTTTGTTTGGTATGACATTAAGAGGTGAGAAGGGGAGAGTTTTATATCTGTAGGCAGAAATTAAGGACAATGCCTTTCTCTGGAGCCCAATGGCAAGGATCCGAATTGTCTCATCGGAGGGAAACCTGATGATTCTAATGCTTTTAATTTAACTTTTGCTGAAACCAACACTGATATAATTCTCTATTGGCAAAAACAGGGCAAGAAGTGATGGGAAGGAAGTGTGGTGTGCTGTGGTGTGCTGTGGCATATATGTATTGTGGTAGTAGTCATAGTGGTGATGGTGGGATGGTGGTGGTGTTTGGGTATGGTAATTTTATATTTATTTCCATTTTCATGATGCCTTTTCTTTTGTGTATCACTGTGGCTACATTGCCAAATCAAGTTTGGCAAAATTTCCTTTATTCTTTTGGTGTGATAAAAACAGGAAAAAAAATTTCCTGTTGGTTTGGCTCTGAAATGTGAACAGTTCTGGTAGAAAAACGTGGTATAGTTCTTAGAATCCTGGGCACCAGGGTATTTACTGAACACCTTTGCCATGCCATGTGGCTACTGATTAGATTTAGCAGGAAGAAGGCAGAGAGGAAGAAAAACTTGTTGGGAATAAGCTTAGTTATTGGCTAGTTTCATATATCTCGATTATATGATACAGAGTGTTTCTTTGGTACCAAGAAGTGTGTTAGGTTGCCCACAGTTTGTTTTGTTGTTGTTGTTTTGTTTTTTTAATCTACTTTTCTACTTGTTTAGGCATAAAGGTAATTCTAAAATGCCTCATTATAAGAAAAATAACTATAGCTATCATATAATATAGTAAATTAAAAATGATCTCTTTGCTACTAAACAAATTCATATATAGTCTTCCTAGCATAGAACAACTTTTTTATTTGTCCTGTTACCCTGAATACAGACATTTAGCTCTGTAGTAACATTTAGAATGAAGTTACATTTACATCATTCTCAGAAATCAAATCCAAAAGCGATAGAACATTAGCTTTGAAAAGGAACTGATGGCTGATTCACTAGTGGGAACATCATATGAGCTGAGGCTACTGGACATGGAAGGTCCAGCTGTAGTTACCTGATTTTTCAGGCAAACCAAGAGTTTCTCTGTAATCTTATGATCTTGTTACCTAAAGACCCTGACACAGAGATCAGAGGAAGATACTAATATCATTAATGTAATATATAAAAAATCAGATAGCTGCTCAGTATTTCCAGGCTGACCAGATAGATCTCTATACCACTGCCTGGACTTGTTTGTTAGACAGTGACCTTGAGGCTCTTTATACAAAACAAGGCAATTCATGTGAATCAGTTTAACCTGAAGATATCAAACAATTCTTCTGGAGAAATAGAGGAAATTAAATGATTCAATCCCGCATCACAAGTTCCATCATGCCATGCTTATTGGTGTTTTTCCTTGAGGCAAATGTCTTCATATCTCCGAAGACAGAGTTTCTTGGTGGGAGAGCTATTTGGAGTAGTGGGATTGGTTAAATGTTAGAAAGCGCTTATGAGGTCAGTGTCTTAAAGGTATATGGCACAGATAGAATCATCTGATAGCTGGGAACCTCTTCAAGTAGGTTGCTGGTGAGATGGGCACATGGCCAAGTGTTCTATGGGAAATGGCTGTCCGTTTTGAGACTCTCTGGACATGAGTACAAGTCCAATACAGGAATCAGAGTTTCAGCCACTAGCACAGTCAGACTCAGCCACAGATTTTTCCCGTGCTACACACATGTAAAAAGTCAAAGAACAATAATCTTAAAAGAATAAATTTATATAAAGAATATATTCAAATTTATATAAAGAATATATTCAAATTTGTATAAAGAATAAATTATAAAATATTCTGCATTGAATTATCATTAGTTCAGAATTCTCATCTAGGGATTCTAGTGGGCTTTCTTTGAAAGTTATTCTCCAAATTTCAACACTTCGGCAGTGATATCTCTGGGCTTTGGTGCCTTTCTCTCAAAAGGGAAATCGATGTAGTTCCTTCATGATGGGAACATAGTAAAGCATAAGAGAATATCTCAGGTCTATAACGTACAGAAAGTAAACATTATTCTACACACAAATACCAATGAGATATTACACTCTTTCTTGCCTAACACTCTTTAGCATGAAATGATAGAGCACATAGTTCCTGGATATAAAACTAAGAAATAATAACAAAAGAAGTAATAACATCTACAGGCAAGCCATCATTGCAGCCACTTTGAATTAATTTCCAATCCCTTCGAACCACCTGCTGAGTCAGGTATTGTTAAAACCTTCATATTGCACATGAGTAAACTGAAGTCCACCTTGCCGGACAATGGAGCCAGGACTGGAACCTAAGCAGTGACTACCAAATCATTAACCATGGGGCTATTTTGCAGACAATAGCACAGTGTTGTTACCCACTGATGTGAATAATTAATACATGTCACTCAAGAAATGATCATAGGTACAGCTCTTATTAATATTTGATTAGCTAAATACTTGTTTATATCTTTGTGACTGTGAAATATTGCATTAATTGTCCTTTAGCATTACTATGTCTACAACCCTTTTGGCTACAGAAGACCACTAGCTTTGCAAAGAAATACTCTCTATGACATCCATAATGAGGTAATATCATGCATATATGCTAGCCATGGAAATTCAACTACTTGATAAAAATATAAAAATACCATGAGAGTATTATACATGTAAATTTTCTTGTATCTATTCTACTATATACTATGTGTACATTATAAATATATACATTGGTTTACAGAGTTAAAAGCATAAAACCAAGTACATGGGACTCTGGAGGTTGTTGGTGGGCATTTTCAAAGAAAACTAATTTTGACCTTTATATTATCTATGGCCCAACATCTGTACAAGGAGAGAATCTCCTTCATGTATAATCTACATGTCAATCATGAACAGGAAAGTGGCAAGAGCCAATGGTAACTTCTTCCCATTGTTTGTGGAGAGTATTTACTTAATTCTCACTGTATGCCAGGATCCATGCTAAGCATTGAGCATGGATAATCTCATTTAATACTCACAAAGGGCCTGTCATATAGCTACACTGGAAAATCACCCTTCTTACAGATTAGCAGAGGGAAACATGAGGTGATTAGGTAGAGTATTTGATATTGCACTTCCAGCAAGTGACATGGCTGACAGGTGGTACAGAGTCCCAGGAAATGAGTTTTTATCCCCCCTACCAGCCCCACTCCTGTTTTTTAGCAACACATGGGCAGTTTCTCAAAATTTTAGAGTCAACACTCTTCACTGTATTAGCAAAAACTAAAATATTGTATGTGAAGAATGTGTGCCAAGATAATGAGAGAAGCCATCCTTGACAGCTTCTTATTCTGCAGGCATATGCTTTATCTTTGATGTTTATCAGAACTCTATAAGGTAGGTAATTATTAGCACTATTTTATATGGAATGAAATGGAGACTTACAGGGTTAGGTAACTTTGCCCAGGGTCACGCAGATGCTTACAGATGTTGGATACAAAGCCAGAGCATAGAGTTTACGCTCACCATACCACACAACCCTCTGACTGTTAGGGAACTGGCTCTCTGCAAGAACATGTACTCTTAGCAGCTTTTCGTGATCCAGGGAACTCAAGAAGTTTTGGCTTTATCAGTAATGACAATGTTAACCTGATCACCATCTGTCTGTCTCCTGCTCTGTCTCTTAGCTGGAGCCATAGGCGGGAGCTGGAGGGGCTTATGAAGATTATCATAAAATTTATAAATTGCTTTGGTCTTCTTAAAATAAAAGACACAAGGTAAACTGGCTGGTTATGGCCTTGGCCCCAATTCAAGCTATCAATTTGCTTAAAGCCCTGGAAGTTGCCACACAGTGATTAGCTGGCTTCTCTTATGCTGCCCTACCAGGTTGGCTTGCTTTCTTCTTAAAAGAGCCGTGAGTCAGGGATGGGCATCTAGTTCAATTTTAAAGTGCTACCTACTATGTTCAAAGCCCTGGGCTTGATCACAAACTCTCCAAAAAAAAAAAAAAAAGAAAAGAAAAGAAAGAAAAGAAAAAGGAAAAGAAAAGAAAACACACCATGGGAAGACAGAGAAATAGAAAGTTGTTCTTCTATTATCTATTATAGAAGATTCTGATTGGTTACAAAAGCCAGAACATAAACCCCTCTTTCCTCATTACCCATTTTATTCTGTCTGTGCATAAGAATTCTACCTATACAGCACCCATATCCTTCCATTGAGCACAGTCTTATTGATAAATACCACATTCTGTCTTGCCTGGAGGTTGACCCACTTTGCTTTTAGAATTTTAGAGCCTCACAGTTGTAGGCACACCAGGGTGGTCAGTTAGCGCATGGCCTGGTGTTTCCTAGCATCATCCAAATGCTTCTCTGAGCTCTTGTCTTTTCTATCTTTACTTTTAGCCCAGAGGTCTATGGAACAATTCTTTAAAAAAAAATCACAGATTTCTGTGTCATCATTCCCTGTCCTTAAAATCCTACCCCTGGATTCAAACTGTGTGACTTTTAGACCCTGCCTGTGGGTCTTTGCTGTGGCTGCAGTCTCCTCAATTCCTCTTCCTCCTTTAGTATACCATCAATGCCAAGCTCTTGCCTTCGTAGGAACCTTGCTCTCACTCTTCCCTTTGCCTGAATTGACCTTTCTCCACGTCTTCCCATGTTGACATTTATGGTCATGCAGAAATATGATTCTTTAATGCCCACCTCTGAGAATCGAAGCTCATTGACTCCTTTGTTATCATTTAATCATTAGTGCCCAGCATAGAAACTGACACCCATTAAAGCCCCATGAAATATTCACTGAATGAATCAATGACAGTGTGAAAGAATTGAAGATGAAGGAATATAGACTTGTTAATGAAATTGCTATTCAGATTCCATTATCTTGAAAGGTGGATTGCTACAGTTCAAGGGGCAAATCTCACAGGGTTAGATGAGCTGCAGAGGGCAAGGTATAAAGAGCTTTCTAGGCCATGCCAGTGAGTTGGGAAATTTTTCAGAAGACAATAGGAACCTATGAAAGATTTTGACTTAGGGGTGACATAAAACTGTTTTACAGTTTGGAAAAGTCAAGTCAGAAAGATAGGTAGGAGCCTACTTGGCAATAGATACTTTCAACCCTGGGCAGAGACAGGAATTAAGGTGTGTGTTTGCAATGTGTCTTGTAGAGCCAACATGGTATTATTGCTCCCTTGGTCAACTTTTTGGAAACAATCGGCCAATTATAAATCAAAGGTTTGCATAGCTGCTCATAACTAATTGTGTTTTAAAAATGTGTTTAATCACAAGCTAGAGATTATATAAAGAGCTTAATTGATGTCAGGATTGGCTTCCAGTGGGATCAAATCAGCAGTGCCATTTGTCCAGAGTTGAATTTTATGGCCTATATCACTAGACTCCTACGTGGAAAGGAAAATTCTACCCACTCTGAGCACTTGTAACCAGTGTATATGACATCAAAGGAGCTTGAGAGAGTGACTGTGAGGAGTGAACAAGTGTTAACTACAGTAAATATGGAAGAATTGGAAAGGCACCACAGAAATAATGCTGGAATAAAGATAATGCCTACCTAGGTCAGAGTACCCGAGTTGGACCCAAATAGCTCAAGGTTCTTAGAAAAATAGCTACGCAATCTTGACCAGGTGGCACAGTTCTCTGAAACTTATTGTCCTTATCTCTAAAACGAACTGGATGTTCTGTGATCTGGTTGGACACCATCTTCCCCTTCATATCTTTTAAAATTTAATTTGTAGAACAAGTTACTAGTCTTTTCATTTTTCGGGTTTGATTTCCTCCATACTGTATAATCTCATATCTTTAACATGCTAGACGACTAGCAATCATCCCCTGGAATCTAATTTAGGATTCAATATATCTATAGAAGTCTATAATTAAAGAATACTACACCAATTGAGGTGCTGAAATCCCATAGGATCTCAGAAGTTCTTAAGCTCCAAAAGCACCCGTTGGCATGGTTTCCATCTGAGCCATGGAGTCTTCTTCAAGTACATCTGAGGTATCTATCTCCCTTTTTATACCAGGCTGTGCTGAGAGCTCCCATTCTGGAAGTATATAGCATGATTTGTTGTCTTTTTTGTTACACAAATCACACAATATTGGACATAGAGTGGTGTGTCTGTCTGTGCTGCTAGGTTTCAGCTTCTGTGAAGAGAACTTGGCTTGGTATGTTACAAGCATCCAAGACAAATGGCTGTGATGACTACTATCTTACATGACACTTGACCTTAGCCTAGTGACTTATTATTCTATAGAATAATTGATTTCAGAGACTAAAATACATGCCTTGATCAACAGGACTCTCAAAGAGGAACTTCATCCTTTTTCCTTTCTGTCTCCTTGCTGGATGCCATATCCCTCCCCATCCCCCAAATCTAATTTCAAAACCCATATAATACCTTACACACAACCCATTCTGTTTCCCTTCAAAACATGCTTTTCATTTTTTAAAAGGCACTGTTACCAAAATACATTTTTTCTTCTGTCTTTGAAAATAGCACTCTTTACCCCAACAGTTACCCCAATGCTTGGAATCCATGCCTGCAATGTCTTTTATCTGTCATGGTTTCTCTCTTCCCACTGTTCTGGCTCAAGCTTCTGATTAATACTTTATAATATGGAAAACTTCAAATGTAAATAAAATAAACAGAATCACGAAAAGAACCCCCATGTACCTGTCATTCAGTTTCTAAAACTACCAACATCATAACTGCTTTGTCCCTTATGAAACTTCAGCAAGTTATTTTCATGCACCAGCTGTTTACTTTTTAATACTATTGAGTTGTATTCCGTCATATTAACAATCCATCGTTTGCTTATCCAATATCCTACTAAATGGACATTTATTTGAGTTTGATTTACAAGCATTATTTTTTAAGGACTTCATCATGTTCTTTTTACTATTTGATAAATACCAGAAGCACAGTTGTACCACAGAATGAGTTTGTGCTTGGAATGATCCATAATCTTCTGGTCTTCTTTTTCTTCCATCTGGTATCAGCTTCCAAAATCTGGGCACCTACCATGTTGTACATGTCAAGAAATCTCCCTTGGAAGCCCCAGTGATCTCCCTTTGTCTGTGAAATGAAGTCATGCCTGACTGAGATGACATTCCTGATCACCTACCATTAAACTTCAATATTAACTGAATACTCTGTGTTAATATCCTGACTCACCCATCTCTCTCTGTGTGCCATTGAAACTGCTCATTCAGCCTCTTTGACATTAGAATTTCTGCCTACATAACACTATCTTATTAGACTCTAACCTACGTCAGTACTTGAACCTCTGTAGGACTCAGTGTGAGCTGAATGGGATGATATACATCTCCCATCTCTAAATAAAGATATAGGAAATGCCTGTGACGTCTCTTGCCCCCATTCTAGCTTTCCAGAAAAAAAGGAGACTCAATCATTTCTCTGGACACTGAAATTCTTCCAACTTTGTGAACTTTACCAAATTTACAGTGTCCAGAAAGCCAACATGGCTTATGCCATGGACAGCCTGTGTTGGGAGTTTGAGTTGGGCAATGGCAAGAGCACAGGCACAGGTAGACATACCAAGTTCTAGTCTCCCTCTATCATCTACTGTGCACCCTTGCACCTGCTAAACCCCTGGGGTTTCTGCCTCTTTTAGACCCTGGGGAGGCAGGCTAACTGTGACTTGATCACTGAAGTCAAAACCAAAATCTCCCATGAGATTGAACTTCATAAAAATATTAAACTAGTTCCCCACCCCATGTTTCCTGCCTTCGTTCCCTCATTTCTTTTTCAGAAGGATGGACTTTCTTTTGAGAAATGAGCAACTCACTGTGCCTAAAAGTGGTTCATACATAACTTCTTTCCTCCAAACAATCAAAGCCTGCTGTCCAAGCAGGGCTGGAAAGAAGAAGCCAAATCTCACCCAATGCTTACAAGAGTTCATATACAGCAATGCGTTTGCCTAAATACATCGCCAGTTTAAAGCAACTTCATTATTCTTTGTCTCAACTTGCTCACCTGTAAAATATGAGTGATAAAATGTCTATCTCGTAGGCATTCGGAAAATAAAACAAATTCAAAATAGTAAGAGTAATACCTGGTATATCAGAAGAATTCAACAAATATTAGATAATGTCATTCCCAGAATACTGTTTTCTGCATTCTAGGGAGGAAGGGGAGAAGGACGGGCCCAAGAACCTAAAGTGATGTGAATCCCTCCATGTGCTGGATAAATGTTTAAACTCCCTCATCCCGAAACCATGATCAAATGAAGCCATGTCTCTAAGTGTGTGTAACCTTTGTTCTCTGTTTTCTTAGAAATGGAAATTTTAAGGCAGAAAGCTCATCTTCTTCAGTCTCCCAGGCTATAAGTTCCATCCACATATGTCCTCTACAGGTGGTAGCAGAAGTGGGCAATAGGCATCTCAGGAAGCCATGTTGGGAAGAAGGAACTGAACCTGCAAAGTCTTGGGCCATTGAAGCCTGGCACTGCTGTGAGAGCCCTTCATGACAAGTGAAGAAGAGCTCAGAGAAGCTGAGGAAGGCTAAGAACAAAAGCAGGAATTGTTTTAAATAATAATAAAAAAAGGGACCCTTTTCAGAAGCTTTCAAAGCCACCCTTTCACAAAGCCTGGCAGAGATACAGTATCGAGCCTGGGTAGAAGCCAAGCATGGCCTTAATTTATTATTGCCAAACTGTTTGTTGTCATTATTTGCCAAGACTTACTAATTGAACTTTTGTTGGTCTGGCTGCCCCTCCAGAGAATCAGAGCCTTTGTCACCTGCTCTCCAAGTGTTTCTGTAAGATGTGCCAAAAAAGTGATCCCTGTAGTAGCTAATTTCCCTTCCTGGTTCAGGTTTGCTTTTTCCAAGCATGTTTTCTTGTTTCTCAGTTTCTTCCCAGTAAACATTTAGACTGAGTTAAAACAAAGTTCATTGACCCAAGTTAAAGATTCTTGTTGAATGGCAGAAAGGCCTTCTAGAAGAACTGCATGGAAACTCACTACCTTGACCTTCCCATCATGCTTCAGGCACAGGTGGAGAACACTCAGCTTCTACTATGTCAAGAAGGGGTATGATAGAGCAGCAGTTCCAAATGATCCAAGAAGCAGCATCAGTATTTGTTAAAAGTCATCTTCTTGGGCCTCGCTCCAGAGCTACCAAATTAGTAATGTGTTTCTCAGTGACCGAAGACTGAGGAAACAGTTAGTACATTGGAATGGATGATTCTTTATAGTGGGGTAGCTCTGTGCACTGTGTGACATTTAACAACATCTTTGTCATGTATCCTTAATTTCCATATCTCTCCTTCCATATCCCAATGCGATGACCAAAACTACCAATCATCAACAAGTGTCTCAGGGTAAAAAAAGTCACCCCTTGGTGAATTAATGGGTGAGTACATGTTATTTCTCCATGCTCTGGGTCTTGTCTGAACCATATTGACAAATTCCCAGATCCTCCGCTTGTCTCCTTAGCCACTGATAATAAAGAGTACAGAAAAATGGATCCACAGACAGCTTCCTGGAAACACATAGAAGGTTTTTTTTTGTTTGTTTGTTTTTTTATCCCAATAAATCTTTTTTTTTTAAACCCAGCCTCGGGCAAGTGCACATTGCTTTGTTTTTAAGAGCTAGTTTGTTTGCTAGATTACTCGATATATTCAAATCGAAACAAAAACCATAGAAGTTTGGCCTCCTTCCCATCACTTCATTTGCTTGCTATCTCCAAGGGAGAGACAGGAAAACTGAGTTCATGGCAGATGCTTGGAAAAGCCCAGATGTATAAGTTCACGCACTAGCTCTGTCTCTCACCATCAGCATGGAAGGTCTCCTTGAACATTTCCTTTTGTGGAACATCCCTACTGATCATTCTTGTTACATTTGAATTTGTAGAGTACCCAAACCAGGCCATTAGCTATTAGTCAGCATTCCCCTTGGTATAATTTGACCATTGCACACTCTTCACAAAGGTGAAACTTACAAAGGTCGACTTGGATGAACTCAATTAAATCTAAAAGCAACTGGTCATATAAACATCAACTCAAAGACACAATTCGTTTATTCATTGGATTGGCATTTATTGAGCACCTGCTGTGTACAGCACCGTGCTGGATCCCAAGAATATGAAAGAACCAGACAACCTATGCTCTAAAGAACTTATCAGCAGATGAAAATAGGAGCCATTTCCAATGGGATGAAAGGCCCCTGATAGAAGAGAGAACCATCAGCACTGTAGGGATATACTTCACCATTGCTGCCTCTGTGCTTGGCTCATTAGAACTTAGTACTTGTTGAGTAACTCTTATAAGGAAATCATCATACATACATAATAACAACAAAAATAATTCTATCCAATGTGATTGCTGATTTAATTTTTAAGGAAAAAGTAAGAGGGAAGAGTGGAAAAATTACAGCAAAGAAAGTAGAAGATGTAAGGCGCCAAGATGGGAATAAGAACAATAGTCTTGAATGGGCTTTAGGAAGATTGAAAAGACGTGTTTGAAGAAATGTTTTCTTGCTTATCTGTTGCTGTATTAAAATATACCTCATGATGCATAATGAATGAGGAAGAGCTTAGCTTGGTGGGTTCATCATGTCTCATTAGCTTGGTGTTAGCTGGTGTGGCTGGAACTGAATGTTCATTTTCAAGATGGCTTCTTCATGGATGACTTCTATGCCTTGATACTCCCTGACTTCTCTCTCTCTCACCAGGACTCATTCTCTATGGCTTAAATTTCCTAAATATGACAATGTCGGAATAACTCAGCTTCTTATATGGCATCTGGTAGCCCCTAGAGCAAAATTTCAAAACAAATATTCCAAAAGGCCAGGGTAGAAGTCACTGAGCCCCTTACACTCTAGAGTTGGAATATTTTGAGGATACTTCTTCTGGATCTTAATAATCAAACAGCCCAGATCTGGGTAGATGGGAAAAATAACCTCGGCCGTTTCTGAAAGAATAGTTTTCAAACAGAAGGAGGGAGGGGGCTTAATGACAAATGTCTTGGTCAAGTGAGTTCCCGGGATGGAGAGAGTATCATGACTGAAGAACCTAAGACAGCAAGCATAGGAGCAAGCAAAACTCCCTGAATTCTGAGAGAAGGTAGGAAAGGCTTAAAAACACAGGGGAGGGAGCAATGGGGTGATTTAACTAGTTTCACTTAAAATTACCCATCTCTGACAGCTATGAGAAGGTCAGAAAAGTAGGATAACATTGGAGGCAAGGAGGTGAGCTATGGAGTGTCTCTATGGCCTCAAAGAGCAAAAGTTCCAGAAGATACTGATGGCTTAGTATCATCCAGAAGATGATACTAAGGTGAAATTAAATAATGGAAGATGTCACAAGGAGAGGCTATGGAAAGTCAAGATACCTGAAGGTTCCGGAAGCCTTTCCTAACACAATCATTTTCCCTTCAGAGAGGAGAAGAAAGACCTTATTTTTTTTCTGGGAACTTGTTGAGGGTAAGGAAAATGGCAGCTGGTAACTAAGTTTGCCCTCTGAAGCTTAATAGCCACACTTTCTTCAGGATTGTTAGGAGAGCCCCTGAGGAAAACAAACAGGATTGGTGTGAAGACCATTAGAAGAGGCTTCCAGAACAAAGAGGCCATTTGGCAGCTGTTGCTCAGAGCTGACTGAAAGAAACAAAAGAGTTTGTTGAGCAAACATGGAAGGAACCTAATTGATGCAATTAAGGTGAAATTAAATAAAGGAAGGTTTGAGCCCCTAAGTTCATGGAAAATTTTTCACAGGGGTGTCACGGGGCTAGCCATTTGGTGCTTTTAAGTAAAGGAAAGCACAGGATGTGGGAAATTGTCCTATTTGACCCTCTGGAGTAGATCAACTGTGATGATGTGGAAGATGTGTGTGTAATAGTTGGGCCCTGGCTGCCAAGCCTTGGGCTGGGCACGACTGAGAGTTGGATGTGATGGAGTTCTGCAGCAGATACTCTCAGGGAGAACTGCAGCAAGACTCCAGGCTCCTGAGTTCCTGTCATCCTGCTCCATTCACCTCATGTTATTGTTTGAGGTGGTCAGGCTCATTACAGGGTAAATAGTATTGTCCATTCCTCACACTTCAACACACACACACGCAAATGCACACATACAAATACCCCCCCACACACAGACACACACAGCATGGGGGAACTCATACTCTGCTGCTATAGGGTTAGTTACCTTATAAATACAAATATGTAGTACTGGACAATGGGAAATTAAACGGCAAGCAAATCATGATGTTTGTCTTTTAACAGTTTAATTCTCAAAGAGCAATCAGTCTCACCTCAGTGCAACTTTGTTGCCCAGTTGACATTTGAAAGGCAAATGCCAAGAGACATTTTCTGATTTTACAGCAAGGGTATGTGCTCCTGGCACCTGGCATAGTTGTATATGCTGCAATGCATAGGACACTTCCACCTCTTGAAGTTTAAAAATGCTGTTGCTGAGCACATATAAGGTACTTAGTGATAATGCAAAGCTTTAGACAACACGTTTCATGCTAGGACAATCACAAAGGCTACAGTCAATCAACATTGTAGCAGGCACCATACTGTTAAGGATATATATGTTTGTGTATCTTTGTGTGTGTGTGTGTGTGTGTGTGTGTGTGTGTGTGTGTATTCATCTCTCTTTTCTTAGCAGGCTGTGAATTTTTTGAGTATTGGGTATTACTCAAATAATTCTGGTGGTTAGAAACAAGTACAGACTGAAGAGAGGGCTCAGTGGTTAAGATCATTTGTTGTTCTTCTAAAGAACTCGAGTTCCATTCCTAACAACACAGTCTCTGCAGGCACCTGCACATGTGTAGAATGCACACACACACACAGACACACACACACACACACACACACACACACACTATTTTAAAATATTTAAAATCACAAAGGCAGACTAGATTACAGTTTTATTTCTACACAACAGGTAGGGAGACTATGGCCTAATTACTCAGACTAGGTTTTCTCCATTGTACAATATGAAAAAAAAAGTCAGTCTTGTGGGAAAATGTAAAAATTAAATCAACTCACTAGTGAAGCTTTTGAGAGAGCACATATGGTCATTATTCCATTACTGTTATTGCTATTTCTTCCATCTAGCCCTGTGCCCTACAAATCTATGCGAATGAATAACTGACTCAAGTTATACATAGTGATCCTCGGTAGGATGGAACCTGGCAATTCTCCTTGGCTCCTAATTTCCACAGAGGAGGTCATCTATACATATACGAACTATATAGGAGCCCAACTGGGACAAACAAAAGAACAACAAATAAGTTAACTTCAACTATACCCTAGGACCTCTTACCATGATATGAAATGCTTACACATTTCACAGGTGGTAAGGTCTGTGAGGAGTTCCATGGTACTGTTCCTGCAGCATCACTCTGGGTCAACTTCTTCATCTTATTTCTAAAGAACTGACCCTTTCTTCCTAATGGCAGAAGCCACTGTGTTCTCTGCTCCTTTCATCAGTCCTTGGCACTTCTTCTACACTAGAAACATCTGATGTTCAAGTGTGCTTGGTAGATAAACTGTATGGTCAATATTGAAAGTTTCTAGGTTTTTCTCTAAGTACCTTATTTTCTCTCCCTGTCTTCTGGGCAGCTGGGTGAAGAGACCACGTGTAAAACAATTTACTGATGTTTAAGGTTTTGGTAAGGGCAAAACTTCCTTTCAGTCGGCTATCTAACTGTGTCTGCTTTGGGAAGAGGAATGCACAGTGAAAGAAAAGGAGCCACAGAGCATCCTCACTTATACAGCAGAATTCATACAGTGTCAGGGACTACAAACCAATAGGACATAAATTGCAAGATCAGCTCAAAAGAAAGAGGGTAAATTTGTACTAACACAGAGAATATGACTTCATTTTTATTATTTTCTACTGTGCTCTGAGGTCTGCAAACATCTAAAAGCACAAACAAGATCTGGAGCCTTTCTCCTTATCAAAGTGTATTTATAGGCCACTGATTTGCATCTTCAGTCTTCATAAACAAAATAAGTCACCTTTGTCTTTCTGGAAATTCTCCATGTGCTTACTTAGAAGCTTGCCTGGTGACAGCCTGCAGCAGAACTGAAGGTCAAAGGTGAACTAAGTGATCTGGGCCTAGAAGAAACAAAGCTTCGAGCAGCAGAGCATGCTGGGGTTGATGCCTGCCTTAGTTTTAAACTATTATGAAAAGGAAGTTCCATTTTCTGAATTTTAACTTTGAAAAACTCACAATACATTTTTCTATGTTGTCAAACATCAGTAAATAACACTTTTGAGTGTTGAATATGTATTGTATACTTTCTATCCTCTACATGCATAAAGTAATTTTATTCATTATTTCAGAAATATATCTTGTCTGTGGGTTAAATGCCAAAGAAATTCTCTATAAAGAAGAATGATAACTATTTGGGATGAATAGGCCAAGCTGCCATATAGGACATGTCTATCATGGAAAAAGGACAGGCCAAAGGGAAATGTTGGGAGACACAGTGAGGAAGACATATAAGTTAATTTGAACACAACCATTCTTCCAATGGTGTTGAAGGATCAGTAACAATGGAGACATTGGTCTGAGGTTAGACAGTTTGTTATTGGATGGGTGTTTTTAAAGAGGTATCATCTGTCAGATTGCAATAGGCTTTGTGAAGAAGAGTATTGCAGCAGGGTATATTGTGATAGTTCTTGCTGTCAAACACAGGTGGACATAATTCCTTCCCTCATAAATTTCTGGTCTTATTATGCTTTAGTTAAGTGACTCCATTTTGATTAAGACAGAGTGCACAGGAACTGGGCATTGTTCTAAATCCCAGGGATATAGCGAAGAGAAGAGTCTTTAGAGATCCTTTGTGGACTTATGCTTCTTTATGTTTGTCAGTTAACCGATGCATAAGACAACTAGATCAAATGTTAGAAGGCAGAGTCAATACAGCTGAGACAGATAATGTTGGTGAATGAGCAGGACCTGAAAACGTACTGCAATCTTCCATTGAGTCTTCAGTGAGCACTTCCCTTTCAAAGCTCAGAAGAGAATCAGACCAAACCCAACTAATGCTTCTGTTAGCTTTAATAGCAAATCTTGAGCCAATGCCCTAAACCACTAGTTTTGAAAGATGATTGAGCCAGGGCCAGCTCTAAGCCAGCCAAGCATGAAGTCAGCCCATAGTTGCTGGCACTTCTCAGTGGTAGGTTTCAGAGCCGTTGATATTTCACACTGAGGAAACTGAGGAACTGGAGATGTTCATCAGAGACAGACATTTGTGATAGCAGCTTTGAGAGGGATCTTGTCTAGATCAGTCATCCTTAGATGGACCACAGGATACTATTCCTGTCCTGTAATTATTCTGTTTTTGAAAATTAGACTTTTTTCCAATAGAACTGACCTAGATTTCATATTCAATCTTTGCTTGTATGGGAAAACAGCAAGGAGTAAACTGACCATATGTCCAAGGCACACTTGAGCATCCCACATCCCATGCTTGGAATCTGAAAAACCTCATCATAACTTTGTTTCTACCACGTTAGCTTGGCCACCTGTTTCCTCCTCCTCTTCCTCTTCCTCATCCTCCTCCTTATTCTCCTTTCTGAGTCAAGTTCTCACTTTGTAGTCGAGGTACCCAGACCTCAAACCTATGGCAGTCTTCTTGCTTTGGCCTCTCAAGTGCTGAGATTATATGTGTGCATGGCCATACCTATCCAGCACTTTCCAAGTTTACTCATGTGCCTTCTTCAAATCTTTTGGCTCCATCTCCTCCTTTGCTTCACTAACCTATCCCAAACCTAGCAGCTATGAAAGGTATGATATCATCAGTCATCGATATCTTAGTTTAATCTAAAAGGGTCTATCTGTTATAGCTAATTGAATAGTAGAGTTTATTTCTAACCAAAAAGAATTTCAAGGATCAATAAGTTAGGGGCAAGTGTAGAAGGCAATCGGTGTAAATGGCTCTTTAGAAACATATTTATGGAGACCCCATAGATCACTACTTCCCCCTTCCTCCTCTTCTTCCCCCTTCTCCTCCTTTTTAGATTTGTTTTTATTTTTATTTATGTCTATGTGATTATATGCCACATTTTTGTGGGTGCCCAATTAAAGCCTGAAGTCAGAAGAAGCCACCTGATCACCTGGAGCTATAGTCACAGGCAGTTGTGAGTCAAGCAACATGGGTGCTGGGAACCTAACTTAGGTCTTCTAGGAGAGCAGCAAGGGCTCTTAACTACTATGCCATCTCTTTAGCCCCATAGCTTCCCCCACTACACACACACACATCTTCAACTGTATAGTGAGATGATTCCCCTGTAGAGACACATGCAATGACTCCCAAGGCCCTTCATTCTTTGTGTGTTGGACATAGCAGGATAGAGCTGCTGAAAAGACCCTGCTTATAAAGGGACTGAAGGGTATTTGTCAAAGTCATCTCCATAATTTCTTTTATCACTATATGTTAGGGTCAAACTCAATGCTTTTTAGTTTATTTTCTCACAATAAGCATTAAAAATAATTGTCTTTACTTTTCATTATTTAGAATATTTTTACCTCTAAAACACTTACTCATAACTTATTTATAACTAATTATAAATTATTGGTATAGAATTGGGAATTACTCTACCTTACATAACACGCAGCCTATAATAGAGTTCCCTTTATTAACTGTGGGTAGCCATCTAACCATTGGCATTCAAATGAATATGCTGTCTTTCTGGGTCAGCATTTGATTTGGAGGAAGTCAGACTCAAGGCAGGTAGACAAAGACATTTCTCAAATGTTGTTAGGATCCAACCCCATTTTCTTATCTGAGATCACTGGTGGTGGGACTCATGAAAATCTATAGCTAACAATAGTCATTTTTGCAGTAGCATGGACAACTGGGAACAGAAGTCAACAAATAATGCAGGCCAAGGAACAAGGCTGAGGGGACTTCCCAATAGAGGAGACATCTAGTGCTAAGCCCCATAAAATCCTAAGCAAGACAGGACAATTGGACACTCTAGCATGGAGAATCCGGATGATGTCATTAAAGCCCTCGTCCTTTGATGGGTCAGAGATGGCCTATTTCTGTTATGAGAAGCTATAACATGTTTTTGCCTTAGCAAGCAGAAGGGATCCTATAACAGTTGCTTCTCACTCCTCAAATACAAGTTCACTTGTTATCATTCCCATCAGATTATTAGAGCAGCCATAACAGCTCAAATACTTTATATATATTCCTAACATTTGGGACCATAGACATTCAGAGAACGCATGCTGGGATCCACTAAAATAATTTCACTTCCTCCTTACAGATGCTGACTCTGAAACCTATTCTAGCAAGCAGGCATATGCACACACACTGCAACTTTAATCATCATTATCATCCTGTTGTAAGGTTTCCACCAGTATGAATTTGGAAGAAATATAGACACAGAAGTGGACTGGTGACCAGAGTCCAGCCTTTTCTTCAGAATCAACATTCACAGTCTAGCCATGGGACCTATTCCTGGATGCACCTATGTGTGAAGGTGCTGAACAGGAGCACAGAGGCAAAAGGATGCCCTGAATCCTGATGTGCCCAGTTCAGGGAACTGATGAATCAGGGAGGGATTTGAAGAATGCTATCTCCACCCCAAGGCATTTTCATCCTTTTATTGCTCTCCCAACTTTATGGTTACTCTGAGCACTGCAGCTTATTTGGCTACTTCTCTGGGTAGGGCAGATATTTCAACAGATGTGAGCTATGCCAAATATCACCTACAGGGAAGGAGATTATAAAGGAAAGAACATTTGAGAGGAATTAACAAAAACAAACAAAATGGCACGTCAAAAAGGAGAGCGCCACTGGGAGCTCTTTTTTTTTTTTTTTTTTTTTTTGGCCAGGGAGGTTGGGATGGGAGAATAGATTAAGTGGCACTCTCAAGGTTTCTGAAGCCGTTTCCTATACTAATTAATGTGTATCTGCTCACTTTTAGATCCTAGGATACAGAACTACAGGGCATGGAAAACTTAAAATAAAAAGAAGATTGTTGCATCCATGAACAAGTCTTTTAAACAGTGGGTGCCAGAGGCAAAGAAGTGTGAAGCCGATCCTCACATCCTCCACTGGCTGCCCCATCACCTTGAACAAATCAGTTACCTTCCCTGAGCATCAATTTTTCTCAGTGCTGAGTGGACCTACATACTTGCTCTGCAAGCCTATTATTAGGAGCCTGGATGGGCTACTTGAAGCACCTACAATTGTAACTGGGACGGAGTGCTTGTCAGAAAAATAGTGCAGACTTTCAATTGTAGAATTAGTGGTGTGGGCTATGATGCATTATTTACATAAATACTAACAGATACCTGCTGTGCTCTGAGCCCTACGAAGTGCAGAGAGTACCATGGGAAGCAAGAAGAATACCGTCCTTCTCAAGTGTGTACCTTGGTATCTAGTAGAGGGTGCATAACAGTCAGAAAATGAGGTACAGATGGTGAGGAGGAGCCACAGGATCCTGGGGAGGTAGGAAGATTCTCAAAGGAGAGAACACTGACATTTGAGAACTCAGGAAATCTCAGAGGTAGCCACTGTGGAGGTAGCAGCACCTATGGGCAGGGCATTAATGGAGATTGAAAATTCATTCCAAAAACATTATTTAAAGGGGAAAGGTTCAATGAACTGGGAAGAGTATTCAACCAAAGCTTTACTGCGAAGGCACTTCTATAGGCTACTGTTATTTTGTTTAAACAGCTCCAAGCTTCATACCTGGCATCCTGGACTCTCATGGTTCTTCCATATTCTACAGATTTATCTCACTGTAAGTATTTGCATTTATGTCTAAAGGCAGTTTTTAAACCACATGGCACCTTTGACAGGCTTAAAGTATCAGGGGCAAGTAAATCACAGGTAAGATCTCCAACCATGATACTCTAATGCAGTCACCAAACTGGGTAGGACATCCCAAGCCTCGTGAGTTCCTCTATCCTCTATCCTGGTTGACAGTCAGGGTACAGTACCTAGGAGGTGCACAGAGAACAGAGAAGGGTTCTAAGCAGAGTGGCACTCTTGTATCTCTTCTGAATTTCCCCCTGACTTTTCTAGATGGTACATGCATATCCCCCACATCCTTCTGTAACCTTCATTTTCTGTCTCAATCTATGGCCAATGGCCATCACTGTGTCTGGTAGAGAGTTTTCACCTCTCTCAGTGAGTGCTTTATAAAGTTTAAGACTTAGATTCTATTCTAATGCCAGAAGGAGATGCTGATTGCTTCTACTGTTAGTTAGACATTAATGTTCTGAGGGTTATTCTTCTTGACTATTTTAACCTTTATTTATTCAACACATATTTATTAGCAGAGGTCATTTGTTGGCATGGCTTGAGCCATAGAGTAAACCTTGGAGGGGGTAACTCAGGTAGAAATGGAGTTAAACCAGGCCTTCTTCACAACTCCACAAGGTCTCGAAGGCCTCTTTCCTCTGGCTCCTCTCTGCCTACTACCCAGAGCCACTCTGACATCCTCAGAATGGTCATTTGTCACTTCTAGTCTCTTTCTACCCATTTCTATAGAAACTTGAGAGCACTCATTCCCAGAACTTTCTCTGTGAGTTATTTTTCCTCTCAAAAGACCTATATGCTGGGAATAAGGCAAGTTTGAAGCAAATAAGATCTTTCACAGGCAGTAAAAGAGCTTGAAAAATGGCTAAATAAATAAATACTGCTTAAATCCATTGCAGAGCTGGTGAGGTGAAGACAGAAACGAGCAGAGAACAGTTGAAAGTCGTGCTGATCCTCTGCTAATTGACTTTTCTTAAGGGCAGAGAATATAAATGCAGGCTTCGCCCAATGCAGGTTTTTCTGCAAAGGAACAAAGAACCCAACAGAGTTTGTGGTGGTTGGAAAGACAAAGTTGAAACTGAAAATTCTCAAACACATGCCCAGTTTTCCCTTAAAATATTTGTTGCATTCTCTAGCTGTTTGGCTTGAAGTTTAAATTACAAAGCAAAGACCCAGTGAAACACAATGAAGATTTCTGCACCAGCTCAGGGAGTAGACTAGAATAGACTATCTTTAAAAGGAAGAATGTCCCAATATACTATATGATTCTAAAAGAGAGAGTGGGTTTTGTTTGTTTATTGCTTTGTTTGTTTGGTTGGTTGGTTGGTTTTTTTCTAAGCAGATAGAGCAGAAATATTTGCCCAAATCTCAGGAGGGTCTGGGCTGAGGCAAGACTGAGTGCAGCTATGGTGAGTTCCAGTCTCTGGTCCATTCATCTAACTGGGGACTAGCCATTAAAGAGAATCAGCTAAGTGACAGTCTTGGTATTTATGTAGTGTGATATGCTAAAAACATAGACCAAAGGACTAGGCAAAAGCAAATGACATAGACAAAGCAATAGGAAGAAAACTGAAGCTGACCAGATAACCAGAGATAACATGGTAAGAGTTCTCATGAGTCGAATATTGGAGAAAATAAAAATGCTGAGAAGTAGCTTTAAAAGGAGGAAATTTTTCCATTAGATATTTGAAATCTTTAAAAATAGCCAAATGTCAGAACAAATGGCTCAATCAGTAAAGGCTTACCCCACAAGCATTAGGACTCAATTTCAATTCCCAGAACCAAAGTAAATCTGCCAAGCATGGTGACATATGTGTGTAATCCCAGTGTTGTGAAGATGGAGACAGGAGCTCCCTAGGGCTTGCTGGCCAGCTATTCCATCTAATTGATTAGCTCCAGATTTATTGGTGAGAGACCCTGTCTTAAGTAGGTAGATAGCATGCCTGAGAATAATACCTGAGGTTATCCTTTGGCCTCCACACATGTATATACATGCACCTCAAGCACACAAATGTGAACTCGTTTTTTTCATATAATATTATTTTGTATGTCAAACAATGTTTTCTCCTTCCCCAATTCCTCCCAGGTCCTACCCACCTCCCTACTCACCTACCCACCCAACTTTGTGTTCTGCACTCTCTCTCTCTCTCTTTCTCCCCCCCCCCATGAAATAAATCAAATAAACAAAGAAAACTGATGAGATCTTTAAAAACCAGCCAAAACACAATAATACAAAATGCCTACAAAACAAACAAACATGGAGTTGACTTTGTGTTAGCCAACTGCTCCTGGGCACAGTCCAGCCCTGAAGAGAGAAGGTTCATTTGACCCTTTCTCCGTGCTATGATTTTGTCTGTTTTGAACTTATGCAGGTTTTGTGCATGCTGTCACAGTGTCCGTGAGTAGATCAGTCCTGTTGTGTCTGGAAAACACTGTTTCCTTGGAATCATCCACCACTTGTTGCTCTCACAATCTTCTTGCCTCCTCTTCTGCATAGATCTCTGAGCCTTGAGGGAAGGGGATCAATGAAGACATCCCATTTAACACAGAAATGCACAGTGGACAACGTACAGACAGTGAGAGACTTGGGAACACTCAGTTGCTCTTTATAACAACAGTGTAAACTCTTTTTAGCATTAAATTTTATAAAGCAAGAGAGTAACCCGCACTAAACTGGAAAGCTCGTTATTGGTCCTGTTAAACTAGTTTTCCCACTAAATATCATGTATAAATATTTTATAAATAAAATTTCATTTTAGATTTAATAGAATACCAGTATCATTATTTATTTGAAATGGACATCTGAATAAACATTCTAGGGGATGGAGAATGGCTAAGAACTGGAAAAGGAAATTAAGAATGAGAAAAGAAAAAGTCCAGAAGTCAAGTAAGAGAAAATAATGTACAAAATGGCCTGTGCCATAAAAGAAAATTCCAAGTAAACAGTCAAATGCAACACCCAAGCAACTGGGAAGAGAAAACTGAGAGCAAACTAAACCCAAAGTTGTTGTTATAAGGAATAAAATGATAGAGATTGGAGAAAATAAGTAACTCAGACAGAGACTAGAACAAAAATAGAAAAGATCAACAAAATTGTTGCGAGATTCTGCTATTAAAAGATCGTAGTCTACCATGTCTGGATGGCTGGCTCCCCTGGTCTCAGTGCAAAATGGAGGGCTCCCTTTTTCTCTCCTCTACGTTATTTGGAGAGCCCCAACCCTCACACTTTACCTAAGGAATATCATGTAATCCTTGGTGAAATGACAGGTTCAACTTTCTGGAATGCCTCTCCATGCAAATGAACTGTAAGCCTCAGCCAATGAAACTTCACCCCAAGAACTCCTTCCTACTTTCCAAAGCTTATATAGTCCTTGTTCACCAGGAATAAAGAGCAGAAGCTGTTTCATTGACTATCATCTAAAAGAGCTGTAATGCTGACATCTTCTAAGAAGACACATCCCTCCCCCATTCCAGACTTCACTTCATCCTTTCCCCACCTATTGTGCAGCTGTGTCTGGAACCACAAAATTAAAAGAAAAATCAAACAAAATCAGAATTGAATGAGCAAACATCACTCTTGGGATTACAAAATGTACAAAGAATTGCAACAATGTGTGAGCAGTTATATGCCAGCAAATTATATTAGATGAAAGGAATGGCAACTTCCTAGATCAATATCACCCAGTACACCCAAACCGTGACTAAAGAGAAAATGTGAATGCTTAGGAATAAGCACAGAGGAGATAGGCCTGGTAATAAAATCTCATCAGAGACTCTCTCTGGACCTGATGGCTTTGCTGCTGAACTCTACCAGCCATTTAAAGAAATAAACACCACCCCTTAAACTCCTCTAAAAATTTAAGAGGGAATATTCACACACTCATTTTCTAAGGTTAGTGTTACCCGAGTACCAATCCAGATGGCATGCTATAAGAAAAATGACAGTTCAAGATTCCCTGTGAGCTCAAAAGTATCACCTCTCGAGGAAAAAGACATAGGGATGGATATGGCCCTCATGCCTCACTGGACAACAACAGGGGGACCGGAGCCATTACAAGATCCCCTTCAATTACTGGAGGTCAGGCCTCTATCCCCACCTTAGCAAGATTAGAATCGCCACAGCCCTTCTATACTTAGAGAAGGGAGGAAATGTCAGGGGCAGCCCTGATTACACACTGAAGGTCTAAAATCAGCCATAGGCCTAAAATCAGCAATAGGCCTCTCATACATGTATACTAACACCAAGTCTTGGGTCTCTATGGAAAAACATTGAAACAGATGGCTATAAGCTATTGTAAACAGGCAGCTTTTGTGGAAATTTACCAGCCCAAGTAGTCATAGATCTTGTAAATAGGTAGCCTTGGCAGACAATACCAACTTAGATAAGGACAAGCGAGTCATAGGCAGAGTCATAGTGACCTGTCTCCCGAACCTTCGCCTAGCCGATACCCGGTTCTAAAAGATATCTGTATTCCCCCAGAACACCATACTCCAGTGTCATTCCCTTCCCCACACCCTGCCTTTATGTGTCACCCATAACCCCTGTGTGAATGAATTACGATTTGAGAAAAAATAAATTATTAAAAAAAATAAAAGATTCCCTGTGAGCATAACTGCAAAAGCCTTGAGTCGGACAAATTTCACAACACAAGACCACCTACAACAGTCATGTAATTTATCTCTGGGCTGCAAGGATGAGTCAATGTACATAAGTCAATAAATGTGGTATGCTACATCCTTAAAATGAAGAATAGAACCCACATAAACATCTCAATAGGTGCAGAGAAGGAGTTTGACAAATACTAACATCCTTTTCTGATTAAAAACTGTCAACAAGTTACATGTATACCTCAACAGAAATAAAGATCATAAGGAACCAGCCCAGTGAAAACATCATACTTAATGGTGAGAAGGGGAAAGCTGATCCTGGAGAGTCAGGTCACTCGTTAAGAGCACTTGCTATTCTTGCAGAAGACCTGGATTTGATTTCCAGCACCCACATAGCAGTTCACAACTGTCTGTAACTCCAGTCTCAGAGGATCTGACATCCTCTTCTGGCCACTATAGGTACTACATGAACATAGCACATAGACATATATGCAGGCAAAATACATATAAGGCAAATATTTTTTAAAAAATTAAAAACTTTTCTGTAACATGTTTCCTAACAAATAAAACAAAGATGCTGACTTTTTTTTTTTACTACTTTTCTTCAACATAGTATTTGGAGTTCCAGACATAGCAATTAGGCAAGAGAGTAAAGAAAAGGCACATGTGTTAGTCTATTTTGCGACTGTAATGTGTCTTAGTACTTTATAAAGAAGAAGGTTTATTTAGACTGTAGTTCTGGGGGCTCAAGAGCACGGCACTGACATTGGCTCTGCTCTGGTGAAGGCCTCACATGGATGCCATCACAATGATGAGACCGTGTGTTAGAGGAAGAGATTCGTTCCATCAGAAAGACAAGAACTGAGAGCTGGGAGACGATCCAGATTTACTCTTTGTATGAAAACCTTCTCTTAAGCATTAACCCAGGATCCCAGGAGAGCTACCTTCTGAAAATAGTTCTCAATGACCTCCCACTAGGTTCCAGCTCTTAAAGTTCCTGTCACTTCAGCACAGTCACACTGAAGACTAACGAAAGTAGTATTTGAAGACAAGCTGGATCAGAACAATAGCATCATCCAAATTGGGTAGGAAATTAGTCTCTTTTTCAGATTATGCTCTGTCTGTCTGTCTGTCTCTCTCTCTCTCTCGCTCTTGCGCTCTCTCTCTCTCTCTCTCTCTCTCTCTCACACACACACACACACACACACACACACACACACACACACACACATTTTCTATGTTTGAGTTTCCTTATCAGTAAAATGGAGGGAATATCAGCCCTCACCTCCAAAGGTTGCTAGGATGAGTAAATAAAATTATATGCACAAAGTGAAGGAAACCAAGGCAGACACTTAGAGAAGATACAATAAAGTTGTGGACGTAGCTATCACGTCTGACCAATGCTCTCCAGCTAATGAATGCTAGAAAAGAAATGGAAGTAAGAAATCACAGTATAATCTAAAAGATCATCTTATTATGGTCTTAGAACTGAAGACTTGGACTCTACAAAGCATCTTGCCTCTTACACTTCTTACCTAGTAACATTCAAATGAAGAAGAAGGAACTAGGAACTGGGAGCCTGGGGAGATGGCTCCATTGGTAAAGAGTTTCCAGTGCATGCACACTCAAGGTCCTGAGATTGGATGCCAGGGCCCAAATAAGAAGCTGAATGCAGGTGGATGAGATGTAGAGGCAGAGACAGGAAGATCCCCAGTGCTTATTGGCCAGTCAAATCTAGATCTGTCAGCTTTGGGTTCAGTGAAAGACTCTCAGAAAATGAGGTGAGGAGAAGTAAGAGAAAATACTCAACACTGAACTTTGGCCTCTACACTTACACACACACACACACACACACTCATACATACTTATACTCACACTCACACAGACACACACACTCACTAACACACTCGCACACACATTCACACACACACCTGCTTGCATGTTTGTATATCCATATGTGCATACACATAGGCATGAGCATACAGCCAACATACTCAGTTTTGAGCTTGAAAGCTTGTTCCTGAAGGAAAGCTCCCCTAATCAATAAGGGACTTAACCAACTGAACCTCAAACCAAAACCAAGTGCATTTCTCAGTAGTCTCTTCTTTAAAAAGAAGGCATGAAGTAGGCCATTGAGAAAGAAGAAACTTTCTTGGTTTCAGCACAGCCCAAACACATGGCCCTGTTTTTTTGTTTGTTTGTTTGTTTGTTTGTGTGGGTAGGTGGTTTTGTGGTGTTGTTGTTATGTTTTGTCTTTCTGGAGTATTTCTAACCCCTTCTCAACTCTCCTTTTTTTTGGGAATTGTAATACCTTAAAAGCCAGCCCTGTTCTTGTGTTTATTTGGAGACAACTCAAGCGAGCATTGAAGTGTTATGAACATTCAGCTGCATGCAAAGGAATGGTAATTGTATTCTGCCTACGAGGCTCTGGGTCAGAACCACCTCTATATATTCGAGCATGTGTTTTGGGAGATGCCTAATAGCTTTTCTTCCCACCGTGCCCTTACCCAGTGTTACCACACCACTGAGCTATTTATTTAGTTTAGCTAAGTTGCCTGAGGTATGGCACCAGGAACTGCTAACAGGAAGCTAACCTTCCCAAAGGAACTAGAGGATTCTCCAAGGGGGTTGCCCTTGACATTTTTTTTATCCTTAAAAGTAAATCTCACTTTGGTCTTTCTTGTCAAAATGAGAAAGATTTAAAATTCCAAAGATATTGAATCACTCAGTGTAAGTGATGGTGATAGACTCACAATCCACCTAAGATTAGATTGGAAGAGTTAGATTTGATTTCAAAGAAGAGGAGGTCAGTCAAGTGTCAAGAGTTGAGGGGCTTTCATTCACATCTCACACAGGAGTAACTGTTACTTTGTGAGTCTGAAATCTGTTACATCCTGGCAGTGGACATGGGCCCCTCTGAACTAGCTTGAGTGAGTCAGGGGATGATCACTGCATTAGGAGCCTTAACTACCAACACTTAAACTTTTAATTTAATCTTCAAAAGCAAAAGCAAGTTAATAAGGCTTAAGCTTCTGAGGTCACGTTGGAATTAAGATCCCTTGCTTGCCAACAAAGGTTGTTCTTAATTTCAATAATTTGATGAACATTCCAGGAGATTTTGGAATGTCCAAGACAATAAAAAGGACCAGGTAGGGGTGGGGAGAGCTTTCCCCATCTGCTCGGGCCATTGATCCATTGATGCTATGCCAGTTACAGTGACTGAATTTCTTTCTATGAATGCATTTTTTCCCCTCTCCTGGGAAAAGGCTTCTATTTCCACTGTCTTATTCAGCTTTAAGCTTTTATCTAAATTTTTTCAAAAGTTCGATTGATATAATTTTGCTCCAATCAACTTGTTTCCTTTGAACTCTCAGACAAAGTAGATTTCTCTGAAGATGACTGAAAAAATAAAACTGATCTTTGATATCTTTAAGATCCACCATTTCTCTTTGTTCATAGATGGGTCGGAGTCAGGAATATTGACCTCCCCTTTGTCTACCAGACATTATTCTGTCTGATTGAGAAGAATGGATTGAGAAACTGAGACATACACTAAGATATGCTCTAAAGAACACTTAAAAGGCAGAGAAACCTGCAATTATTCTAAATCGTGAAACTCTCAGAAAGCAACTGCATACCTTTTAGCCTCAGCTGCCTTGCCTGCAAAATGAATGGAATAATAATCATAATAATGAAAAAGACGCTTGCTTCATAGGTTCTGTAAGGAATGAATGAGGTCATAGATGTGGGGCAAGAAGGGAGTGCTGTCACTGTGCAAGCCACCAGCTTAATATAGCTGTTACTACATAATTACCATCTCCTCCTTGCACGGCTGGATTGCAGAGGGAAGGGCACTTCCATTTCCCAAGAGGAGAGTGTAGCATGTTGAGGAAAGTGATTCCCATCATCCGGCCCATTTAGTCCCAGATTGGGAGAGAGCGCTCACATCTCCTGGTTCTTCATGTTTCTTTGATTCAAAGCCAAAACCTAACCAGAGCCGATCCTTTTGCTAATGACAGCTTCAATCCAAGTCCCCGAGGGCCCAACTCAACTGTTTCAGCTCTGAAACCAATCACATTCCTCATTCGTATGTTCTCGACACCCTGTAGGCTGATTTCTGCTGTTATTTTCCCCTGGGAGTTTGCAAGATCTAGTTTTATATGTACCTCCTCAGATGGAAAAGGTTACTGTCCTGTGCAACCAGAGGCCTAGATTCTTCTCCTCCCCCCCCCCCACCTCCCCCTCTCTCTCTTCTCTCTCAGAGGCAGCACGGCAAAGCAGCTAGAATACTGAACTCTACCAAGAGCCACATGACCCACATTCACTGGGACGTCTTGTACACAGATGAAACTTCAAACTAATTATCCTTAGCTTATCGTAGTGTTTCACTCTCAAAGGAGCCCCGGCTTGGGTTTGAACCTACAGAGTTCCCGTAACTCTGAATGCCTCCATTTGAATCCCAGTCAGTCTATTTATGCTATTCATGTGGCTAGCCTCTCCAGCCCTCAGTATCTCTGTTCCTTCTTTAAGTAGGCGTGGTAATAAAATAGTAGCAGTAGCAGCAGTAGCAGTACTTCCCTGGAGTTGTTTTCAGATTCTATTTCTTGGCATTGTTTGTAGAATTTGTGTGTTGGTACAAAGTACCCAGAATAGTACTCGCCACAGAGTAATGCTGTGGGATTTTTTTTTTTATGCTGTGGGATTTTGGCCGTGCTGAGATCTGACCCTTTTCATTTATAAATAAATGTGGAACTAATTACCACCATTATAATATGAGTTTGTCGATTCAAAACCATGGACTATTTCCACTCAGATCATCCTCAGATCTTTTAAGTAGAATTTGAGTCAGGACAGACCACTAGTAATAATGAACATGTGATGGACACTTCGTTACCTGAAACTCACATCTCCCTCCTCTTTATAGTATTTGGGGGCAGGGAGCTATCCGAGGAAATAATTTAAGATCTGGTACCATTTGTGTTACCCTGACAACAGTGCTGTAGTGATAACTTGGCTCACAAGTCTCTGCATTTGTCAATTTTGGACACTGTAGTAAAATCATCGAATCAGGACCGCTTGCTCAATTTGACAGATATTTAATTTTATTGCTTTCATTTTTGTTTTACCTGCAGTGAATGATTCAGGACACTTTACTCCTCTGTTAATTTTTCAAGGTTTCTTTCCCCGTAGATAATCTATGAGATTCTCTTTTCTCATAGAAACTGTTTTTCTTTGGCGTGAAGCTGAGTAGCAAGGTGACAACATTTAGGCTACATGCAAATGTCCTCATCTCTTTCTGTCCTGTCTGGCCAGTGATTTTATTTGTTATAATAAAGTCCATATTTGTTTTGTTTGTAAGTGTTGTTTCTATCCCGGGGCCACAGAGTCTTTTTCTCTTCTTGTTTTATCTTTCATATTTAAAATCTTTAGTACATTCAGCAATTGCCTTGCTATGGCTTTTGTTTGTTTATTTGTCTCCAAAGAGTGAAGGGGTCTCCTACTCAGTCTACCAAACAACTGGGCTTTTTGCCATAACATTGTGATGCCTTCCTCTGCCATGTATTAGACTCCATAAATTCCTTCCCTTGATCAGAGTTTATAAACCCCTTATTCTCTCTAGCAGTTTTGGGATCCTGTTATCCATGGTGATATTGGCATATCCTACTTATATCAAGCTGGATATTGTTATCATCATCATCATCATTACCATCACCATCATCATCACCATCACCATCATCACCACCATCATCATCACCATCACCATCATCACCATCATCACCACCTTGTACTAATCTTCCTCATGTGAGAAGGAGCTCCTCTCACTTTCTGCAGTCGACTTAGCTACCCATTGTTCTCTCTTCCACAGACATCAGGATACATTTCTCTTCTTTTAACTTATGGATAAACATGAAAATAACAGTGACCATTGAGATACGATGTTGCTCAGTCAGATGCAGGGAGTATCTCTTCTTAGGTCATTTTCATGCTTCTTTATATTAGAATTTTAGTTTCATTGGTCAAGTAATTTCTCAGCGCTCTGCAATCTTTGTTGCTTCTGTGCATGTAGCTAGATTTAGGGAATGTACAGCTTCTGGCTTTCTTCTGGCCAAGGACTGTGCTAGGTGGTTTTAACTAAGTCTTTTAGTTCCTCTGAGTGTTTGTCTCCTTATCCATTAAAAGACTGGAATGAGGCTGGTGGTCTCTATAGCAACATAGGGAACAATGACAATGATTTCCTCAGATGGAAACATCAACCCCTTCAGTCCTATACTGAAAATGTGCACAGTGGTTAAACTTCCTATTAGATGGAAGCACTCCCTCAATATAAGATTGTAAATTCTTCACTATTTAGCAGTGAAGAAATAGAAGCTTAGAGAGCTGAGGTTATTTTCTCAGGCACACACAGCTGGAGGTAGAGCAAGCACTGAAAAGCTAGTTGAAGTAAAGTCAGCCCTCGAGCCTCTGATAACTTGTTAGAAGTGCAAGTTAGGCTGGGCAGGCGGTGGTGGCACACGCCTTTAATCCCAGCACTTGGGAGGCAGAGGCAGGTGGATTTCTGAGTTCGAGGCTAGCCTGGTCTACCGAGTGAGTTCCAGGACAGCCAGGGCTACACAGAGAAACCCTGTCTCGGAAAAAAAACAAAAACAAAACAAACAAACAAACAAAAGAAGTGCAAGTTAGCTTGTTTGTGGCAGCTCATGGCAGACTCCTGAACACCAGACATCACGACTGACGTCCAGAGCCCCACTGTGTTCATGGTTAGCTCTGACCACATCCATTTGCTCTTGTAGAACACTGCTTTCCTAGAAACCTGCTGGCTGATAGTGGAGTCAGATAACGGCCCCGGGAAGGTAGCCCACATTCACAGGACAGGAAGTGGGTGTCATCCAGCCAGCTGGGTGAGAACCAGAGCCTCTTTCAGACAGCACATGGGGGTGGGGGGCGGGGGACAACAGTGGAAAACACGTCTCTTCTCTTTCACAGCTAAGGGAGGCAGAATGGAGAAGGTTCAAGCCGGAGCATTTGTGAGAGTTTCAATGGGTTTCCCTGTTTCCAGAGACCCTGCAAGTGACAGTTACCTAGCTCAAACCAGCTGCACTTAAGATGGAAATGTAACCAGCGTAAGCAACACATGAGTAATGATGGCTTGGGGTAAATTAAATTCGGATATAGAGTTATATCATCAGTCCTCGCTCCTCTCCCCCTGCCCCCGCCTCCTTTTATTTACTCATGAGACAAGATCTCATGTTGCTCAGACTAGCCTTGCATTCACTGTCGATGACACCTAGGAAAAGCATGAGCTTTGATCCTTCTGATCCTCCTTCTGAGTGTTGGGACTCCATGTGTGCACCACCACAGCCAGCTAGTGCAGTACTGGGGACTAAATCCGGGACACAAGGCAGATGCTCCAGCAAGGACCTCTACCTCTTCCCATTTTTAAACCTCTTTTCTCCGAAGAAGAAAAGCATAACTCTTGGTAGGTCCATTTATTTATTGGTACAGAGCCTCCCTTTCAGCACCCGTACCAGTTCCGTAAAGGATTTGGATTGTCTCTTCTTGTGTTAGGGGTCAGTGCTCAGACAATAGAGAGTTAGGCCATGTGACTGGCAATCTTGTGAAATATGAAAGAGCGTTTCTCAAGCAAAATGAAGTGAAATGGAAATGATGCAAAGCCTCAAGGTAGACAAAGGAAAGTAGTAGTTATCCACCATTCTTCCAGTGCTATGGTCCACAGAGCAGGCAGATCTGTCCCTATGAGGCTTGTATCATTTTTTTCATCATCTTTACCTTCCACCTCTCCTGCACAGCACATGCAGACATCTTATTGGAACAATGTGACTTTTTTTTTCCTTCAGGTCTCCTGATCTCCTTTTCTTTTAGAGTGAGGCCAGTTTGTTCCTAGGACTTTCTCTGGTCATCCCAGGAAAACTAAGTGCCATTCTCCTGTGTATCTAATCGCACTGTGATTATTTCTCAAAGTAAGTCATGTTGCTCTCCGAGCTAATGTTGAGGCTATTGAGCAGGAATTAATTCTTGTTTTGCTGGTCTTTGTATGAGGAAATGTGACTCTACAGTAGACACTGCTTGTTTACCCAAGATCTACCCACTGCCTTCCATCTCCTAAAGCATGACTTGGAGTTCTGTGCACACAGCTAAATGTTGATATTGTCCGTGTAGCCAGTGGTAAGCAAATGGCATGATTTTGGCTTCTGAGAGATAACTGGACATGTGCTAGGGTGAGGCACAGCTTTGCTTTCTTGTCAAAAGGGATCACATGGGCTGCTTCGCCTTGTCCCTTCTGATTTTGTGTGTGCTGTTAATATTTGACTGTGATATAATAAGTCATCTGCCAACAAGAGGAAAAGGTCAACAGTCACCTTGACTGTCTTGATACAATAGAGGCACTGAAATTCAGACCTGCAGCCACCTGCCTCCAGATGTGGAGTCATGGCCATGTTTCCCCGCCACTATATCCCCTCTATAGAAGGAACTCAGGTCATGCAATATTCTCAGAGTTGAAAAAGACATCATGGAATGCAGCCCAATCTGATCCAAAGGGTTGCAAAGATGTGCATGCCTAGAAGACACATATCCACTGAGGAATCTCATCCATTAAGAACTAATGTATGTGAATCGTTTCACTTTAATTTCAGCCACCATGTTGTTCATATATAAATGTCTATATTGACTTCAATGGCTCTGATAATACAACAATGAAATATGGGCTCAGGTCACTGTGTAAAGTTCACTGAATATTTGGAGACCTCTGACTTAGGAAGTAAATTAATAAGGTTAGAAGGAAAATGGCAAGGGGCCTTTTGGAAATGAGAGGGGAAATTGAGTTGGATATGATCAACATACAGTATATACACGTTTGAGATTGTCAATGAATAAATAAAACTTATTAATGAATAAATACCCAAGGTAGATATGTGTTCAAAGAAAAATGAGATCACCAGGAGGACAGCAGATAATTTTCTTCTTCCTTTTTGAAAGGAGAATCTTCCTCTATCCAAATGAATTCCCACTGATTCTCTTTCCATACATCCCAGGTCAGAGTTGTATGATTATAGTGGTAAGCTTTTTGGGAGCCTATGTTTCTACTGTGCCTTCCTCATTTAAGGTTTACTGGTTTCCTCTGCACCTTTCCCATCCCATGTCTCTTAGAACAGCTGTTGTATCACCTCCCCCAGGTCCCACCAGGTCTGAATAATTCATGAAAGTAATTTTTTCATTAAAAAAAAATCCAATGGAGCCAGGCATGCTGGTGCACACTGTTAATCCCAGCACTCAGGAAGCAGAGGCAGGCGGATCTCTGTGAGTCTGAGATGAGCCTATGTACAAAGTGAGACCCTGTCTAAAAAGAACAACAAAAAATGTTGATTTTGGCTGAACACATGTGAGACCAAATTGCAGCCCAGCTATTTACCTGCAAGGTCACACAATATTAGGAGTTTCAATTTCCTCACCTGGGAAAAGGGATTCTGGAGTCTCTGAGGATCCTTGTGAAGGTTACATGAAGTAAAGCAAGCAAAGTGTGAGCCCTTAGCTCAGTACTTACCATCACCATCCTCATTGTTGGCAGATACTCAATAAAATAAAGTATGAGCCTTTTTGTGAGTAGGAGCTAAGGGCCACTCTCATCCAGGGGCAACATCTAAGACCGTGATCAATGAATGTTTTTTAAATTCATCAGTGAACTCTGTATTCTCCTAACTCTTCCACATTACAGAACATCACACCTGGAATTCAGTTCTGAAGATCACTGTGACAGAAGTAAACTAGAAGGCCTATCACTTGTGGAGTTAGCATGGCACTTTCCCCACAGAGCACTAGCTGTGCTGTTTCATGGAATTTTCCACAGAGCCTTGGAACCTCTTTTATAAACAAAAAGATTAAGTCTTCAAGGGATAAGATACTTGCTAAAGGCAAACATGGCCAGCAAGTAACTGCACATGGATTTTCCATTTAGTAAGTACTCAGTACCTACTGTGTGAAGTCACCACTGAGGATATAGAAATTTGGGGGCCAGAGGTAGACATAGATTCCTCCTTAGAGATCAAATGAACATTTTTCTTGTCTAGATTTTTCTCTTGTAATACTATGCTGAAATATTTTCTGAGTCAAACTTGAAAGACAAAGGAAGAGGAGAAGGGATAAGGAGAAAGAGAAAGGATGAGGAGGAGGAGGAGAAGGGATAGTGAGGTAGAGGAGAAGGGATCTGAGAAAGAGAAGGGATGATGATGTAGAGAAAGGATGGTGAGGAAGAAGAAGAAAAGGGATGAGGAGGAGGGATGATGATGAGGAAAAGGAATGAGGAGCAGGAGAAGGGATGAGGAAGAGAAGGGATGAGGAGGAGAAGGGATGAGGAGGAGAAGGAATGAGGAGCAGAAGGGAGGAGGAGGAGGAGAAGGGATGAGGAGGAGAAGGGAAGAGGAGGAGAAGGGAGGAGGTGGAGAAGGGAGGAGGAGGAGAAGGGAGGAGGAGGAGAAGGGATGAGGAGCAGGAGAAGGGATGAGGAGCAGGAGAAGGGATGAAGAGGAGGAGGAGAAGTGGTGAGGAGGAGGAGAAGGGATGAGGAGGAGAAGGGATGAGGAGGAGGAGAAGGGGTGAGGAGGAGGAGAAGGGATGAAGAGGAGGAGGAGGAGGGGTGAGGAGGAGGAGAAGGGATGAGGAGGAGGAGAAGGGTGAGGAGGAGGAGAAGGGATGAGGAGCAGAAGGGATGAGGAGGAGTAGAAGGGGTGAGGAGGTGAAAAATTCCCATGCCTCTTTCTTATGACATTGTGGGCTTCCACATGTAAAACTCCTCACATTATGACTGTGGGATGGAAGAACCACTCATGGAGTGGGCTCATGGGTGAATTAAAGCCAGGACAGGAGTCCTAACAGCCAGTGCAAATGTGGAAGGAGTTGAAAAGTTAGGAGGTGTCCACTAGGATCAACCTGGCCAGCTGTGAGTTCTAGTTGGGTTTCTTACAAGATGGATCAAGTTGTCTATATGTGCCAGATTTTAGTTCCCCCATACGTAATGTGGGATAATAAAAGTATTCACAATGATTCTAAAAGGCATTGTACTGAGTGAAAGAAGCCAGAGCAGAAGACTATGCCCTGGTCTGGTGACACAGCTTAGTCAGGATAATGCTTGCAAAGCAAGCATAAAGCCCTGAGTTCTGCCCCCAGCACTGCATAAAGCTGTGTGGTGGTACACTCATGGGATCCTAGCACCTGGAAGGTGAAGGTAAGGACGGTCAGACTTCAGTGGCATTCTCAGCTGCATAGCAAGTTCATGGCAAGTTTGGGCTACAAAAGGTGCTGTTTCCTCCTCCTCCTGCTCCTCCTCCTCCTCCTCCTCCTCCTCCTCTTCCTTGTCTTCCTCCTCCTCCTCCTCCTCAATAACAACAACAAACGGGACATGAAAAAAAGTTTCTCCTGAGGATGGAGGGAAGAGGATTTTTTAAAAGAAGCATAAGAAAGCTTTTGGGGTGATGGAATTGTTCCTTATTTTGGTTGTGATGCAGTTAAATGACTGTAAATATCTATCCAAACTTAAATTATATTTTAATAAGAATGAGTTTAAAATAAGCAACTCATAGGCTTTTGTCACCATTAAATTAAATAATTTCAGTACTAGAAGCACAGCTGGGAGATAGGAAGCCCTTCCTGCACATTGCCCTAGTAACCATCAGCTCACATAATTACCTGTGTCTTCAAAACGTTCATGAAAACCCTTATGGATGCCTAAGCAACCGCACAGAGCACGCAATGGAAGACGATGATGTCTTCAGTTCAGTAGACTGAAAGAACAGCTTTCTAATTGTCGAAAAGCAGAGTTGAGTAATGGGCTAAATGATAATTAACCTGCAGCATTGTCTTGCTGTGAGAACACAAGTATCTGTTTAAAATTTAAAAACCACAGTGGTGTGTCTTCTATTCCCTTTCCCAGCATTAATCTGAAGCTGAATGACTTCTGAGATTTGAGGAATTACTGAAGTTGTTTGAATACTCTGGCCATGTTATCCACTCAAAGCATGGAAATCTGACTAGAACAGCACCATGGCCTTAGATCTTGTTCCCTTGTTCTATATAGAGTCATCTCCAGACGCCTTCTCTTAGGGATGAACTTCAAGTCTGATATTGACTTTTAAACTGTCATCAAATGTCAAGTGATCTGGCCAAGACTATCACGTTCCTGCCTTAGTTTCCTCATTTGTGAATAGAAAGTAAGAGACTTGAATCTAGAAAGATTTTTTTAAAAAATGAATCTGTGTGTTCCTCTGTATGTTCATCTCTCTCTGTGTGTCTCTTTCTCCCTCCCTCTCTGTTTCTCTCCTTCTCTCTCTGTCTCTCTCTCCTTCTCTGTCTCTCCTATCTCTCTCCTCTCCCTTCTTCCTTTATCTCTCTCCCTTCCTCCCTCCCTCCTCTTTCTACCCCCACCCATCCAGTATTCCTGTGTGTTCTCTGTGTGTGAGTGTAGGCCTATGCAAGCCACAGCATTTGTGGGGACTATGTTAGGTGCCATTCCTCCTCTTCCACCTTGTTTGAGGCAGAGTCTCTCTTGTTTGTGGCTGTATTTGCCCGTCTAGCTGGCCCATGAGTTTCTGGGGATCCAACTGTCTCTGCTTCTCGGCTTGTCACAGATGTACTGGAATTACGGACTCCTGCTATAGTTCTTGGCTTTACAAGGGTTCTAGAACTCAAAACCAGATTTTCATCATTGCACACCAGGGGCTTCACCCACTGAGCTTTCCGCTCAGCCCAAGGAAACTTTTCAGTAGCCAATTTCTAGAGGTCTACAACCCATGGAATGAAAATGATGTGCTCTGGTTTTGTTATCATGTCTACCATCTATAATGGGAATTTCCCCAGCTGTACAATGGGGCAATAATGTATATGAGCACAGGCTGTCTGTGAGAGCAAATGAAATAGCTAAAAGCACTTAATATCCTTTCTGTCCTAATAAGTGGTTCTCTCTCTCCCCTTTTACCTTCTTTTCTCCCTTGTATGTAAAGAATTCTAACATAATTTCAATTGTTCATATTTTGTTCTATTTATTCAGAAAGCACATATGATTTTCAATTTACCTATGTGTGGGCCAAGGGCTCCCATCTGGGAAGTGCTGGTTATTCATTAGAATATAGCTTAACCTTCTATACTTAGAGAAGAAAGGAGATGTCAGGGGCAGCCCTGATTACACACTGAAGGTCTAAAATCAGCCATAGGCCTAAAATCAGCAATAGGCCTGTCATACATGTATACTAACACCAAGTCTTGGGTCTCAGTGGAAAAACATTGAAACAGATGGCTATAAGCTAATGTAAACAGGCAGCTTTTGTGGAAATTTACAAGCCTGAGTAGTCATAGACCTTGTAAATAGGTAGCCTTGGCAGACAATACCAACTTAGATAAGGACAATCGACTCATAGGCAGAGTCATAGTGACTTGTCCCCTGAACCTTCACCCAGCCGATACCCAGTTCTGAAGATATCTGTATTCCCCCTGAACACCCACACTCCAGTATCATTCCCTTCCCCACATCCTGCCTTTCTGTGTTTTTAACCCCTGTGTGAATGAATTACGATTTGAGAAAAAATAAATTATAAAAAAAAAAAAGATCTTAACGTCAGCTGTTTGGTAGCACTGGCCACATCTCAGTGTTCAAGGCCTGTGTGTGACTAGCAGAAAGCACAGTGAACAGGGTGGGCTAAAGAACATTTCCAGAACTGGGACAACTCTGAAAGAAAGGAATAATCTTAAAAATTCCCCATAACTGACAGAGAGATCCATTTTCAGACGGTTAGCATGATACACTAACCTCTAAATAAATTATTACACTAAGATTTTAAAAAAAAAGAATATAGCTTAAATAGTTTTGCAATAGTGACAAAGCCGAAAGAGCACAGCATGTTTAAATCAGTCTCTTGGTTTCTAAAGTCTAGGTTGTTATCTGAAGATTTCTTCATTCCTTTCATTCACTCATTCATTCATTTACTTGCAACTTCTGAGCCCTTCCGTGTGTACCATGTTCTGATCATTACAGCATTAGGCATAGAGAAGCCAGATAGGATCCTTAAGCTCAAAGGGCTTCTGGGTAAATGGGAGGAGATACAGAGGCCAGGTTGGGGACTTGTACAGGCCACACTGAGCAACAAAGAAGGATATGCTGGGTTCCTGCAGGGAACAGGAGACAGGAAAGGCTGCTCTGAGAAGGGAGGGCACACAGGTCATGGAAGATGAGCAGGTGATTTTCTGACAGAGATGGGAAGAAGGGAACTGGAATGAGGCGCTGGTCAGAAGGAGGAGCTACTGATATTCGATGGCACAACTGGCACAATGATCCACTATGGTTGACAGCAACTAACTGTGTATTTCAAAACAGCCATTAGACAGGACTTAGCGAAGAAATGACGAATGTCTGAGATGATGGGTCTGCCAATTACCTCGTTCTTTTCATTACCTAATGCGTGTGTGTATTGAAAGGTCACACTGTGCTCCATAAATATGAACAATTATTACATGTCAGAAATTGAAAATCAGTTAACAATAAAAAGAAGACAGGGTTTGCAGAAAAAACAACAGCATGCAGGCTGCCGATGTATGATGGTCTGGTATAGCCTGGAAACCACATCCAGGCCTCTGGGGTCGTAGTGGATGACTAAGACGAGAACTCTTTAAGCAAACACTGACCTGATTGGGAAAGTAGGACATTGATGCCACACTACTGTTGGTGACAACAGAACAGAAGGCAACCAAGCTCCAACTCTACTGCCAGTCATTCACACTGGCAGATCAAAGCTCTTTGCCCTTGATGGTTTGGCTATAGTTCTTCAGATCTTTCCAGGCACTGGACCATGATTATATCAGTTTCTTTCAACATCAGGCACCAGTCCTGAGCACATGGTGGAAGGCGCTGCACTGAATGCCAAGACCGTCCTTGGTTTTTCTCAGAAATGGGGACAGATTTTATACTGTCTACAAGCTTATGGCTCAGGTGTAGAATGAAGAAATGGCCTGGTCTCATAATGATGACACACAGTTTTCTGGTAGGGTAAGGTGAATTGTCGATGAAGAAAAAAAGAATTAGCAGATGCCTACATATACTAGATGGATTTTTGCATATGCTCTAAAATTCATTGTACAGCTGGGACCTTTAACTCTCTTATTCCAAACTATACCTCTTCCTCCAGACCATCTTTCTTCTTCTCCAACATCATTGTTCTAGAATTTTCTTTCAAAAGCAAAACAGAAAAAAAAAAAAAAAAAGGAAAGAGTGAGAGAGTGTTCTTTGTCCCTGCTCATGTCTCTGGGAGGCCACTGATAACCACATGGCCCAAGGATCAGGTTCAGAAGTAGGTGACGGAAAAGCCTATGGTTTTGAGTGAAGTTAAAGGGTGCTATTGAACTACTCTGACAACCTACAACATTGGGGAAAGCCCTCAGACAGTTTGGCTCCTTGTCTAGAGAGGAAAGGAGAGGAAGGGTGTGCTCACAGATAGAGCAAAGCGATGGAACAAAGGCAGACAAGAAAAAGAAGGCCAAAAATGCCTTCCCTTTGAGAACAGGTGAGCTTGCTCCCATTTTAATAAGTTGTATTTCCCCCACTAAATGTCATTTTCTGCCTTTGTTCTTTCATTCCTTTCTCCATTCATTTCTTCCTGCTTCCTCCCAGTTCTCAGTTTCTCTCTTTGGTCCTCTGTCCCTTCTTATGTCTTGCTCTTTCAGTTCTTCTCTTAAAGTTCACATTAAAATACCAGCCTTAATCCCCACCACGGCATTGCTCAACTTGTGGTATGGCTCTGTGCCACCATTAGCTATGCAGCAAGCTTTTACGTGGCCAAGGAACATCTTGTACAATGCCACTTTTTATCAAAACCAAATAGCATAACAATGCATACAGGGCCCCGTTCACAGCAACCTCATAAGATTTCGTTATGATAAACAGAACGAAGCTGGATTTGAAAAAATCTGTCTCTGTTTGAAAATAAGTCACCCAGTGACTCTCTCTGCCCCCTACCAGGCTCCTGTCTGAAGTCCCCACTCCTTCTCCACTTGCTTACCTCCCCACCCTCTTGTCATCAAGTGCTTCCTTTGGCCTCCAACTGTTCAGGTTTCACCAGTCTGGTGATCCATGAGGACAGGGTTGCACCACACTGGGGTGGGGCTGAAGCAGAGGGAGGGAGAAGCTTGGCTCGAAAGCCCCACTGAGTCTGGGTTTGACTCCCCTGCCATTATGGTCCCCATCAGCCTGCCTAAGCAGGAATGCCTTACAGATGAATATTCAAGCTGTATGGATCAAGATAAGGAGGACGAGGTACATCCACTGAGCTGAGCAAGCATGGCACTCTGGTTCAAGAACGCCTATGTCTGCTGAGAGCTCAGAGGCTTGTCCAGGACCCTCCAGGAAGAAGCAGAGAGTAACCAAAGCGCTGCCATGGAACTAGATGCCAGGAGGAATCCTCAAAGGATAGCTTTTGCTCCATCATTCCATGTAAACAAAGAAGCATGGGACTCAGTCCACCCTCTGCCTTTAGACGATCCTGACTCTAATCCCCCAGAGGAATCACAGAGTTTCCAAAAGAAAGGTTTTATTTATAATTGGAACAAGGTCTTCAGTGCTGGCTGGGTAGGAGGAAGGATTGGAGCAGAAAGACCACACTGTTCTACAGCGTGGGCTCAAGACCAAGCCCTCCCACCTGCCTTGCTCCTGGAAATAACTCATTCATTCAAGAAATTTTTTTCCTTTTTATTTGTAGAACAGCACAATTCTAGGCTCTAGGTATGAGAAATTTTGTGCAAGACGAAATCCCTGCTTTCATACCTGGAGAGGAGGCATGCAATAAATAAATGAAACAGCATAAATGCATAAACCCCACCAGTGATAAGTGTTATGATCATCTTTCATTTTGCTACTTTGGATAGAAAGATTTATTTTTATTTATTGTCTGGGCGCCACAGATGTATGGGTACCACATGTGTGTGGGCACTTGTGGAAGCCAGAAGAGTGACAGATCCTTTAAACTGGATTTACATCAACTCACAGCTATCTGTCAGATGCTCCTTCAAGAGCATCAAGTGCCACTCACTGCTGATCCATTGCTTCAGATCTGGTTTTGTTACTTGTAAACATGGCATAGGAAAAACACAAGAAGGGGAATGTGTAGCTGCCTTAACGTAAGGTGATCGGGAATGCTTCTTGGCAGACATGCTGTAGAGCAGAGATCTGTTCAGGTGGGAGGTGGGGAAACTCAATCTTAACCAAGTAAAAGCCTCTACGTTAGGAGTAAACCTGGCCTGCTAAAACCTCAGAAAAGGTTCCTTGAGGCCAGAGCAACAGGGAAACAAGGGTCTCTCAATGAGGCCAGCCCTTCTCCACTTCACCCTCTTTAATCCCAAGGCCATCCATGGCCTTCTGTACATCAAATCAGTGGCTGGGGGAGGGTCCAGTTTTGGGCTGTCTGGGGCTGCTTTGGGGGAGTCTCTGGTTTCTGTTATGCAGAGCAGTCTCTTGTTCTGTGAGAGAAGTCACCCAAGGCGTGCCTGGCCCACCACCGCTCTGCCCAAGCACCAAGAGATTAGTGAGCAGTTTCTCTTCATGTCAGCCACTGGGTGTGAGACTTAAATTCTTAATTCCAAACCATTACCACATGGGTATCAGATTGCCGCCAAGGATTTCAAATGCCTCGGTGTGTCAGGAGTTTTGTTGATGAAGGGTTTCTCCTCCCAGCTTTAGTTTTCAGGCTTAATGTTTGCTGAAACTCCAGTTTAATTAACACAAATCAAATGGATGAGAGAACGAAAGGGGTTTATAATGGCTATGGGAGAGCCTCTGTGAGAGAATTTCAGGGCTCATTTAAGGAAATTAAATATTGAAGTGGGGTTAGAAGGAAGATGGTTAAGGGGAGCTGTTGAGAACACGTGCTCTGAAAAAAAAAATAAACAAAAGCTGTCTTTGTTCATATCTCAGCTCTGCCACCTGCTAGCTGGATGACTCTGGGCCTGTCCTTTGACATCTCTGTGCTTTGATTCCTTGTCTATAAAATATAGGAAAGACTAGTGGCTACTTTTAGTGCTGTGATCATCAAAGGTGTTAATCCATTGGAAGGGCTCCAATTCGCTACAAAGTGGATGTGGTCCTGAGCATCCACAATGCCCTGGTTTGGCGGGCTGGGCAGGGGTACACTGAAGCTGAAGCTGTCTAGTCAGGGTACAAGCTCATCATCCCCTTGATGGCATCATCCACCACTCTTAAATTCTTAACCACCCAGAGAATGACCTTTGGTTTCAGGAATGAATGAGTGAAAAATATGGATAGCACTTGGTATACTCATACTTCCATGTAGAGAGGAAAGCTAAAGGCCATGATGGAGAGAAAGGAATGTATCTCCTGTGTGGGTAACATCTTGCATCCTGTAGGGAATCACTTGGCTAGTTCTTGAACCCATGGGATCCAGGGAGATTCTGGTACTGCAATATGTATTATGTCTGGGCTGTGCTGTCAAACTTAAAACAAACAAACAAAAGCAATTGACCATTTAATTAAAATGAAATCTCATCAGAAGAACCCAATGCATATAGTAGACAACTCCCAGACATGCCTGATCTCTTACGATTGTCCCCATGGACAAAGGAAAGGACATGATTTAAAACAAAGAAACAACCAACAACTTTTGGACCTCAGAGAAGTCTCCATCAGTTCTCCAGTTGCATATTAAAACGACATTAAGAACTGATTTATAAATGTATAATACTATCATGAAAAATGGAGCCCCTCCAATGCTTTTACCTATCTGTAACTTGTTCTTCTCATAAGGCAATAGCCTTCAACCTTTAATTTCCTTCTTGATATTGAGCTCTTCATCTTTAAATAATGTATTTCTCCTGTTAGATCTGGCTATTTCCATCCTAGATGCTTGTCTTTCGACTTTCTACCATGACGGGGAAAGATTGGCCTCTCACTATTACCACTTTGACTCTTCCTGGATCCTCCCACAAAGTACACACTTTCACTTGCCTATTCACTCACACAGAACTGTCTTATTCTTGTTAATTCAATATTTACTGTTTACATGATAATATATATGAAAATATTGGCCATGGATGAGCCAAGTAACATGTCATGGCTATGTTTCCTTTGTCACACATTTACACTGTTGTTAACAGTTGTGTTCTATTTCTTTTGCCTAGTTCTGTATACTCAATATTAATTTACTCCCCCAAATTCTTCCTCAATGATATGATCCCTGGTAAAGCCAAACCTATAATGTAGCCAAAGATTTCCAGCAACCCTCTTCCTCCTTCATTGTAACTCATTATTCTGGCAGTGTATTCTACTGCTGTTCTTCTGGGATGTTAACCCATCCTAAGAATCCCTCTTCTGAGCTAGGTCTCTGCACTTTGGATCTCAAGGATCCCTATATTTTAGTAAGCTATACCTTGTAGCATTTTTCAGGAAAAGTTGCTTAGGTGGTACCCTTTTTGGTTTTTTGAAACCTTATGTATTAAAGGTATTTTTTATTATAATAAGCTCACTTGATAGGTGACTCGATGAATCCAACTTCTTTACCATAAACACAGCCTTTGTTAGGCTCATGTTGTTCTTTGTCTTTTCAAGAGTTGAAGAATAGGCATCCATTTAACCTTACCCATGAAGCATGGCAAAGGACCTCTTTTGTGCAAGTGTTCCTGAAGACATAAGCAGCTCATTCTGGTGCATGACACACAGCCCTCTGCAAGATAAGGTAAGGTTCTTTAGTGTCCCCCTGCATCTACCCTGCAACACTCTCAGCATGCTTCTCTGTGTGCCACAGATTGTGGCTCAGTGCTGGGACTTGTTGTATTGGGATGATTAATTCATATATATTTATTTTGACAGGTTCACATAGAGCCTTCAGGCCATATGACAACACTGGGACTTTTCTTTCAGCCTCTCGTCTCAACTAGGTCAGCTTCCCTTACTTTAGTCAGCAGAAGCCAAACTCAATAGATGAGCCTGCCAAGAGAAGGGAATAACAATGGACACCACACTCTCACAGGTGGCACCAGGCAAACAGCATAAAGACCTATTGTTAGAGCTGAGGGGCTCTGGGGGGTCAGACAGATCTCAGCCTAACCTTTTCAAAGCAGAGGATATAGAAGAACCTCTATCCCCTGCTTCAAGAGAACAGTGAATGAGGAAAAAAGTGTCCCATCCCTCTTTTGTGAGCACAACTGGAAAGGATCTCAGAAAACATGCCAGTAAACACAGCTGGGGTTAGTGGTGCCACAGAATCCAGAAGGGAAAATAAACCCAAAATACAGCTAACAAGAGCATAGCTCTGTGCAAATGACTCGGTGTCAGTAAAATGTAATGCTTCTGATTTGGTTCCCAGAGATATTTTTTATTATCATTCTGTAAAGTTGTAAAGAAAAAAATCCAACCCAAAATAGGAATGACTGTCCTAAAGTCACATTGCCTTTCTGACTCTGTGACTTTGCCACTAGAATTTAGCTCAAGTAACCAGTGAACGATGTCAATTATTATTGCTGGAAACTATGAGTTAATGGACTAAATAAGGAAGAGCTGAGAAAAGGAGCAACAGAGACAGAATCTACCCAAATATAGCTCTGTGATTATAAAGTGGAAATCGCCTAAATGTCTTCCTGATTAAAAACTGGGAGTATATCCTCAGTCAATGTAATACTACACAGTACATGATATGTGGTTATCTCATAGAAGTCTATTTATAGAAAAATGCCCATAATATGCTATGTATTATGCTTGGATACATCTCTACATACATATACATATTCAAGAATAGATTTAATTGGGAGAATTCGATGTATTAAAAGAGCTTGTCTCGTAATGGCAGAATAATGGTTGTTTGGTTTATTTATTTACTTGCTCGTCAGTATTTTCTGTAATTGTCTTGTTTTGCTTTTTATAATGAGAAAAGATGATGTGTGGCATTTGAATACTTGAATAGAAAAGAAAGGAAAGGTTCAGCAAGCCAAAGGTTAATCTTAAAGAAGGTTTCACCAAGGTCCGTGGATTCTCAGGAGCTGCTTCTTGGCACTCCTCACTCCACCAGCCCATGGTTTGGGGTTCTCTGAAGCTCAGACTTGAGCAGACGTGACTGTAGGTGGCTTAGAGATTAAGTCTTGGCTGTAGCCACAAGGGTCCCAGCCGCCTACATAATATTGATGAGTCAGAGCTTGCGCTGTGCTTACAAGAAGCATTCAAGCATCAAACCTAGAGGTCACAGAAGGGTCATCTCTCCTTAGAAGCCCTTACAAAGATGCTAATTGAGCAGAGAAAGGCCTTTCTCTGGAAACTCTCTGGGATGAAAACTGTCTGTGGTCTTGGACTGCAGATGCCCTGCTTTCCAGTTAGTTCATAGCTCCAGGGAGAGCGTGGTCGTATCCATGCAGTATGGTGCCATTTTCCAAAACTGCTGCTTCTCACAATGAGATGCTTACCATCATAACAGCAAGCTAGGCCCTTGGAATATGTTGTTTCCCACATCTTGGCACTCTTCAGGCTTGATGTTCAAAATCTCCAGCTTTCAAAGGGAAATATTAAGCTTGTTTTGTCCAATATCGCATGTGAAAGACCAGGTTTGGAGTTCCAAACAGAGCTATAACTTCCAGGTCTTATTTTCTAACTTGTGCTCAGATTGCTTTTCAAGCTCTTTCTGTAGCCCACTTGCCTGCATCAACCATGGGCTGTCACCCCTAATGTCCTCAGCTGTGTCAAGGGTTGTATTTCCTCTTCCTTTGGGGTTCACTGAGTATCCAGCAGTGAACTGGATTATCTCTTATTCATATGCCTCATTTCTTTCCCCCAGAGACTGTAGGAACCTAAAAGGCAGAAAATAGCTTTCTCAGAGATGAGCTAAGTTATGTAACCATAACCACCTCAAAATCTGAGCTAGTGAAGCAAAGAGCTTATTTCGCCCTTTCTCTGCCTATATGTACATCACTAATCAGCTGCCAGGTTTTGCTGAGCATAATCCTGATGGTATGCAAGCTGTCAGACCAGTACCATCTTGAACATTGTCAGGTAGCTTGCCTAATGCCAAAGAGAGAGAGGAGAGGAGAGGAGAGGAGAGGAGAGGAGAGGAGAG
>NW_021604618.1:7440736-7445138 GCF_004785775.1 Grammomys surdaster
AGGAGGAGGAGGAGGAGGAGGAGGAGGAAGAGAGAGAGAGAGAGAGAGAGAGAGAGAGAGAGAGAGAGAGAGAGAGAGAGAATTATATTCAGAGTATATAAATACTTGGCCAAAGTAAGACACATAGCCTCTCTGATCTTTGAGTGGGCAGAGACAATATGGTCTTCTTGTGTGCCTGCATGAGATAAAAACTTAAGTATCTGGAAAGTCCTCGAATTCCCTTGCAAACTGGACTGTATCCATCAGTACCCAAGAGGATGCTGGGCTAAAACAGTTATTCAGGTGATGAAGTGATTGGATGAAATGCCGTGAATCCACAGCTGTTGGAAGCTCTGGGGGGAAATTACAAATAACTAAGAATTTTTTAAGCTAATCTGAGAAACATTCCTATTCTCAAACAACCACAAATGAATGAAATGGCATAAATATAAAATTATAAAATTATAACCATAAAATTATAAAATTATAGCACCCCAGTAGAAGCATATTGCCTTTCTAATTCTGTTGTAGCAAATTATCACTGATGTAATGGCTTAAAATGACATAAATTTATCCTTTTATAGGTGGTTGTCGGAATTCTGACACAGGTCTTAAGAGCTAAAATCAGAATGTTTTTATGCTGTCTTCCTGTCTGGCGACAGGAAGAGTTTTTCAGGCTGTTGGTAAGCTCAGATTCCTGTGGCTATGGGGCTAAGCTCCCGTTTTTTGCTGGATGTTAACTGAAGGGAACTTCAAGTTTCAGTAGGTCACTTTCCCTTGCTTATGGCCCTCCACTGTCAGTAACACTAGTGGCAGTTGGAGGTCTTCTCACACCACATCTCTGACCTACTCATCTCTCTCTCCTACCTATAGTGCCTCTGGTTAGATTAGGATGAGCTGAATAGCCCAAGTTCCTCCCCTCTCTGGGTCCTCATTGTAATCACATCTGCAGAGTCCTTTGCACCATATGAGGTAGCATAGCCACAGATCCCAGGAGTTGGGACAGGTATATCTTTGAGGGGAGGGACCGTTATTGCACTTTGTTAAAAAAAAAATACAGATTCAATATGTATTCATAAATTATACATAGAAACTGCTTATTTACTTACATTTTATAATTCAGTATGACTGAACCTAGAGAGGAAAGATTAGTTCCAAATGGGAAAACAAGGGAAGCATTCAGCTGGGCCTGAAGGATCATTAAATGAGGTCGGGAAGGAGGAGTCAGATTTCAAGCTGGTACTTACAAGAGAGCAGTTCCCATCCAGTGCGCCTGGTGGATAAATGGAGCTATGGGACAAGAGGCAGGATGAGAAGCTTTCTCAGAGATGACGACACTTTGTAAACACAACCACCTCAAAATCTGAGCAATTGAAGCAAAGAGCTCATTTCTCCTTTCTTTGCATACATGCACATCATGGGTGAGCTGTACATGATGGGTCAGCTGCTAGAGAGGTGTTGCCTATAAAGACTGGGAAAGCCTTTTCAAAAAGCTGCTTTCTCCGTGCAGCTTCTTCTGCAAAGGGAAGTTTGGGGGCTGTTAATCTGGACCTGTGTATTCACATAGAGCTGGGTTGAGGCTCAGCTCTGCAGCCATGGTGTGAACTCCCTGGCAAGACAGCCATCTTCAACAAGTCTGACTATGCCTCTGAAATGTGAAATCACCAGCAATTACACCTAAGCCTGAATGAAATAATGTTTAAAGGGCTTAGAATTTAATGGAGACACTGCTGCTTTTACCAGGCAAGCCCTTCCTGGTCTGTGGTTAGATCTCCGGCATTGTGAAGACAATATAGGAAGAACAGACAGGTGGAACAGGGTCGGGAAAGGTTCTACTGAGCCTACTCTCTTCTCTCCACTACCAAGTTCATGGTTCCCCACTTACCAGATGCCATTGGTATGTCTTGACAAGAGACCTCGGTTTAATCTACAGATGTCCTCCCTCTACTTACTATACTTGTCTTGGTCCTGTGCTTATATTTGGTAACAAAGAGACAGTACCAAGACCAATAAAAAATCACATTCTCATATCCCGAGAGAATATTGGGTCCTCTCTTCAACTCCAAGATGCACAATCTTTTCTAGAACCAAACACAGTAAAGTTGACTCAGTTCGTTTCTGAGTCTGAGAACACTGGATGTTGATAGTGACGTTGATCTCTCTCAGAACTGAGCGAGGCTCAGGTCTTCAGGGAAAGAAAGGCACAAGTAGAGGGCCATGCATGTAAGTAAATAGGAAGTTTGCTCAGTGATTTTAATACAGTTTTTGCATCTGAGTTAAAATCACATGAAATTGATAAAAACAGACATCAGATTTAACCAGTAAGAAGTGTCCAATTTTGGGTATCCTTTATAGGGCCATAGTGTTGATACAGCCCCATTAAGTGAACTGAACAGGACTTCAAGCCTCAGTTGCCCAAGGCAGGACAGGAGGCAGGTGGGGGCAATGCCTTTATCCTCACCACCCACATGCTCTCCACCCCACTATCATTTTTTTTCATACCACCAAAATAATAAGCAGTCATTTTAAAAATACAGATTACTACATCAGGAGAAAAATTAGGTTCATGTACAGACCCACCTCTTAGATAAAACCATAATTAATACTTTGCAATGTCCCTTCCATTGTATCTTCACACACTTTCCAGCTCAGCCAAAATACAATTGCTTCACATAACTTGTCTTGAGCAAATAAACACGTTAACTCCCTGTATCACCTCCCTTAGCCTCGTCCCCACTCAACTCCTCACAAGTTATTTGTAAACCTGGGATACAACTATAAACTGGCATAAGGAGAGAATGCAGCACATGTTAACAATTATCACTATCACAAAGAGCAATCCTAATTATCATCTTGCTTAATCACCACTGAAACCCTGCCAAATCTTCAGAGATGAAAACTTGAGGCTCAGAGAAGTATCATTCACCTAGCCTACAGAACCCATAGGATGTGAACTTAGAATTTTCAAGGATAAACAAGAAAGACAGAAAGGATATTTTCCATGGGAGATTTTTTTTTACCTTGAATGTCTTTGCCAAGTTCTTAAACTTGTTACTGAAAAAAAACACAAACACAAACAAAACAAAACAAAAACCTTGGATAAAAAAGCTTGCTCCGGAAGCCGGAAAAATGGCATAGCAAGTAAAACTGTTTGCCACCAAATTTGATGATGATGACCTGGGTTAAATCTCTGCAACCCATGTACGTGGTCAAAAAAGAAGTGGCTTCTGTACATGAGCTCTGGCCTCCACACAGTACTCTGGCACACATACACAAACTCTCTCTCCCCCGACCCCTCTCTAAACAAACAAATAAATGTAATAAAAAGAAAGTTCTAGAATCTTCTCCATGTGTCTGCTAAATTTATAGGTGCCAATTGTTTTTGCCAAGGTTAATTGCTCCAAAACTTGCACCCCTTGCATAAGAAGTTGTCAAAAACACACAAGCTTTTGAAAAGGCTTTCCCAAGCCTTGGGTACCCCAGCCTGGTGCTCTTGCTTTCCAATCTTAACCAATTGCTGCTTATAAATAATAACCGCTCCAGCACAGATCTGAGGTTTTCTAGGGGATTTGTATTATCCCTGTGTCCCTGAGCCTTCAGAGCCCCTCATTTGAAACATGTGGAGTTCAAGCATCATTGCCATGGTCATAACCTTCACTTTGCTGGACTTCATGCATTAAATGAGTTCCCAGGAGATTTCTAAAGTAAATTGGGTGGATCCCTCCCCTAGGGAGACATTTCTCCTCTTTTTCATACATTGGCACAAACATACACACATGAGCATGTGTACACACACCAGTATGTTGAGCTAGTATGAGCCATGTACTTGAGTAGCCCAGAATTTGGCAACATGGGCTGTGTTGACCATCAGGGTAAATAATGGTGTGGTACCTGTTTTGATTGTCTAAGGAAATATAGTAAAATTAAGAGAGCACCACCTTCCAACTCTTAGTGTATGGTGTTTGCATCTAAGTTCTCTGCTTCTGTCCTGTCCCTACAGAGAACTAATGGCCAAGCTTAGTAAAGCAAGGGCCTGAAGACTGGCTCACCAGGCTACCTAAGCCTACATGGCCTCAAGGATAGTACAAGAAACTTCCCTGTAGTGAGAATTTTGATTTCTTTAAAAACACAGAAATATAAGAATGTTTTTAAATTCCCAAGTATGGAATATGGAGCTGCTTCAGATTGTCCACAGCAGCTGACTATGATCTGTCTCGTGCTCTAGCAGGGTTTTGACAGCTGCAGATAGCTTCTGCAATTGTGCGATATTAAAACTCTGGGGACTTTTCAAGGGCATATAAATACTATGGCCTCTGATAGAAGGGGCTGGTTGGTTGGTTGGTGATTGCTGCAGTTCATCAAATATGTGAAGAGAAAAGAGAAGAGAAGAGAAGAGAAGAGAAGAGAAGAGAAGAGAAGAGAA
>NW_021604618.1:7445148-7445400 GCF_004785775.1 Grammomys surdaster
AAGAGAAGAGAAGAGAAGAGAAGAGAAGAGAAGAGAAGAGAAGAGAAGAGAAGAGAAGAGAAGAGAAGAGAAGTTGAGATTAGCTATCCTGATGGCAAAAATCAAATTTGCCCCCAAGGAACTTGCTGTCCCTAATCAGCAGGAAATAGTGCAAAGATATTGTCGGTCCCTTACCTACCCCTGATTATATTCAGGACTCTCTCTCTCTCTCTCTCTCTCTCTCTCTCTCTCTCTCTCTCTCTCTCTCTCTCT
>NW_021604618.1:7445800-7481022 GCF_004785775.1 Grammomys surdaster
CCCTCCCCCCTCCTCCTCCTCCCCCCCTCCATCCTTCTTTCTCTCCTACCCAGTGCTATGGCCTTGAAAGGAAGTAAGTAAAGGATTGGATTAAGGGTGGAGGGAAGAAGAACCCATGAAGTAGCCCAAAGTACAGCTACACTTCTCCCTGAAAGTTCCATTGCTAAAGCAGTCTGTGTGCTGGGATCCTGCCTGTGGAACATCACCCAGATTTAGGATCCATATTTCCAAAGGTGGGATATTTGTGTGTGTGCACTGCACTCTTGTGCATGAGGGTTGAACTTTTAGAGCTGCAGAAGACTCTGTTAAAATTCACATTTCTCTGAGGTAGTAAATTAAGGCATGCATTATTGTAAATTACTGCATCTGGCTATCTCTCACTATTGACTTGGTCCTGGGGACACCTGAACACATGATTTTGGCTAGCAGGCTTTCAGGAAAATAGGTAGAATGGGAAATGAGGCCAGATACGACCATCAATCCCCAGTGGGGAAGATTCTAGAGGTAGCCTGACCTTATAACCCTGACTTATAACCAGCTAGCTTCAGACACTGGGTGACCTTAGGTAGATCCCTGACTTGCCTGGATGACTCATCCACACTCTGAAGGTGATCAAGGTGACCTACAGCTCTAGGCAGCTGGGTGCAGATTAATTAATGACTGTGAGGTAGCCTGAAAACATCAGGCCCATTGAGACGCAAGGCATGATTATTAAGTTATTAGGAGGCTATGTTAATTATTGTGTCTAAAGTTTCTGGTAGAAAAGGGTCAACTCTCTGGATGAGAAAATCCTTGGGAGCTGAGGAAGCACACTGGGGAGGGACACAGCTCTACTGTTGATGGCTTGCTCTCAGCTAGTGCTGGAAAACTGGGTCTTTCTGCATATGGAGTAATCAACCTTTGTGGGGAAAGTGGCATGGTTTAGGATACACAGAGTACAACAGACAGCTCTCTCTCTCTCTCTCTCTCCTCTCTCTCTCTTTCTCTCTCTTTCTCTCTCTCTCTCTCCTGTCAACTTCTGGCTGACATGACTTGCCCATTTGCCCTAGAAAGTGAGAACACCAAATGAAGAAGAGCTGATCTGCAATGATTCCTACCACAGTCCAGGTGGTCCAGGTAGGAGCCATGTTCAGATGTCCCAGAGATGAGACAGGAGGAAGAACACAAAACTTGATCACTAGATAGGTGTGGGACTCTGCACGCCACTTCCTTAATGTCTCTTTTGAAGCTTTATCTTGAAAATGCCACCAGTAGGAACAGGTGCAATACAGGATGGGGATGGAGGGGATCTGTGGTTATCCTGGTGGATGGATGCATGTTAGTTCATTAAGGCAGTCAGCCCTCCAGCAGTAATATATAGGTATCTTTGTGTGTGTGTGTGTGTCTGTATGTCTGTGTGTGTCTCTCTGTGTGTCTGTGTATGAGAGAGAGAGAGAGAGAGAGAGAGAGAGAGAGAGAGAGAGAGAGAGGATATGCATTTTTGCCAAAAACGCACAGGCATGGGATTTCTTTCAACAGGAGGATGAGAACAAAAACCTGTCACTGCTATAGTTGTTCAGTACTTTACAGAACCTTTTACATATCAGAGCCTTTGAAAGCATGTATTCGCTTCCTCATCCTTATAGCAACATTGTGCATTAATCAATACTGCCTTTTTACATTGAGTAAACAGAAACCTGGAGAGCTAAAGACATTCACCATGTCAGAGATCCATGTGCGGAGGCAGAACTGACTAACTGAAGTCTCAAAATCCTCCTCTCACCACATCTTCATTCCGACCTGAAGAGAATACTCGTTTTTCAATTGAATTTATGCAGCCTTGGAGATTTTATCTTTCTTCCTCTTAAAGAGTAGCTGAGACAGTAGTGGCTGGCTCTTTGCTTTTTATTTCTGTGGAGGGTCCAGGTCTGATGTGATCAATGGTACAGGAATGATAGCCATCATCTAAGGAGTATTATTACACACTGGGTATTTGTATATAAGGTGCCTAATTCTCACAACAGCCTATAAAGAGAGCTCATATCCTCATTCTATGGGAACAAAGGTCAGAGTTCAGAGTATACTGTCAGACTAAGGCAATGTAGCTGCTAAATGAGTAAGCCAGGTTTCAGTCTAGACATTCTTGTCTTCAAAGCCCATGTAAGAGTTAATGTCATCAATTCAAAAAGGCTAGCCAGAGGATTAATTTGTTGTTTCTTTTTAAATGCCCTGTTCTCAAATTCTCATTTGTATGACACTTAGCCATAAATAATTTCATTGATATTTTCATAAAGAAGGGTTTCTTCATATATCTGAAAAAGTTGAACTTCTGTTTCCCACAGTAAGGAATCTTTCAGACTTTAGTAGGTGAAGTGGCAGCTCTCAGTACTGCCATGTGCTCTTTAGTCAGTTTGTATTGATGTGTTTTCTAGCCAATGCCTGGCATGTGGAGGTTCCATGTTTGGTGTTTTACCATCAGTAGTATGCAATGGAATCTCCCTTGTGTTCCAGATAACCAATAATGTTCAGCATCTTCCTATAGGTTACTGGGCATTTGTGTCATCACTAGTGAAATGTCTAGCTATAGGTCCAGCTGCTTCTCTGTTGGGTTGTTTATCTTTTTTCCTGAGTTGTAGAAACTCTTCATATAGGAGATACTTTGAATACTAACTACTTGAGTATGTAAGCTTAACAAACATACTATCTTGATGTGTGTCCTGCCTTTGACTGTCCTTGAATGAACATATTTTATTTTTATCTACAGAATCAATCAATTGTAAGATTTATTTTTAGTGATGTACACATGTGTCTATGTCTGAGTATGTGCACATGGGATCATGGGATGCCCTTAAAGTCCAGAGGATCCCTGGAGCTGAAGTTATAGCTATCTGTGAGCCATCCAACGTGGGTTCTGGGAACAGATCTCTGGTTTTCTGCAAGAGCTGTGTAAGTTCTCACCTGCTGAGCCATCTCTTCAATCTCTCAGAATTTAACAGTTTTAAAGCCTTCCCTTATATTGGGTCCCTCCATATAACTCATGATAATCTCTGTTTCATGCCTTTCTGAACATAATCATATCTGCCATGTTTCTTTTACCAGGGGAAAAACATATTAAAACTTTTGAGAAGTAAGAGTAGGCTTTGGAGGGAGTGATAAGGGAGGCATATTTTACATGTAATACTAGAGTAAGAGCTTAAGAGAGAAGTAGGGCTATTTCCTTGACTCCTCTTCCTCCTCCTCTCCCTCCTCCTCTCCCTCCTCCTCCTCCTCCTCCTCCTCCTCCTTCTATTCCAAGTGACCAGACCAGAAGGGAGAAAATCATGATCTTGCTATAGACTTTTATTTTACTGAGGTTTACTAAATATTATTGAAAAAAAAATCTCATTTGTGGTATGACCTTCACACAAATTTCAGGGAACATTAAAGAAATGTTCTTTAAATTGTTTTCTATGGTTTCCCTAGACGTATCTCCTTCAAATTGTCTCATTCTAGAAGGTGGGCATGAAAACAGACCCTTCTCCCCAAGCTGTCAGACAAGGGTCATGTGATATGCAAGAGACCTACCAACAAGATCACTTCATTCCCCCAGAGCCAGTGAGTGCGTTACCTTCCATTGTAGGAGGAAGCTCATAGTTGCCATGACATCAAGGAGATTATCCTGGGAGGAGGATTATTCTGAATTCCTCAACCAGGCCTCTAACCTTCATTTTGCTGAGTCAACACAGATATCCATTTTCAGTTGGCACTTTATGCATATTTCACATATTCTTTCCTACGTTGTTGACCTTAATAACTTAGAATATGGACCTCTGTGTTTATATATTTTTATCCTAGATGCTGTCTCTTCTGTGGCTGGGATTTTGACTACTGACTTTACACTTACCTTACTCATGATCTGTTGGAACCTCTGACTCTAGCTGGTGTATTTTTTTTAAAGTCTGAGAACTGCCTAACATCCATCTCAACTCCATCTGCTCTTCTTACTTTCTCCTTTGTGAAAGCCACAAGCCACTTGCTGTCCACAATATGTCACCAACCTAATTAAGAAAAGTATAGAAAACAGTTTAAAGATTATTTTTAACCTTCCATTCCTCTTCATGTTTTTTTTTTCCTATATTGCATATTGTGATTTTTGAATCCTGGATTTTGAATCGTTTCCTCCAATTAACTTTCCAAAAAGAAGATTTTAAATTCTATAAAAATTATTTTCATCATGGTAGTTCTCATTTATAGATGTTCTACATGATTTAAGTTTAGCCACTGTCTTCTTTCGTTGTATTTAATATTAAATTTTACTTCTGTATCCACAAGTCATTATTTTCAGTCTTTTACCTATTTATTGATTATCGTAGTTTGTTTTCTAATGTGTATTGTGATTTTACTTATATGGTCATCAAAACATTGCTTAGATTGGGTGTAGGGGTATGGGGTACAAAATTCACCCATACATGTAACTCTAGTACTCAGGAACAGAATTGTGAGTACCAGGTCAGCCTGGGCTACATGGCAAGACCCTGTCTCAATAAATAGAGAAGGAGCCCAGAAAGATGGATTGACAGGGAAGGGCATTTCCCACAAAGCCTGACTATTTAGGTCCAGTAACCAGGACCTACATGGTGAACAGAGAGAACTGAGTCCTATCAGTTGTCTTCTGACTGCCACATACAAACCATGGCATGAGTCATACCCCTCCCCATTTCCTCCCCCTCCAGTGATAGATAGATAGATAGATAGATAGATAGATAGATAGATAGATAGATAGATAGAATATATTACCTATGGAAGATCAGTATATTATTCTGTCAAGTATTAATTAGGACTAACTCAGAAATCACCTCTGATACCATAGGTAGCACACATCTGAATTCAAGTAGTCGTGAATTCTTGTACTATGAATTTGTGTGGGAAATTATGTTTACTTCTACCCCATGCCAAAGCTGAGACATGCCTCTTCCCTCGCAACTCTCCCAGAGTGTGCCTTCTCTTCTTGGGTGTTATTTCACCAAAGGAATGGCCAGCCCTCTCCAGGCTTTCATTTCATGTGAGAATCTCTGTCCCTACGCCAACTCTCGAGCATTCTCAAGTCCTTGTCCACTTCTGCACTTGTTACAAGCACAGCTGTCAAAACAAACATGTTTGCACAACAATCTAGGTTATAGGTTATTAGAGAAGCTGCCAGCTGCCTTACCTGTGTATTTGTGTTCTAGCTAGAGGATGGGCATCTGAGGGGCTCCCTTCTCTCCTTATATTGCTTAAAAGAGGCTTATTAGATGTTGCACTAACATTAACTTCTTTTTCTTATTTCTTTCTCTTTTTTCCTTTTTATTATACTCTCCAACCTTTTATATCAATGAAAATAGAAATTCCAATAATATCCTTTGTCTTCCATGAACTTTAAATTCCCCAGTGAGTTGTCACCTCTCCTGAGGAATACTCGTTGTCCCACACCCTCCAGAAGGATAAGTTAGTCCATTGTCTCTGCTCATGTTCTTGGAACATATCACTAATAAAGCACTCTTGATTGTTCATTGCAGTCATTTGGCCCCTCCCACTATTCTACAAGAGTCTGGCAGAGAATCCCAATTACCATTCTATGTTTGGTGTTTAACACAATGCTCTATCACAAATCAAACACCTGAATATTTATTTGCATTTCAATAAAGGAATGAATAAAACATCTATGTTTGCAAAGTGAAGTACAAAACCATTAGGTATGCCCACGTCCAAACTAATGTCTACTCTTCCAGACTTAATCAATTAATTAATTTGTAGTTAAGGTATATGTTGTTTATTCACTCACTCATTCATTTATTTATTCACTGTCCAAGTCTTTCTGAGTGCTCATTACATGAAAAACTGCCTTGTTGAGCAATAGGTATATGTGTACATACACATAGGCAAATGGGAGCTAGGCTAACAAGAAAAAAATGCCATAGATTATTTAATTACATTGTTCTGATCATTAGGAAGATGGTATTAAATCCCTATAAGATACTAAACTAACCACTGAATGAGCTTGGGAACAGCATCCTAGCAAACAGAACAGTCATAGGAAAGCCTAGGCAAGAAGAGTGGGAGTTACCCACTCTTCCGTCTCTGCAACACCACCATTGGAGCTATCATTCTCTGTAATAATTCCTGGGCCCACTCTTCTCTCTGCCCAGGCTTTTTTGTCCCTATCTTTTTCAAATGTTCCACTCTCAAGGTCTCACTTCTTTTCCAAAGGCCTTATACGAGGACATGTCCTTGGTTTGGAATTTTAGTCCTCTTTATATCTGCATTATGGCTTCGATCTCACTAGTCAACTAACCGGGTGTGTGAGCTATGTGAGGTCAATGTACTGTAATCAACTCAATAAGAGCCTGCCGTGTAGAATCTCAATTTGGCCACAATTTACTTGAGTGGCAAAGTTACAACCAGATTGTGCCAGAGGAGAAACCGCAAGGACGTCAGAGAAAAGCTTCAAACTGGTTTACCAAGAGAAGAGGTTTTGAAGAATCATCCATGCCAAACCACAAGCTCACAGGGCTTTGGACCGATAGCCAAAGCCTGAGACCTTTTCAAGCTTCCTTCACACTGCCAGCCCACTCATCTGGCATGAAATGAAATGCCTTGCAATGCGCACTGGATCCATTCGTGCCGAATAACTCCATCCAGACCTGTGGATCGGATGCTAGTGTGATAGGACTAACTTCTTACCTACTTGTTCAATAATGAATTGGTTCCAAAGGACATCTGCTTCAAACTGTGGTAGGTTACAGAACCAAGAGTCTCAGATATAAGGACACACAAGTGATCTCAGAGAGAAAGTCAAAATGGAAGCCCACATCCATACTCTTAATATTTAATATGAAAAAGGAAAGCATACCTACTGTTGATAAAATACATGTGTCCTCCTACTGTAGGAAGTATACCTGAGAAGGAAAAGAGAGAGAGGGGTCAGAATGCTGCATGATGGCTCAGAACCTACCCCTGCCATTCTCTAGGACCCTCTTCCTGCTTCTTCTCTATAGCCTGCACCAGCAGCATCTTGCAGACATGTATGCATAGATTTGCTAGCCCATGCATCCAAGGCCCATTATGTGTCTACCATTGACCCACTTTCCCCAGAGGTGCAGTCCATCCTCAGGAACATGGACTCAGGGGGATGGTCTCTAATGACTCCTAATGAAATTTTAAAACCATTTGAGCAGAGGATTAAGATGGCTGGAATCATGACTTTAAACACAGAATATGAGCTCTAGGTGATTCCCTTCCTTTGGTACCATGCACCTTTCACCTTACAACAAAGGTCATAATCAAAAGAAAGACTAGAATAAAACCTTATCAGGATCTAGAAGCAACATTATGGGAAGGGGCTGTTTCCCTTGCATCCTGCAGAGAGGTAATAAGGAAGAACCCGGCTTCAAGTGCCTTAAGGTAGTAAAGGTAAGTGGTCCCTGTGCTGTCCTCCTGTCTATGTGCTGATAGACAAAGATCACCATCTTTCACTCGATTCCAGATGATGCTCTTCTGCCAGTAGGGAGGAGACCCAAGTAGTATTGATGGTTAGAAGTGGCATTTTGTTCTGAATGATTCCTAAGTGCACACTCCTAATAACATTTCTGCTCACTCCACTTTAAACCTCATGATGAGTTCATCACATCTGTAGGCTGAAATCCAACGTCATTAGGAGTATTCTGAAATTCTTGTCAGTTTTGCTAAAGCTCATTTTTGCCATCTTACTAGAATTTCCTACTCTTCAACAACCAAAATGCTTTATGAAACTTTACCATGATTGTCCATGAAATTTCAAATTGTGAAACACAGCAGCCTTACTGAATATAGCAAAAACTGAAAAATATCAGCCTCTGACCCAGAAATTCCATTTTTAGAGATCTGTCCTAAGGAAATAATTAAGAGAGAAAAATGAAGGTTTTGATAGCAGAATGTTCTTTACTGTGTTATTTAGAACAACCTACTGACTTGTGGAGAGAAGCCTTCAGCGAGCAGTTACTTGGATTATTCCTTTTGCAGAATGTAAGCCCCATGTAAAGAGTTGGCCATGAGACAGTGCAACTGATCACCTATCTGCACCTCTGTATTCCCATTGCATTTTGGCTAAATCCCTTCCAGCTCACTGTGGAAGTGTTGGTACTGGGTTTTCTATTTGCTTTTATTTCTTCTTCCTCAGAAGATTGTAAGTTCTTTGGGTAGAGGCTCTTTGTTTATAATTTATTGGGTTTGTTTTTTAGGTATTGAAGTTGATTCTTTTTCTTTGGGGCGGTTGTTCTTTTGGACTGGGTTTTGGTATGTTGTCCAGGCTATCCTCAAACCTTCTAGGTTCATTTATCTCCTTGCTTCAGCCTCTTCAAGAATTGGAACTTTAGTGGCCACCACCATGCCCAACAAGAGACCTCTGCCTATGTATCCTCATGTCAACCTCATTCTCAGTTCTCACTGTCAGCTGATGACCCTGCTTGGAAGAGAACTCCTCATTTTCCTGCTGTCTCTATCCACCCACACTTTTAGGGAGTCTCTTCCTCTCCTCCCAGTCCTACCCTCGCAAATCCCTCCTTCATTACCCCATCTCCTTCTCCTCAGAGAAGGGGGAGATCCCCTTGAGTACCACACCATCCTAGGATATCGAGTCCCAGCAGGACTCCTCTTCCACTGGGGCCCAACCAGGCTGTTCAGTTAGGAAGAGGGGAGTCCAACAGCAAACAACAGAGTCAAAGACAGTCCCTGCTCCAATTATTAGGGGGAGCATATGAATACTAAGCTGTGAATCTGCTCTAAATATGTGGGAGGCCTAGGTCCAGCCGCTGTATGCTTTTTGGTTGATGGTCTAGTCTCTGTGAGCCCCCATGAGCCCAAGTTAATTGATTCTGTAGGTCTTCATGTGGTGTCCTCAGTTCTATCCCCTCTCTTCTACAAGACTCTCTGAGCTCTGCCTGATGTTTGTCTGTGGGTCTCTGCATCTGTCTCCGTTGCTGAGTGAAGCCTCTCAGGAAACAGTTATGCTAGGCTCCTGTCTGTAAGCATAGCAAAGTATCACTAATAGTATCAAGGGTTTAGCCACCTACATTTAAGCCTGCAAGCTTAAATGCCTGCCTTACTTCTTGATCTGAGTAACAGTAAGTCCTTCATTTATACCACCACCAGCCCATCCTACCTCACCACTGCAAAAACACATTCAGTAATCCTTCCCTTCCTCTCCTATATTGCCAACTTTGTCCTCTGATGGCCATTGCCATCAGTTTGTAAGAAATAAATCTTTACGTTCCATTTTCAGTATAGAATGTGCTTAGAGCTCATCTCTGAATCACAGGTAAGCCAGAGGCACTCAGCTGGCACCTGAGCAGCCTGGATGCTTCTCAGTTCAGCTTAGGGTTGAAGAGTCACAGGCAGTCTGGTACGTGACCAAACACACATTCAGAAAGTGAGTGAATATTGAGCCCCAGGATATACATTAGATAAAGCTTGGCATCTAGAACAAATAAAACAGGGAATTTAGGGAGGGACAATATAAGACACTGTGAAGACTGTTCCTCCCTCGAGAACTCAGCCAATGGGAAACTGAGGAGCCTTATTTGCCTTTTCTCTAAGCTAACACCTGACTTTGTAAGATCAAAACCAAACGAACAAACATCCTCTCTTTTGCTTCTCTGAGTCTCTGGTACTCTTATGAAGTAAGGGTCATTGTTTCTCACACATTTTTAATATATTGTTTGTCTTCTGGACTTAACATTCACCTCTGGTCACTAGCCTACATTCTCCTTTGCTGACGAGACAGACACAACTGTGTCAGACTCTCTTCCTAACTGCTCCCTTGTTCCATATAGAGGTCTCCAGTGATCACCATGTTGCTACCCCAGTGTTTGGTTGCTCTTTCTTGCCTCTCTAGCAGTGCTTCATGCACATGGTCACTATCCTATGTGAGCATCTAGTTTGCCTGGTTTTCCTCTGACTTCTCTGGTCAGTCCTTCCCAGTTTCCTTCCCTGAATTTTCCTGATCAGCCCCACAAGCTTGCAAAGACCACACACTTGGGACTTTTTTCTCAGATCCTGTTTATTTATAATCACTCTGAAAACTGTCTCATCTAGTTTTAGAACATTCAGTATCAATTCTGCCTTGACAAATCTGTGTAGTAGCTCATACCTTTATGACCCCAGACTTGTGTAAAACACAACTTATCTACCATCTCTGTTTGAATGTTCAGTGGGCATCTTAACCTGCCTCAATGTTCCGTGATTATCTAGATGGTTTTCCCCTTAAAGTGAATTTATTTATTTATTTTAGCTTACACAAAGCAATTTATTAACAGAAAGTAATCTGAGAAGTCTGTTCACAGATGGTGACCATGACAGCATCCCTTCCTTTGAGTGCTGTCAGATTGAGGTGATGGCCTTAATTTATGCCATTTTCATCCCTGAGTAAGCAGAAGCTCCAAGAGCTGACTGGGCTTCCAGGTCCAGGGCTCTTGGTCCTGTTTCCTTCTGAGGGCCAGCATTTGATATCCAGGGAAGCGATGCTCACTCAGCTCCTTGAACCTCTGGGACGTATCATGGACTGCATGATATGCATATGGAGAGGCTGCGTATGGAGAGGACTTGTCTCAGGCAGCTTTTACCTTCAGATCACCAGTCACAGCAGATGGTTTCCTTGACATAAAAATTGGTAACATGGGCAAAGATGTCACCGAAGGATGCAAAGATGAAGTGGACAGCAAATACATTCTCTCCTTCAGCCATTTGAGGTCCAAAGCTGATGTTTCCCTTCTTTTTCTTCTCCTTTTGAGGTACCATTTCTATGCATCATCTCCAGGCTCCTCCACTGGGTCAAAGTGACTTTATATACAATATAATATACAGAGTTTAAAAGTATCCTTCTCACATGATAGTTACTTAATACAATATAGTTTAAGTAGCTTTTAATACAGAGAACATTTCTGTTTCAGATAGTCCTAAGAAACTAGTCCAATCCTTGCCTACCTACAGGGTAGTGTGTTACTCACCATGGTTTCTCAATAGCCCTCAAGCTTTGTATGTGTTCTGAGAGTCTAGTGTTTTTCATAACTGCTCTGCATCTTCCAAGTTGTTTGCATTTCTGTGTGCATTTCAGAATTCTTTTATTAATTTCTACTGAAAATTATGTTGAGATTGTGACTAGGATTGCATTGAATGTATACAGGAAGTTAATTTGGAAAGGATGGGACCTGATTAATATTGAGTTTTACACTTACAATGTCTCCTGCTTCATCGGTGTCATGGAGTTTTCAGGGTGGGGGTCTTCCATGCCTTTCACTAAAATCAATACTAAGTAGCCCACATTCATTCCTGATACTGTTAATAAAATCACTGTGAAAATGTGCGATGGCTGGCTTTTGTCAGCTGTACCCAGGTTAGAGTCATCTGGGAAAGGAGAACACCAGCTGAGGAGCTGCCTCTGTCTGACTGGCCTGTGACATGTCTGTTGGACATTTTCACTGGTCCACGTTTGCGCTTTAGGAGTTGATATGCGGCCAGCTTCACGAGGAACCCCAGCAGCCCCAAAGGTTAAAGACCATTACAACAGGTCCAGAACAACCTGAGAAGGTGAACTATAAACAGAGGTAAAAGAAAATACAGTGAGACAATACTAGAGGCAAAATGAAGTTAAAAGTCTATTCAATTACCTTAAAAGAAACCATGCCAGGAAAGGGGGAAGGGGGCCAGTAAAAACATGGTATAGACATAAAAAGACCACAAAATAAACTCAAATACAGTGATTACATGTCAATGGGGTAGCCCAAACACAGAGTCTGGAAGGCAGAGGTTTTCAGTCTTCAGAATGCATAAAAAAATAAGAAATGGCATTGAGTTATAGATACAAGATGGCACCCATTGAATATTATAGAAACTATCAGTGTCTATAGACTTGGAACTTAAGTCCAAATGGAAACTAACCCCTTCTTTTTTTATTATTTTTATGTATTTATTTTTATTTATTCGCTTTACATCCCAATCACTGCTCTCCTGCTAGTCACCCCCTTTCCACAATTCTTTCTCCCATTCCCATCCTCTTCTCTGAGAGGGTAGAACTCACCCACCCCTGGTATCCACCCCCAACATGGCACTTCAAGTCTCTGTAAAACTAGAATCACCCTCTCCCACTGAGGCCAGATAACGCATCCCAGCTAGGAAAACATATCCACAGACAGGCAACAACTTTTGGAATAGCCCTGTTCCAGTTGTTCAAGACCTACATGAAGACCTAGCTGTATATCTACTTCATATTTCGGGATGCCTAGGTCTAGCCCATATATGCACTTTGATTGGTGGTTTAGTCTCTGAGAATCCCAAGGATCCAGGTTAGTAGACTCTGTTGGTTTTTCTGTGGAGTTCCTACCCTCTTCGGGCCTCAATCCTTCTTCCAACTCTTCCATAAGAGGCCCTAAGCTCCATCCACTGTTTGGCTGTGGGTGTGTGCATCCCTCTGAGTCAGCTGCTGGGTGAAGCCTCTCAGAGGACAGCCATGCTAGACTCCTGTCTGCAAGCATAATAAAGTATCATTTATAGTGTCAGGGATTGGTACTCACCCATGGAATGGGTCTCTAGTTGGGCCAGTTATTGTTTGGCCATTCCCTCAGTCTCTGCTCCATTCCCCATGCCTACATTTTTTGTAAACAGGATAATTTTGGGTCCAGAGTTTTGTGGGTGGGTTGGTTGTCCCTATCACCAAGGTTGTCCCTTTTGGGCTTCCTGCCTGGCTACAGGAGGTAGTCTCTTCAGGTTCCATATCCCCAATGCTATGAATCACAGCTAAAGTCGCTGCCATTGATTCTTGGGAGCCACCCCTCTCCCAGATCTCTGGCACATCTTTGAGATGTCTCCTACCTCCCCACCTCTCCCAGTTGCAAATTTCCATTCATTCTCATAACCATCTGGCCATCTTTCCAGTCCTTCCCTACACCTGGTCCTGAAACTCCCCACCCATTTCTCTCTTTATCACCTCTTCCATCCAGTTCCCTCCTTCCTTCTGCCTCCTATGACTATTTTATTTCCCCTTCTAAGTGAGATTCAAGCATTATTGCTTGGACCTTCCTTCTTGTTTAGCTTCTTTGTATCTGTGGAGTGTAGCATCGGTATCCTGTATTTTATGGCTAAAATCCACTTATAAGTGAGTACATACCATGCATGCCCTTTTGGGTCTGGGTTACCTCACTCAACATGATATTCTCAAGTTCCATCCATTGGCCTGCAAAATTCATGATGTCTTTGTTCTTAATAGCTGAATAGTATTCCACTGTGTATATGTACCACATTTACTTTATCTATTCTTCAGTTGAGGGGTATCTGGGTTGTTTCCAGTTTCTGGCTATTACAAATAAAGCTGCTATGAACATAGTTGAGCAAGTGTCCCTGTGGTATAGTAGGGCATCTTTTGTGTATACTCCAAGGAGTAGTATATTTGGGTCTTGAGGTAGAACTATTCCCAGTTTTTTGAGAAACTGGCTAAATTGATTTCCAAAGTGATTGTACAAGTTTGCACTCCTCCCAGCAATGGAAAAGTGTCCCCCTTGCACCATGCCAACATGGGCTGTCTCTTGAGTTTTTGATCTTAGCCATTCTGACTAGTGTAAAATAGAATCTCAGAGTTGTTTTTGATTTGCGTTTCCCTAGTGACTAAGGTCTTTGAACCTTTCTTTAAAGTCTCCTCAGCCATTGAAGATTCCTCTGTTGAGAATTCTGTTTGGCTCTGTATCCTATTTTTTAATTGGGCTATTTGGGTTGTTGGTGTCTAACTTCTTCAGTTCATTATAAATTTTGGATATTAGCCTTCCGTCAGATGAAGGATGGGTGAAGATCCTTTCCCAATCTGTAGGCTGCCATTTTGTTCTTTGCCTTACAGAAGCTTTTCAGTTTCATGAGGTGCCATTTAACAATTGTTGATCTTAGAGCCTGAGCCATTGGTGTTCTGTTAAGGTAGTTGTCTCCTGTACCAATGAGTTCAAGGATATTCCCCACTTTTCTATTAGATTTAGTGTATCCAGTTTTACATCTTTGATCCACTTGGACTTGAGTTTTATGCAGGATGATAGATATGGATCTATTTGCATTCTTCTACATTCAGACATCCAGTTAGACCTCCACCATTTGTTGAAGATGCTTTCTTTTTCCATTGTATGGTTTTGCTTTCTTTGTCAAAAATCAAGTGTCTATAGGTGTGTGGGTTTATATCTATGGCCCCTTCTTTAAATGGCGTGTGCATGCCCAGAAACCAACTCATGGGATGCTGCAATCTCATTGGAGTCTCATTCTGCCCTCCCCAAAGTCCTCCCCAATCCTCATGATCCCCATCAAAAGAATTCAGAGCATAGTGAAATGGGCAGAGTCTATTACAAGGTTTTTGGTAGAGAGCAGTATAGGCCTACTTCAGATTCTTGTAGTAATAGGGATTGACTGGAAGAAAATGTCTCTGTTGAGTATTTCAACCACATGTAGGTATGTTCTGTGTAGTTGGAGACTTTTCTCCTACTGTGCTCAAATACATGACAAGAAGCCATTCGTGGGAGAAGGTTCTATGGTACATACAGCTCATTTTAGTGGAAGGCTTAGCAGCAGAAACCAGAGGCAGCTGCTTACATTGTGCCTACAGTCAGGAAGCAGAAGTTTGAATGCATGGGCTCAACTCCCTTTGTTTTTCTCTAGTCAGGAAGCCCAGTCCATAGAACTGTCCACAGTTAAGTCAGGTCTGCTCCATCTCAGCTAACCCACTCTAGAAGCTCTCTCACAAACATACCCAGATTTTTTTCTCTTATTCTAGTTCTAAATCCATTACCTTGGCAGTCAAGATCAATCCTCAGAGACCTTCCTTTCCTGGAGAAACTGGAATCTGGGAAACTCCCTCCTCCAAATGGCTGGAACTATGGTTAAGACAGAGAGCCTAAAAACCTAGTACTGTGTTTCTAGTAACAGACATGTTAAAGAGAAAGGTGGGGCAGGTCTGTTAAGAAACAAAAGTTGTGTATTACAGTTAAAACACAAAATATGCAGAGCAAAGAAAATATGTTGAAAGCTGCAAGGGAGAAATACTAACATAGTAACAGGTAGGTCTGTACTGAGACAGAACAGTAGCATTTTTGTTACTTACTATGTCATTAAAAATATGAAGAACTATTGATAAAAGCTCTGGGTAGCTATAAAGAGAAATTAGAGAATTAGAGAAATTTCTTCAAACTAATAAGACAAAGAAAATTGCTGTCAAGATAGAAATCTTATATTCAGTGACATATATTCAATAGTGAGGGTAAAGTCAAAACACTTCTACACATAATTGTACAGGTACCCAAAGAATCAGCAAAGGATATATTTAAATGGAATCTCAGGCAGGAATCTAAATATTAGGCAGAACAAAGAAGTAATTTCAGACAGGAATCTAAATTTTAGACTAGAACAAGGAAGTAGTCCTCACACATGAAAATGACCTTGGGCTAGGATAGGGAAGTAGGCTCAGATACTTTGGTCATCTTGATAAGCCTTTAGAAACAGTGATCATGGAAGTGTTCAATGTAACCGGGTTTAATGCCTTGCTTTTTCTTTGACTATTTGTGTTTATTGTATTGCTTGTTCCTTGACTACTTGCATCTATTGTATTGCTAGACCCTCAACCTAGAACTGACCTTAATACATGCATGTAATCAAAATGGTATAAAAGCATAAAGGAGGAGGGAGTATAGGATAGGAGGTTCTAGGGAGGGGAAATGGGAAAGGGGGATGACATCTGTATTGTAAATAAATAAAATATCCAATAAAAAATTAAAAAAAATAAAATTACTAAAACTCATGTAATAACAACAAAAAAAAGAAAAAAAGAAAAAAGAAAAAAAGAAAAATAAAGTGAACCCAAAATATGTGATCTTGGCTCCACAGTGAGTTCAAGCCTAGGCTATATACTACAGACAGACAGACAGACAGACAGACAGAAGCAGGAAAGGAAGAAAGGAAGAAAGGAAGAAAGGAAGAAAGAAAGAAAGAAAGAAAGAAAGAAGGAAAGAAAGAAAGAAAGGAAGGAAGGAAGAAAGAAAGAAAGAAAGAAAGAAAGAAAGAAAGAAAGAAAGAAAGAAAGAAAGAGGGGAGGGAGGAAGGAAGAGGGAGAGAGAAAAGAAAGAGAAAGAAAGGAGAAAGACAGAAAGATCTTTAATGAATCTTTTTGGTTTTTTGAGACAGGGTTTCTCTGTGTAGCCCTGGCTGTCCTGGAATTCACTCTGTAGACCAGGCTGGCCTCGAACTCAGAAGTCCGCCTGCCTCTGCCTCCCAAGTGCTGGGGTTAAAGGAGTGTTCCACCAACTGCCTGGTTAATAAATCTTTAGGATCTTTAAGAATGAAAATCTTTCATCCTTTAATGAACACAGAAGTGTGTAAAATGTCAATAAATTTAATTAACTAATAAATTATTTTAAGCCACATTTGTTAAAAGATAAGGCTCAAATGGCATAAACAAGATAAATATACAGTGCACAGACTTAACATTCTGAGTTCTGTGTCTTCTATAGGAATATGTCAGCATATGACGTGTTTACTAACATTAGACTTCACTGGGAAATATATTAAGTACAACTAACAAATCACACATCTCTTCAAATGTCTTCTGTCTCTTGTAAAAGGACCTTTGGAATAATTATACTTCTAATACATTCTAGTCAGCTGTCATTGCTGTGGCAAAATATCTGATGAAATATTTTAAAGACGGTGTTGCTTATTTTTGCTCAATTTCAGAGCTCCCCCACCAACAAGGTCAGTATCCCAGCTTCGGGCCCTCTTTCTAAGGAGGGTGTGGAGGAGCAGAGCTGCTGACTTCTTGGACAGGACCAAACAGTGAGAGAAGATGGGGTCAGAGTTCCCATAGAAATCCTTTATCCCTCCTTGCCCACTGGAAAGTCTGGATAAATTTAAAGCCAAAATTAAAAACGATTTTTTAAAAATTGTAAAATAGGACCAAATATCCTCATGAGCTCAGCCTTGTAACATCTTTTTCTAAAACACCATGTGAGAGAAAAAAATCATAAAGAAACTATTGATTGATTTATATATGCTGCAATTAATATCTTCTGCAAAGCAAAAGAGATAGATCTTCCACAAAACGAAAGGCATACCAAGTCCTTCGTGTAGACACTTGCAAACTGTACAATCAGACAAGGTCCCTGACACATACATAGCAGAGGACTGACTGCCTCAGGCAGGAGAAGATGCCCCTGTAGAGACCTGATGCCCCAGAGAAGAGGGATGCTGGGGGGTGGGCACCCTCTCAGAGGTTAAGGGGAGGGAGAGATGGGGTGAAGAACTCTGGGAAGGAGACCAGGAGGGGGCAACATTTCAGATATAAATAAATAAAATAATTAATTAATTTAAAAAAGAAAAAGAATCCAGAAAAGAAAAGGTCAAGGTTCGAGCACTGGTCCTCTCTTAGCACATGGGTTTACTTTAGTTTTGTTTTTTTGTTTTCAGAGTTGTTTTTTTTTTAATCTGCCTCCAGATTTTTTTCCTTTAATTCTCCCTTGTTGTTCAGAAAGGCCAATTCATTTCTATTTTTTCTGAAAGCAGAACAATTAAGCCTTTTCTTCCTGTGGGGTGTGGTTAGCACACATTCCTTTAGTAATAACAAGGGATGGAAGTCAACAAAATTGAATTTATTTTCTCCACTCATCAGTTAGATTTGGTGGAAAGTGATTTTGGGGACTATGACGATAACAATCTCAGGAAGGTCCTGACATGTGTGGACACGACCTCGCCCATGGTACTTTCCAGGGTTTAGATGGGAACCAGTTTCTGGCTATGTCACCACCCCAGAAGAAGTGAGAGGTGTTGCTCCAGGCAGCCTTCAGCACAGCATCCAGCTGAGAGTCCCTGCCCAACGGTGAGATGGTTTCTGAAACTCATGAGATCAGCAGCTTTTTGTGATACCATGAGTCATCCCCAGGGCGATGATTTCCAGGAGCTGAGGAGTGCCTTGAAGTGCTGGCTTCACCAGATGTTCTGGCATCGCCAACCCCAAGTGCCAAAGCTGGCCCAGGGCCAGGGATCACAAGGTCACCAACAGCCAAAATTTCCCTTGGGTTTCAGGTACACAATTAATGCTATCCAATTAAAATTTCAACTGGATATATTTTAGGAACTGGATTATTGGAAATGTATATTGACCCACAAGTGTCCAAGTCATTGACTTTAGAGCATATTAAAAACAAATAATAAAATTTTTGATATGGGATCAGAAACAAAGTAGCCAACAAAACAGAAGTTGACAGGAAGAGATTAGCAGATGACAATAATAAACTGACCACTGATTTGCTGAGGGCAACAAAAGTCAGTGGGAAATAAGGAAAGTCTAAGATGAAGAAAATTAGCTCCCTATCTAACTACACAAACAAGGGTGGACTTAAGACCAAGTTACATGTGAATGTAAATGGAGAAAGCAAATAAAAGAAAATTTAAATATAACTTCTTAGTTGTACCCTGTGACAGAGGGAGAGGGAGGGAGGGAGAGAGGGAGGGAGGGAGGGAAGGAAGGAAGGAAGGAAGGAAGGAAGGAAGGAAGGAAGGAAGGAAGGAAGGAAGGAAGGAAGGAAGGAAGGGAAGGCAGTTGAAGGGAAGAAAAGCAAAGGGAAGGGAGGGGAAGGGAGAAGGAAGGGATGAGAGAGAAGGGTGTAGGTAAGGATAAGGAGTCAGAGACCCCTTTTGCTCTCTGAGGAGGGGGCAAAACCCTGTAATTCCTCACACCTGGTCATATTCCCCAAATAAAGTCTTTACAAATCCAAGAAGAGACTGTGTACAAAGTGTTTACTCTTTTTACAGAGCATTGACTACAGCCAGCATTTCTATTGAAGGAGAAAGAGGCAGCTGATGAGAGCACCAGACCTGGGGCACTGTGTGGTAATGGGCAGTGGCAGCCTTGATGTAAATAGCAGTCTGAGGGCCTCTCACAGAAGTCTCTATGGGAAAAGTAAATAGATTGAGATGCACAGTCAAATAAAATTTGCATATAATTGACATAAAGCACATGGACCGAAGTATATATTCAAATGACATATTAATGAAAAATCTAGTTCTGTGCTGGACATGCTGGTATATGCCTCTAATCTAGCACACGCAGGAGGATTTCAAATTCCAGGTTGTTTGGGGCCCTATAGTTAAGACCCTGCATCAAAATTAAGAAAATAAATGGGTACAACATAGTGGGTTACTTTTTTAAAGGACTGAAATGTGAGTCACAAGAATAAATACATATGGTTCATAAGCGTGGGTGTGGATATGGGAGTGAGTATGAAAAAGAAAAACAACACTGAGCAAAATAGAGAGAAGGAATACTTTAGGAACCAAATGAAGCCTTCTTCAGAAACCGTAGAGCAGGATTAGCTCTGCCAATGAGCAGACGATTGTCCTCGGTGTGTTCACTGTTTTGTTTGGAAGAGGATGCTGCACATTTCAGTGAACCCTCACCTGCACTTTTAGTCACATGGTGAGTATAAAGATTGGTATATAGATGCTTTTGTTAAGTCTTCACGGAGTATAGTAAAACAGAATGTAGAGAGACCAAGATCACTGTTTCTTTTTCTCAAGACTGACGTCCCCACAGTCCATCTGGGAGGGTACTAACTCATGCAACAAAAGTCTGATCATCATTCTTAGGCATCACATCACTACAGAAAACAGGAATAGATGGAAGAACTTTGAAAGCATCACATATATAGTATGTTGACAAGCACTCCAATCATCAGGACCAATAATGAAAGACATCCCATACAACACATCTGCTGTGTATACTACTAAGAAGACACAGTATATACTTGCCTGTATTCCTATAGTTTCATAATGAACCTTGTATAAAAGTAGTACTAAAAGAAAATAAACACTCCATACTACTTTTCCTCCTCTTACTCTTGAGTCTTTCCCATCACTTCTTACTTCTTACATATCCTATCTCACTTATATGGTTAAAAACAAAAAAAACAATGAACTAACAGAAATGCCTGTAGATGAGGGAACCATCAGGTGTCTCATTTGCTAGAATACTTTATAGCCATTGAAATACTATTGGAGGAGAGGAAGACTGGATGTTCAGAGCAGGAAGTTGATAATGCCTGCTGGCCAGGAGAATAGGTTAGTGAGCAGAGTTGGTTTCCCCTGTTGAACTGTTGGGTTGGTAACCTTGACACATTCTCTCTTCCTCACTATAAAATCCTTAATTAAATAGATTTTCCACTTGTGCTAGTCTTTTCAGAATCCAAACTGCTTGTTGCTTAAAATAGCAAGTCAGCACAGGGAGAAAAATAGAAAATACATTTGAGTATATATGTTCTTGTGTGTCTGCATGTGAGTGTGCCAGTTTGTGTGTGTGTGTGTCTGTGTGTGTGTGGAAATTTAGTAAGACACAATGAGTAGTCTTGGCATAAGACCATTGATTTCATGTACTCAAAGGGGACATTGAGAGTAAGATCTCCATATTTTATGTCTCAATAAGTGAAAAAAAAAGTAGTCAATGCAAGGCTGTCATTATGCTGCCCTTTCAGAAAAGGTAGTTCATATTCAGTAGCCTGGCAAACCTGAGTTGACATTCCAACTTGAGCTTTTAACTGAGTGACTGTTGATATCTGAACTGACACCCCTAAGCCTTAGTGTTATAAGAACTGAGCCTGCTGACTTAAGTGGAAATTAAATTAATGTGAAGTGCTTTTGTATTGTGTCTATTGCATACCAATTAACATTGCTTAAATAGTTAGCTATATTAGTAGTAATTAAAATGTATACTAATATTCTAGTTGCGTATGATCTAGTATAGCAGAAAAGTAAGATATACAATTGTGCCATATTTTAATATTAATTATATTTTTAAAACTTAACATACAAAATATTTGAGAAGGAAACACACTTGACCCTGCATTCCTGGGTTCTATATCTACAGACTGGATGAGCTACAGATCAAAAACATTTAGCAAGACCTATGCCCGTACTGAGCATGTACAGATGTTATACTTGTTAGTATTTCTGGAAGAACAGCAGTAAAACAGGTATGCACTTGGTATTGCATTGTATTAGGAACTGAAAGTAATCTAGAGATGAGAGTAAGTGTTCAAAAGACTGTGCAAATCTAATTCCATTTTACAAAGGAACTTGAGAGTTTTGTATCCAAGGAGGTTCCTGCAACCAATCCTCCATGGATACCATAGTCAAGTGTATACCAAAACCTCATCACATATATTAACATGTGCACCATATACTTGGAAGAGATAACTGTATTTTTTCTCTTAAATACTAGCTTCCTAACTAACCCCTCTAAATTTTAGTGGAAAAATTATCTTGACTATTTTTGTTATTTTCTCCTTTCACATCCAAGCACCAACACTGGATGCATAAACTGAACATCCAGTCTTCCTCTCCTCCAACAGTATTTCAATGGCTATAAAGTATTCTAGCAAATGGGACACCTGATGGTTCCCTCATCTACAGGCATTTCTGCATTTACTGCACGGTTAACTGTGGTGCCACACGGCACCTGCTCTACCATTTCTTGATCCACCCAAGAGACTTGTCCCACCAGAGACTCCCACACAGTAGCCTAGGGCTTCTGTCCTGATCAATAAAGACAGCATGCTAGGAGAAGTCGGTCCTTCGGCTCATGTATTCCTCAACAATACATTTATATGCTAAAATCTCAATATGAAGGTGTAGGTGGCCAATATATGGAACAGGAGATTTGGAAGGAGAATACTCTCTCTCTCTCTCTCTCTCTCTCTCTCTCTCTCTCTCTCTCTCTCTCTCTCTCAGATACTTAGTTTTCATTTACCAAGAGATTCTAAAATTAATGGCAATTAATATCTTAATTAATAGCAGTTATATCTTAAACATATAGCAAGATTTTACATTTTCTACATAGTCATGTAGAATAATCTCCTATCTGGGTTGGTCAGCAGTGTTCCAACCTTGCTCTCATCTTCCAAGTCCCTGACTCTCCCACCTTTTTTTTTTAACATCCTAGGAACCTGGCACCCATCATATTCTAAATCAATTGACTGTCTATAATGTTCCCAAAGAAAAAGGATGCTTCCCTCTTACTAACAGAATTCCTTCATCTCTCTAATCTATACTGACAAGATGGCAGCACAGGTGGCTGGCACGTGAACTATTTTTACCAGGCATGTGCTAAGAAGCAGATTCCATGGAGACAAACTAGACAAACTAGTGGTCTGCTCATGCATTGGAAAGCCACTGAGAATGAGTGGTGTGTGACTCACCTGGTTGTGTCACCATGTTTGTTGACAAGGATCAAAGCTACATTTGTTTAAGCCCGAAGACTCAGAGAGGAAACCATATCAGGAACTAATCAGAACTTCTTATTATTGCTCAAATTGCCTTCCAAAAGCAGCAGGCTAGGTGGCCTACAGATGGTGGCACTACAACCTTGGTAACCTAATGAACAGCACTAGCCACTTGTACCCCCATTGTGTGAGTAGTTTGTGGAGATATTTAGCAACAAAAATGGCCAACAAAGTAGATTATTGTGTTCTCACATATGGGCAGAGGGGGAACTGGGTGGCTGCCCAAGGATAACCTTTGGAAGTTCTGATAATGTCGTCACAGGAGCATAGAACTTGGTTTCAACTAACCAGCATTCCAGTCCCACTTCTTGGGTGAGTTTCACCATCCCTACACTACCATTATCTTTTTTTATCATCTGTAAAGTAGTGACAATGGCTATAAGGTGTTGAACAACCGAGGTAATTCATAATGCCCTCGGCACATAGCTGATTCTCCATAGAAAGAGAACACAGGTCTGCTTTCTGATCTTAAATCTGATGCATAGTCTGAGGTAGAGAGATGGCTTAGTTGGCAAAGTGCTTACCACAAAAGCATGAGGGCCTAATTCTAATCTCCAGAACTCATGTTGTAAAGGGCCAGTAACGGCAGCATACACCTGTAATCCCAGAGGAGAGAGAGGGCAGAAACAAAAAGATCCCTGGCCAGCTAGTCTAGTCAAAACAGTGAGCTACATCTAGGTTTAGTGAGATCCTGTTTCAAAAGCTAAGGTGGGAAACAGCTGAGAAAGAAAGCCAACATTGACTTCTGGCCTGTGCATATATATATACACACACACATAAACACATACAAACACACACACACATGAGAATGGATTTTCTAAAAATTTCCTTTTCCCTTCTTGCCAACCAGTGTCAGCTGGGATCAGAGGAAGTTGATTGGACTGGGGCCGGAGACAGGAGTAGAAGTTCTTCACAACAGAAGAGAAGGAAACGCAAGAGAAAGATATCACAGAGAAGTTCTTAGCTCTGGGTGGATGCCATACTCCTCCCAACCAGAGAAGCTGGTGAAGGCACCATCGTATGTGGGCAGACACTCAGTCATCCTGTGTGGCTGACCCAACACCATGTCATGTCACAGCAATAATAATGGCGACTCCCACTTTCTGGCTGCTTGTTTAGTACCTAGTCACCATTCAAAGCCTCCCACTCCATAGGGTTGCTGGACAGACTCACAGAGTGATGAATATGAACTGTCATCCTAGCGCTTGCCTATATATGGGAAGTGCTCGATTTGTGACAGCTGTTAGGGCTGCTGCTGTGTGTTCTCACTTATCTCTGTAACCACTCTGTGAAATGGCCATTATTATTCTCTCCTGTTTACAGATGAGGATGACCTGAGGCTTAGGGAAATACAGGAATTTGACTATGGTCTAGAAAGATCTTGAAAGCAGTCGAAACTTAGCTATAATCGAGAAATGTCTGAGTTGAAAGCTGGTCTCAACTATTTAGGATACCCGCTGGGTTGCAGGTTGTGTGTTCAAGTTGTTAGATGGTGAGTCCCCTCAGTCTACTGTTCTCCACCTTCTCCTTCTTTTCCATCTCACAGGGACCCTAAGCCTAAAGCTGATCCTAACTGGAATAACTGCCATCTTGTAGCAGGTCCAGCTCTGATCTTTCCTTGAGATGGGCACCCAGATGGCTCAGGAAGGAGGGAGCTTGGCTGGTACTTTATAGTGGAAGTCTTAGACATTATCAAGACATTGAGGTTAGTATATACTGGTTTTTCCAGCTTGGTTCAGTTTGGTTTTGCTTTGAAATGCTTTGTACAAATGAAACGTTCCGAATAGAAAACCAGTTAAAGTGGAGGCACCCTGCAGATAAGGAAAAGGCACCATGGAGTCCTGTCTTTTCAGAGGAACCCTCACATACACATTATCTCTTTACTCATGAGGGTGAGCATGCAGGTAGAGACTGAAGGACAACAGTACCCATCACAGTTGGAAGCAATGCATGGTAGAAAGTGCAGGGGCTTTGAAGCCTTCATTCCCTAGACTTAGATCTCACCTCTGCTTATGAAACATGAGATCTGAGGAAGAAAGAAAATAGCCTATGATAGGAACTTGAAGAACTGTAATAGCTTCCAAAAGCATATGACTCACAGAAGATTTAAAAACACTGCACACACACACACACACACACACACACACATACACACACATGCACACAGGCATACATATACAATGTTGTCATATAATTAGTCTGGGAGTTCTTTTGTGAATTGTACTTCTTATGGCTTGAAAAGGTGATGTTTTAGTGTTAAAATGAATGAGAAAGTTGTATCATTGACATAAAATCACAGAAACTAGAAAATATACATCCTCTGTCTTCTTTTAATATTTCTTGTATATATAGGAACATGTGGTACTGACTGGAAGAAGTGTGACATGGGACTGGGGAGATGGTTCAGTGGGTAAAGTATGTACTACACATGTGCAAGGGTACAAGTTTAGGTTCCAGTACCTACCTAGAATTCAGTGCACATAAGCACATATGCATACATTCAAATACACATAGACCCAAGCTCTTGCCAGTGTGAGCAGTCCTGACTTGGTTTTGATCAGAGCAAGATGAATCCCAGCAGCTTCACAGAGGGGCCAGGATTTGTCTAAGACTCGGAATCTCGCCAAGCCCAGGTTTGACCTAGAGATTCATTATCAGGCTCTGCCTTGATACTCGCAGTCTATGCCCTGACAAGACTGGAGGAGCTCTCCTGCTGTACCACGAGTGCCCCACACCCTAAACCTAATCTCCAGAGAGAAATTTGAAGATGACAATGGAATGATTTTAAAGTGACACTTGTCCTCAGGGGCTCAGGTGGAAGCTTTCCTAGCTGATGTGTTGAAAGGTATAGATAAAACAGGCCCAGGGGGAAAACAAATGTTCCCATAACTTCTGGATATGCAGTAGGGCCAGGATTATTATCTCTTAAAGAAGAAAGGCTCAGTCATGGCTGGTACAGAAGAGCCAACCCTAGTCCAAGTACCCAGATGCTAACCTGTGTCACCTGACTGGCAGCAGTGTATAAAAATGGATCTGGAGAGGCATCGTGACCAAGAATACTCACATAATATTCTGAAATACCAAATGAGCAAAGAAACATGTAGTTTTATAACCCTTCAGATATGTAAGAGCTATTTATCTGAATGGGTCTTTCTCTAGGTCTCCCATAAAATTGTGGTCACTGTAAGCCAATGATACAACTACTAACAAATTGGTTGAGGCCAGGGTATCCAAGTTCACTGAAATAGCCATCATTAGGAGGCCCAGTTTCTCCAGTTATGGCTATCATCATTAAGTTAATATGGCACGGCAGCAAGTTCTTGCTCAGAGTACTTCATTTGAGGGAGGCAGAGGGGAATACTTAAGGTGGAGGGAAGCCCCACTGTCTTCTAAGCCTAGTGTTAGAATCCACATACGATGATTCTACCTCATTATGTTGGTCCTGCCAAACCAAGCACATTATAGATGGAGATTTCGGGGAAGAGAACAAAGGAGGAATCACTGAAGTGTCATCTCAGAGGCAGGACCACAGGACGACACAATCTTCTGTCCTTTCACCCTGAAACAGTGAACCAGACAGAAGGCCTTCCAACATGGATATTCCAGAGTTGGGAGACTTCTGTGTTCTACCTTCTGAGGCTATGAGACAGGTCAGTCACTGAAGTCCTTGCCTGTCAATCATGATGACACAAGTTTGATATCCATGTTTAAAAAGGAAAAACCCACACAGAGAAACAAATAACATATAAGAGAAAGAACATATAAAAGAAAGAAAAGAGACAGAAAAAGAAAAGGAAAGGAAAAAAGAAAAGAAAACCTGGACATAGTAACACATACTTGTGTCCCAGTTCTGGGGAGGAAGAAAAAGGTGGTCCCTGGGGCTCACTTGCCAGTCAGCCGAGCATACTTGGAGCACTGAGAGACCATGTCTAAAACAATATACATTACATTCTAGGCTGTCCTCTGACCTCCACATGGGTACACATCTGTAAACACTTGAACACACATATGCGCATGTCTACACACACACACACACACACACACACACACACACATACACAGAAAACATTCTATTTTCTTTAATCTAAGAAAATGAGGGGCAGAGAGTACTTTAGATGAAGTCTAGTGAAAAGCTGGCTGCCACTTCCTTGCTGTGTACTCACCTTGTGTCAGGCAGTGTTTATGTAGCTTACCCCTCAGGCTCCAGGCATCTTGGAAGTTTCCTGCTTCATTATCACCGTCCCAGCAGATAGAAAGTGGGTATAGATACCAAGAGAATAGAGATTCGCCATAGGCAGCTACTGATGAAACTTTCTAATTAAGTCTTTAAAATAACTATGCAAAGTTAAGCTTTATCATCACTAAAGATGAGGACCACTAGACTGCAGTGACTTGTTCAAATACTTAATGATAACAGGTGGTCCAGCAGGTTTGAGATATAGCTTTCTCTAGTTCCAAAGTCTGTGTTGTTCTTGTCCATTAGCATCCTAGCTATACACAAAAGAAACTGAGGTTTTTCTCCAAAACCTAGCATTGCATAAATATTTTAAGCCATAGTTCTGTAACTTGTTTTGAAGTAGCTAAAAATAAGATAATAGAAATAATAGTAATAACAACAATAGAATAACTAAATATAAGAAAGGTCATACATCCCCAAGCACATGCAAGCACACATGCCCATACATATTTTCAGAATGCTTACTCTGCATGAAAGATTTATGTGAACAGATAACTTGGTTAATATTCAACAGTTTCAAGTTTTTCCCAGTCCTCTGCCTGCAAATGATTGCTTTGATTTGGGTCACTGAACTGTTTCCCAAGACTGATATTTGGAGAAGAATTCTTCAGTCACCAGAAGAATAAAGCAACAGAGATTAGAATCAAGAGAGATGAGAGTAAAGCGGACAAGCTGGGACTGGTGGGATCAATTTTAGGAGAGAAAGGAGGGCTGTACAAGTTCAAAAGCAGCCTCTACAATTATAAGAGGGATGGAGAGAAGACCAAAGCATTTTTAAAATTGCTGTGGATGTTGACCCTTTGAGAGTGAGGTGGCAGAAACACGACTTGAAAACTTTTTGTGGAGCTGAGGATCCTGGGTGCTTGCTGTACAAGAGCTAAACTTGAATCCTAAGCACATAAATAACATAAAAAACATAAACAACATAATAACATTAAAAAAAAAGACATGACTGCAAGCCCCTGTAACCCCAGCACTGGGATGGGTGGGGATGGTAGAGACAGTAAGATTCTGAGTTCATAGGACAGCTATCCTAGCTGAAATGGCAACTTCTTGTTTGGTGATGTAATAAGACTGAACGTAATTAAAGATACTGCATACACTACTTATATTCCTACACACATACAGACATACATATACAAACTCATACACACACATATACATACACACACACATACACACACCTGAATTATCTTCGAGTCACCTCTGGGGTTCTGGATAGACTTCTTTGATAATATACTGAACCTGAGCCATATAGAATATAGGTTGGAGAATTACACATGAAAATTCCATAGGAAGAATGTCATAGAAGATAGTGCAAACACTGTACTAAGAAGGGATATCGAAGTTCACTTTGTGTGGTCCAGAGAAAGATCTACAACAGATGTTCTTTCAGTTTCCAATGAGTGCATTTATTAAGCATTTGACAGGCAAAAAGCAAAGAATAAGTAACAAGATAGATAACAAAGCATCATCAAATTGGGCCCTTACCACACTCAGCAGAGACTGATTGAGAGAGCAAACAAAAGTAACCCCGTCACATTGGTGCCTACATCCGACACAGCTCAACTAAAGAACCTTCCTGAGTCAGTCATCTGGAGCTCCAGTGGAGATTCCCTCTGCAGGTATTTTTGTACTCTGCTATGAATAAGCAATGACTGTTGGAAATGATTTGCCTTCTAGATCTTCGTGAGAGCACAATGCTTTCATTCTTTATCTATTCTTCTTTTCTCCTTTCTCCTTGTCACAGGACCAGGAGATTGTTCAGACACAGGACGGACAGTGTTGGAGGACGTTAGATATAAACACACTTGAATCTGACACAGGGAGACTCATAACACATGGCAATTTACCAACATAATGTACATTATACAGGTAAGAAGAAACAGAACATTAGTAAGATGAACATATCCTGCAAGCAGGTGATGCTTAATAATCGCTGTCCCAGAAAATTTTTGTAGTTCCCGATTATTATTACAGCCTCAGGTTACTTGGGGGTGGGAATGTTTTGGCTTATGTAGCAGTCTGGAGACCCCATGTCCTTAGATCATCCACATCTCTCATGTAAAAAACTGGGACAAGATGCAGATTATAGGGAGGAACCTGATGGCTATGAGCTTGAACACTGATACTGTTCATACAGTATCAGTTGTTCATACTATCCAAAGCAATTACAGGCTCTTTGAAATCCCAAAATTTTCAAGAACACTTTATAGAAATAACAGGAAAGGCTTTTTGTAAAATTCATGTGTCCTAGTTAGACAAAGGAGTCTAACTAGGCAATCATAAGCAAAATGAACAAATCCAGGGACATCAAACTATAGAATTTCAAAATACGCTGCAAAATGTAAATCAAAATAGTGTTGCAGTGACATTAAAAATAGACGCACGGAAAGAGGAACATAAAGATAACTGAGACAGAATTAGCTGGAGTTCAGCAAAGATCCCAAGAACACACGAGAGTCTGTTCAATAAATGTACCGGGGAAATGGGATATCCACGCACACAGAGTGGTTGGGTTCCCACTACAGCACACCATGTGCAAAATTAGCTCAAGAGAGATCGGTGATGTAAGCATAAGGTCTGAACTATGAAATTACTCAGAAGAAAGAAAGATTCTCTGTAACAGTGATTTGAGAAATGATTTCTCAAAGGACATCAAGGCACAGGTAGCAAAAGCAAAATATGCAAATAGAATTATTTCACGCTGAAAAAAAAAACTCTACACAACAAAAGAAACAGTCATCAGAATAGAAAGACAATGTATAGAATGAAACTATTTGAATATGATGTACCTGATAAAGGGTTACTATTCAGCATGTAAGGGACTCAAACAGATCAACTGAAAAACAAATAAAAATCTTTAAAGTGAGCAAAGGAACAGGATAATTTGGTTTTTTCAAGAGAAGATATACAATGACATTCACATATAAGGATGGATGCTCAAGCCCAGTGATAATCAGGGACATACAGATTAAAACAGAGACTTTACCTCACCCCTTCCAGAATGGCTATTATCAAAAGGATGGATGGTAGCAAGTATTGGCAAGGTCATAAAGAATAAGAAGCCCTTGTATATAGGAATATAAATTAGTAATGCTGTCATGGAAACCAGTATAGAGGTTGTCCAAAAAAAAAAAAACTAATCATAGGACTTGATGTGATCCAGCAATTCAACTGCAGGATATACATCTGAAGAATGTGAAATCAGAGCATCAAAGAAATTAGCCCTACCTCCACATGCACTGCAGCATTGTTAACAAGAAGCAAGATTTAGTGTTCAGGTATGAGTGAGTAAATTTTTTACATGTGATGTGTGTATATGTGTGTGTGTGAGTGAGTGTGTGTGTGTGTGTGTGTGTGTGTGTAATGGAATAGTATTCCACCCCTTAAAAATGTCTGTGGCATTTTTAACAAATGGGCTTTATAGTAAGTTAAGTGTGTCAGACACAGAAAGGCAAGTCCACATCATCACATTCAATTGTGAAATCTAAAGAATTGAACTCTTGCAAACAGAGAGGTTACCAGAGGCTGAGAAGAGGGGTGTAGTTCAACCTCCATAGTATATTGTAAAAAAGAAGAAATATGGAGGAAATATGGTAGCACTTAAGCATAATAATAATTTATAAATTGATAATAATAATGTATAACTTTGATCTCTGATTTCTTTCAGAGACATTGGCTTTTTAAAAAATAATCTGGAGAATAAGAGACTATGGAGTTCTCAGCCTTAAACGGGCTCTCTAGTCCACCCTCTCATTCCAAGACTCAGGGATCACTGTAGAAGAGGGAGCAGAAATATCCCAAGAGTCAGAGATAGTGGATTACTGTAGTAAAATAGAGTGATTCCGACACAGTAGTCCAGTTGCACACATAATGGGATGGCATGCATGCACAAGATCTGTACACGATCAAGCCCGACCAAATCCCTGCAAGGAGATGAAACACAATCAGAAAACTATTGACAATGGTGGTTGCTGAGAAAAGTAGAGTCCATTTTTTTTCAGGAATGTGACCCCTGAGGGGCTGCCCACATCGTGCCCGTATAGGCAGCACTATGTAGATTCGCAGGTTTAGAAAAAGACCACATAAAACTAGGAGAGAAGAGTGATTAGGGAATAGAGGAGGAACTGGAGGGAGTAAATTGAGGGTGGATTTGGTCAAAATGCTTCAGATGCATGTAGGAAATTCTCAGACAATAAATGGAAATCAGTTTAAATAATCTGAGAGGGTGCTTGGAAGATAGCTCAGTCAGCAAAGTACTTGCTGTGTAAGCATAAGAACTTGGATTTGTTCCTCTCCCAAACGCAATGTAAACTGTTGAACACAGTAGCTACTGAAGCACAGAAGAAGCAGACACAGGAGGATCCCTGAAACTCACTGCTCAGCCAGTCTACTGGGCTCGGCAAGCTCTTGTTCAGTGAGAGATCCTGTTTCAAAAAATATGAAGATAGCCAACATTAACATCTGGCTTCCACATGCACATGGATGTGTACCTGCACACACTTGTGTGTGTGCACACACAGAGAGACAATCATTGTCTTCTTCTTCTTCTTCTTCTTCTTCTTCTTCTTCTTCTTCTTCTTCTTCTTCTTCTTCCTCCTCCTCCTCCTCCTCCTCCTCCTCCTCTTCCTCTTCCCCTTCCCCTTCCCCTCCTCCTCCTCCTCCTCCTCCTCCTCCTCCTCCTTCTTCATCTCTTTCTCCTTCTCCTTCTTCATCTTTGTCTTCATCATCATTATCATCATCATCATCATCTTGGGAGGAGGAGAAGGATCCAAGAAGGCTGGACAGTGGTGCTCAGCGGTCATCTCTGCTACAAAAAGGGAAAAGGGGCCACAGAGGAACAATTGTATTTAAAGGAGAGCTCTAAATGTCAACAAAGAAGTGGCAGGTATGCCAGATGGCCTGAGAAGTCTGGCATGCACTCTAGAGAAAGGAATAGAGTTCACAGATCAGGAAAAATTGAGAAGAAAATCCCCATCAGCTCCCACTATCACCAGGTACCAGCTGTCTTAACTCCAGACACACTCCACAGCCTTCACAAGATATAATCCTATGGAAGTGTGAAGGGCTGTCTGAAGTCCATGCAACTGCTCTGCTCCAGAGAAATAATTCAAGGATCTGTAGTCTTAACTGTAGACAAGGTTCCCAGCCTTTACAGGCTTTGTACCCTGTGGAAGTTTGACTATCCAGGGTCCATGCAACTGCTCTACTCCAGAGAATTCGAGTTGAGCATCTCTTGAGCATCTTGTACAGACAGAAGAAGCTGAGATGGTGAGACACATGTAGTCCAAGCCCTTGAGAGGCTAAAAGAGAAAGTTTTCGAGTCTAAATTTAGCTTAAACCATAGACCAAGTTAAAGTCCAGACAGGCATATGCAGTGAGATTCTTCAGGAAGAAATTGAAGACAGACACAACAGAGGAGTGGGAGGTAAGGGAAGAAGAAAGAGAAGAAGAGATGGGAAGAAAAAGAAGAGGAGGGAAGGCATCTCAAAAAAGCATCCAACAAACCCCAATGTAAAGGAAATCTATAGAATGCCTGGGAAAGAATTCAAAATAACTATTCTAAAGAAACCCAATAGTGTACAAAAGAATTCAGACATAAAATTCAATGATATGCATGGGGTGGGAGAAGACCCAAATGAGAAAAATTTAAAGAATACACAGAAGTCATTTAAAAAATGCAGACGCTGTGTCTAAATACCTCAAAACCTAAATAAATACTGTAATTGAGAGTGTCAGTAAGCTAGATCTAACAAGAAAAAGAGGTTCAGAAATTGAACAAGATCTTTTGAAATAATCCAATCAGAGAAGAAAAGTAAAAGAATAAAAAGGAAAGAAAAAAGGCAGTCTTCAAGCCTCCTGGAACACCATTAATTAAACAACTATCTGCATGCTAGAAATTTGAGAAGAAAGGGGAAAAGTAATTGAAAATCTGTACAACAGAATAATAGCTGAATCTCGACTTTTAAAAGAGATATGGGTTTATATATTCATAAAGTCCAAAGGACCCACAGACTCAACCACACTTCCAAATGCCAGACTTTTTAAAAAGAATTGTTAAAACAGCAAAACAAAAGCATCAGATCCCATAAGAGGAAATCTCCCCTAGACAGCAGAAGATGCATTTGCTGACATCGCACAGCAAGAGGAGGCAAAAATCATCTATCTAAAAATCTTGAAAGGAAAATAACTGTCAGCTAAGGCTTAAGCAAAGGAGAAATAAAATCTTTCCCATATAAGCAAGAACTGAAGAAATGTATCACCTACAGAGAGGTCTTACAATAAATATTTAAGGAGGTTCATGTTCGATCAGAAGGATGGCATCTACCCTCATGAAAGCACACAAAAGAATAAAACACACTAGCAAAATGGACCTGTAAGTAGGAAAAAAATGAAAGCTTACCACTCCAGAACACTACCAAATGAGGAAGGCAAAGACTCAAAGGAGAGAGGAATACATTTTAAGACATTCATTTGTTAACAGAATGCCAATAGTTAAGTTCTTATCTACCAATAATAATATTGGGTGTAAATGGGTTAAATTCTTCAGTCAAATGTACAGACGCTTTAATGATTGTCTTTTAAGGACATTATTCAGAGCCTTGGCATATTTACACAGTGCCATCAGAAGTTCCTAGAGTCAAGAGACCAAAACAAGGAGAAAAACCAGAAATAAAGAAATATCAGTAAAAGATTCTGACAAGGACTTTAAAATAGTTTTAAAAACGCATAGAAAAAAATGAAGAAAATAAATGAAAAGATAATTTTGTCACCAAGATGGATTCTGACAATATTTTTATACTTTTTGGCAATTTGTATCTTTTTAGAGATAACTGTTCAGATTATGTTTAGTTTTTGTTGTTGTTGTTTTTATTGGACTGACATTTTTTGCTGTTAATATTTGAAGGTTCCTAATGAATCCTGCATATCATTACTTCCTTATCAGATGAATAGTTCTCCCCAACTTCCACTGCATCCTTCATGGTGATACACAAGCATCTGAATTCAAAACAACCCCCTTTGTCTGTTCTTGCTTTTGGGGTTTTACCCAGTTCCTTCTTCACCTATGGCAATCCCTTGATCTGTTTCCCCCGTGCTTCAACACAGTGACTTTATTGTTTCAGATCTTACATTTAGGATTTGGACCAATATTGAGTTCTTCTCTGTATGTGGTGACTACTAGGGTCTAGTTTCAGTTGCCTGCAGACATAAACCCCAGTTCATAAACAGCACTTTCTAAAAGGGCTTCCCTTCTGTTATGCTTGATCTTTGTAACTTTCTCAAAACTCCACTGGCTAACATGTGGGATGCCCCACTGTCAATTACCACTCAGAGAAGCCCCAGAAGCACCATACAACACAAGCTATTGTCATTGCTCTTGGCTGCCAACCATATCTAGATGGCAAGACCCTATTGCTGAAGACACTTTGGTGACAGGACATTGAGAAATCAAGCTAAAACTGGCCTAGGATTTTCTTCCCTGCTAGCTAGACTTCATAGTACCAGAAAGAGCTTTGAGGGCCCTTTGGAAGAAAAGACATTGATGACCTTACTCGGTAGAGACCCCTAAATGCTGCCAAACTCAACTATAGGCAAGACGTACAATAATGGCATGACATCTATGAGGCAACTAACCATTTCCTTTGTATTTGAGGCTGGTTCCACAGTAGACCACACATATATGGTACTATAAACCTGGTCAAAAGTCCATGGCTGGTGGAGTGCATGAGGTGGGATGGGTGGTCATGGGCCCGGGACTGTGGGTCTATAGGAAACTTACTTGTTCTGCTAAATTGACAGGTTGTCAGGGTGCTTTCTAAGTATGCATAGCTATAATCATAGGTTACTGCTGCTCTCAGCCTTGTCCAGAGAAGCTTTATTATACACTGGACATAATGCAGTTAACAGAGCATTCACAACTGTCAAAGTGCTGAGAATAAATGATCATTGAGTGCTCAGTAGTAAATGGGACAGGTGTATCAACACCAGGGTTCAGGGACATTCAAAGACGAAGAAGGGGGCTGGAGAGACGGCTCAGTGGTTAAGAGCACTGTAGTGCTCATCCAGAGGTCCTGAGTTCAAATCCCAGCAACCACATACTGGCTCAAAAAACCATCTATAATCGGTTCTAATGCCCTCTTCTGGTGTGTCTGAAGACAGCTACGTGTACTCACAAATATATAAAATAAACAAATAAATCTTAAAAAAAAAAGGTTATTTAAAAAAAAAAGACGAAGAAGGGATAAAAACAATGTAAGAGCTGGAAGATGGCAAAGAATATTACTGAATTACGGTCTCCTAGACATGGCAGGGCCATTGTGCTTGGGATCTCTCTGCAGATCTGCTGACCTGTACCAGATCAAACCTAGACCAGACAGCATTCCAGCAGGCAGCACTACCTGGACCCAGTGGTCTACCAAAACCAAACAAACAGAAAAGAAGGTAGCATGGAGATGGGAAATGATGGGGAAGGGGGAGTGCCCAAAGGGAATAGGAGGGAGGGGGAGGAAAGGATGGGATCCAGACACACGGTGTACAAGTATGAAAGTACCAAGGAGTAAACAAGACAGTTTTAAGTGACTGCAAATAAATGGGTTTGTTTCTGGGTTCTGGGTTCTGGGTTCTGGGTTCTGGGTTCTGGGTTCTGGGTTCTGGGTTCTGGGTTCTGG
>NW_021604618.1:7481032-7507899 GCF_004785775.1 Grammomys surdaster
TCTGGGTTCTGGGTTCTGGGTTCTGGGTTCTGGGTTCTGGGTTCTGGTCCATAGCTTTGATGCTATGGCAGCACCATGTTACTGCTGTTACTGTAGGCTCGAAGATGCTGTTGAAATCACAGTAATGGGATGCTCCCTGCTCTGATTTTCATCCTCAATGTCACTTTGGTTAATTGGGCCCCTCTGTGGTTCTGTATGAATTTTAGAATTATTTTTCTTTGCAAACTATTACCCCAAAAAAATTGTAAAAGAAAGAAATGTCAAACTCATTCTTATCCTCCTACTCAAACAGAAATCATAAAAGAAAAAGGAAAGCAAAGATCAGTTTCCCTCACATACATAGATGGGAAACTTAACAGTGTACAATTAGCTGGTGATGGTGGCCCATAACTTTAATTTAGAGAGGCAGAAGTAGATGGATCTCAGTGAGGTCAAGGCCAGCCTGGTATACATAGCAAGTTCCAGGACAGCAGGGCTCTGTAGAGATACTCTGTCTCAAAAAAAAACCTAAATAAATAAATACCACAAAGCAATCATAATCCAACAGCACATCAAAAAATTTACACAGCATTATCAAGTGAGATTTATTTTAGGTATACAAGAATGGTTCAACGTATTGTTACACAGGTCAAAAGAGATATCAATATCATAGCTGAGCCAAAACTCAAACACAGCCAATAGAGCCTAGTGTTTAAATAATACAATTATGTATTGTCTGACTCTGAGAACTAAGAGAAGTTGATGAAACTCCCAAAATCAAGCATATGCCAAGAGATAACTAGAAAGCATTCCCACAAAGCAGTCTATGATCCTTTCAGTGTGACCTAACCCTGCTCCTGTCCAGTGTCACCGGGCCCATGGGTCCAATCTGATCAGAGTTGGTACATGGAAAGCTGAACTTCCAGGAAGCTGCAGGAGAGCTGGATTTGTCTCATAGACAGACAATTGCAGTCGAAATTCTTGCAAAAGCTGTCAATCATCTTTTTAATAGGAGTTCAGGTTTCTCTTACTCAGGATTCTGTCTCTATTTGTCCTGGGATTGAACTGTACCCAGTACCCTAAACAGGCTTTGTTAACAGGCTTTGTTCATCTGCCAGGACAATCCCTTTCCCTCACTCCCTACTCTCCCCATTGGACTTCCTTAGATCTTTTGTAGACTCTTAGCTGCCAGTAAACCCTTCCAGTGATAGCCCAGGACAGACTAATTACTACTCTTTTATATTGAGAAAAACTATACTCTCAAAGATTGATCCACAGGCTTTCAGCTTCTGGCCTCTGAACTTTTGTTCCTATTATGTCCCTGAGAGACAACATTTAACATAGCCATCTATTTTAATGATAGTGTTAACTAGTATCCAGATTGCAATCATCATAGACCATCTAAAATAAAATTTAATAAATTTTACTAACAAAATTTATCTCTGTAGATGAAAAGTTAATATCTAGGATACTGATGCAGCTTTCAGATTCACCAACTCTGATCAGATAGAACCCATGGGCCAGGTGACACTGGACACATAGAAGCAGTCAGGTCACACTGAGTCTAGTATGACCCAGGCATTGATGAGATCATCAGGTGTGAAGTCCCATTCCTACACTGCCACTTTGGGGACCCAAGAGACTCAGGAAAAGGTAATGTCTTTCATAAGTTTTGAATTTCAAATTATTATGTGTGCTTTTTAAAAAAATGTTTATTTTATGTGTTGGGGTGTTTTGCATATACAGCATATGTGCCTGGTGCCTGTGGAGGTCAGAAGAGGGTGCCAGGTCCCTGGAACTGAGGTCATAGATGATTCCATGTGGGCACTGGGAACTGAACCCAGGTCCTCTGCATGAACAAGTACTCTAACCACTGAGAAATCTCTCTATCCCCTATTTGTGTTTTTAACAAAACTCTACATTCAACTTTTTCAAAGGGCAGCCTCCCCCTGGAAATGTTATGCATGTCCAGGGATCTGGTGTTGGCTGCATTTGCCTACACTCTCCTCCTTCCTCTCCAGTACTACACTGCCACCAGAGGTGACTGGGTGGCCACTTCAGCTCCACAATGCATTCTAGGACAATGGAAAAGCCCATTTCTAAGCTGTTTCTAATCATACACATTTAAATGAATCTTGGATTGAATTCAAACATATCTTCGCAAGTTCTAGCACTTTTTTTACTTGAAACAACTTCAGGGATGCTCTGGTCTAACCTGTCAGTTTTCAGATTGGTAAACTACCAGAAGAGAATTTCACAAACTTCCTAATGTCAGCAGGGGAGCCAGGACTAGAACCCTGGACCAGTGTTTTGTCTCTCCACAGTTACCTACCACTGATCACAGTTTGGCTGGTTCTCCCAACACAGTACTCATGCCGTCTTAAGCACTCCCTGCCTGTTCATGAGGAATGCAAAGCTGGGATGATTACAACCCAGAAGCCTGTGTGGGCTGTGCTATGAACCTATTTTCCCAGCCCGGCCATTGGAGATTATTCTCCGTTGTAAAGGCAAACTGGCCATCAATAGAGGCAGTGTGGTAGAGTAGCACTGGATGTCAGGTGACCTCTGTCACTGACCTACTATATGAGGATGGAGCAGACACTTGACCTTTTCCTTGGGGTGTGGTGTCCTGTGGCAGCCTCTGGCAGTTCTTGTCACACAGTTGTCATCAATACCTAAATGAAATTAGCTGAATACGCGAGATGCTTTTTATTCCTCTTATACCATGAAGCTATGCTGTTCAGTTCTTCCTGCTTTCCCTGCAGGAGAACCTCAGTGGAGAGAATCCAGAGTCCTGTAAATGTCAGCTCAGGTGGAGACGTGTCCTCAGACCCAACTTGAGAGATCACCTCTGTTTTCACAGCTCCGGTAGGGATCACTGCCTCTATCTAGTGTGAATGCACTGTTTGTTTTCCTTCTTCTCTTTCTGTTTGCTGTTGGAAAAGTCCATTAGTGTTGAATGACATGGCTAAACTGTAAAGGGGAGAACAGTTGATGTGCTAATAATTCTTAGGTAAATACCATTTGTTATTGTCACCTCTAAGCTTTCCAGAGAGGTGGCACCATTCCTGGTCCTGCACTGACTCCTCATTGGCTCTTTCACCAACCTGGAAAGGCAAGTTTGGAGAGAGAAACATGAAAGGATGGGTGAGCGCAAGGAAGGAAGAGTATGATAAAGAAATGGGGTCACTGAAAGAGGTACAGAAAGCAAGCGAAAGAAGGACCAGACTTGTGTGCCTGCTACTTACATGCCTGCTCACAGGCAAGCACAGCAGAGCAGAGAGACAAGAGCTAATGGAGCCTTTCTCAAGCTTCCTCTCTGAGGCTTCTTCCTCAGAGACACTGGAACTCTGCAGTTGTCATACCCCAGTGGCACTAATTCATAATCTCTAGCTCCATATCAGCTCTTTTCAGTCGTTAGCATGGGTGACCTTTGTGAGTTGCTGTGTGGCAAAGGAGAGACATTGCCTAGGAAATGATGATGTCAGCATTAAAGTGGAGCATCCTTATGATGCTCTGTGTCAGGGATGGAGGAATATGACATGACCAAGAAGCTTCACGTTTGCCTAGAAGAATTTATGGTTGCTAAAGAGAAGGGAATATGGACTCCCCTCCTAGCTAACACCAAAGTCTAGTGAAGAGACTTCTATAAGAATAAGGCCCTTCACTTACATGTTCAATAGACTCTGATGGTGTCTGGTGCTTAGCTTAGGGATACCCTTGTTCTGGGAAGGTGTTGGTTTCGGGTCTCTTCTCTCTAATGACTTATGGCCTAGCACTAAAAGTAAACATTATAAATATAAAATAATGAACTGAAAATGGACTGAATAGGTGTACTTATGTATTTAGGAATACACACATACACATTCTCTGTGTCCTATTTCTCTTACAGATCCACAATGTACATTAACACATTAAGGATTCTGAGAAACTAGAGAAACAGGGTGAGGGCTTGAACTTCAATAGCAAACAATGTCAGACTCACTACTAGCTTGTGACTTTAAGACAGAGTGGATGAACCATTTTTCCATTTAATTCAATAAAAGCTAATTAATATATCACTTGCTTTCCTCTGTGTGTGTGTGTGTGTGCGTGTGTGTGTATGTGTGTGTGTGTGTATATATATATATATATATATATATATATATATATATATATATTACAATTAATAAAAAAGGAGGCCATGAATTTGAGAGAGACCAAGGCAAATGCATGGGAGAAGTTGGAGGGAGGAAAGAGATAGGAGGAAATGATAAAATTATAATTTCAAAAAATAAAAATTATGAAAAGAAATGGAATGGCAGATATTATATATTCTGACAACATGAAACATGGAAAACTTACTAGAAGGTGATATGGGATAGGCAGGCAGCTGAAGCAAATGTATCTGAAAAGGTGACTGTGAAGTGAGACCTCAAAGGAGCCGGTTACAGTAAGAGTGACAGAAAGGGCGCTGCTGATGGAGGGAACAGTGGGCAGTTCAGCACAATGGGTGGACTGTGACCTTCAGCAGAACATTGTCAATGCCTTAATGTACACAGAGAGAACAGACTGTGTGCATCACAGATGAGAGTTAGCTACCAAGGAGGGACAGAGCTAGACTAGGCTACAAGAGGGTGTTCCTGAAAGGAAGAAGGACAATAGTTTTGCTGGCATTTTTTTAGTGTATGGTGGGCACAGCAGCCATTCTCATTTGGGGACTTCTTATTCCTGTTCCTGTAACAACCATCCCCTGTCAATGCCAACATTTAGAGCCAGAAAGCCACAACTCAATCAGTTCATATTAATAACTTTAGGGTACTTGTGGGATTTGGAAATAACCAAATCCTCCCACTCTGCGCCTTCACTGGCAACATTAAACTTGTTTATTCTTGAAGACACTGTCATCATTCCAGCAAACACAAGGACATTTAATTCAGTCCGCCCCACCCCCTGCTCCATTTCAAAGTCACCTCTGGTTGTTAAGGTTACAGGTTAAGGATCTTGTTTCCTGGCAGTTATCTTGGCTCATCTTTCTTCTCTGATCCTAGAGTGATCAAAAGACTCTTCCCCAATGATGGCTGTGTATACATCCTGTCTGTCCATTGCAGGAGTCACCAGCTGTCTGTGGTCATCGAGCACAGGAAAGGTGGACAATATAAGAAACTAGATGTTCAATTTATTGAATTTTACCTAATGTAAATAGTTTCAGATGAGTAGCTCCAGAAAGTTAAATGTTCTTTTTGATTACTGAAAAGGTACTAAAATACATTTACATAAATAAGCAATACAGTTAGTGAGAAATTTCTTCTGAAAGAGAGGAGAAGAAGAAGAAAAAAGAGGAGGAGGAGGAAGAGGAGGAGGAGGAGGAGAGAAGGAGAAAGAGGAGGAGAGGAGGAGAAGGAGAAGGAGGAGAAGGAGGAGAAGGAGGAGGAGAAGGAGGAGAAGGAAGAGGAGGAAGAGGGCAAAGAAGAAGAAGGAGGAGGAAGAGGAGGAGGAGGAGGAGGAGGAGGAGGAGGAGAAGGAGAAGAAGAAGAAGAAGAAGAAGAAGAGGAGGAGGAGGAGGAGGAGGAAGCATACTTCAAAGTTGGCTGAATTGGCTGAATTGGCATACAGAAATATAATCATCATCCATTAGCATATTTATTTGGCCAGATCATGAAAAATGTCACCTCATCCATATTTCAGAAGTTTTCCTAAAAATTATTTCATTAAGTATTCAAAAGTGAATCATGAGGTCTTCTTTGATGGAAATAGTCCATCACAAAAGAGCCTAGGAAATGGCTGTGCTTTCTGTTTCTCTTATAGATTCATAGTCCATGTCAACATAATAAAGACTTCCAAGAAGTCCTATAGTATTCAGCTCTGGAAAACACAATTTAACTTAGAGATTCCAACATGCTTAAAAGAAGGGTCCTCTGTGTGTGTGTGTGTGTGTGTGTGTGTGTGTGTGTGTGTGTGTGTTAATCTTAGCATCTGAAAAAAACTAGAGAAAGCGGACAAGAGCCTGGACTTTGATAGGAAATGATGCCAGATTCATTACTAGCTGGTGACTTTGAGAAAGTTGATTAACCTTTTTACTATTTTGTTCAATAAAATGAATGAATTATTGCATCACTGGCTTGCATTGTATATATAACCCAAGCAGTTAGCTAGTATTTCCATTACACCTGTGGGGTTAGGTGACTGAGTGACAGACTGAGGGTCCAGGGAAAATGGTGCCATCATTGAGCAGAGCTCAGGTATTGAAAACATTAATGTGCATTATATTAGAAGTCAGAATGAGAGATGAAGCTATGCTGCACCTCATGACTTAGAATGTGCACCCAGTACCAAATGCTTTCCTACAGTTCATTCTTGGCACAGCCACCATTTGAGCTGTGAGTTGAAGTGTGTTATCCTTTGAATCCTCAACCTTATGCAAAGTGAAGACTGGACCCATCATATCTGCCTCTGGGAGCTCTGTGCTCTGGTCTGCCCTGCTCAGGCTTCTCTTTCATTGTATCCAACCACTCTGAATCTATTTCTGCAAAGTCTATTTGCTGTTCAATAGATATGACAGTAACATGCCCGCCTCTGAGCCTTTGCATTTGCTGGCTGTTTGGTATACCACACTCTTCCTGTCATCTAAGGTTCCTTCTCTTATAACTCTTAATCCTTTATCAAAATGTCTTCTCAGCCCTCCCGAAACTAGCAACACAACTCCACCTCCTCTCGTCTTCTCCAATCTCTTTTCTTGCCTCACATATCTGATGTGCTAGGTTTGATTTTCCTTATCAGTTTCCACCTAAAAGAATATAAGTTATGTTAGAGCTGAGTATCTTTGTCTGTTTCATACTCTACATCTGGCACAGAAGACATCAATGACAACAAGTGGGGACTAGAAAGATGAATCATCAGGAAAGAGTGCTTGATGCTTTTGTAGAGGACCTGGGTTTGGTTCCCAGTACCTACGTTGGTAGTCACAACCACCTGTCGTTACAGTTCCATGGGACTTGACACCTATTCTACTTGACACCTGCACACTCATAGTCTATATACAAAAAAACAGGCACACAGACATACACACAAAATAAATCTTAAAAAAAAAAAGAAAAGAAAAAAGAAAACCACCGAGTGGTAACCAGATGCCAAAGTTGTCCATATTCTGTTGCTATGTTTAGTTTGTAGGATAGATTATCCCAAAGAAGAAAACACATCTCCACCATGCCCTCTGTGGTCTTTATTAGTGTTTTCTGGGACCCATCAAACAAACAAAATAAAATTCTTTCATTAAACAGAAATTGTTTGAGTTTAACAGCTTAAGGGGAAAGGGTTATGATTTTTTTAAACAGTGGCAGCAGGGTTGTTGCCCACCAATTATCAACCCAGAAGCCAGATGGCAAGAAGAATGAGATTTATACAGATAGCTACAGAATGATTAATCCAAATTCAGCTAAACTCTGAAGTCTACATGTTTCAAAAGTTTGTGAGATTCAGTTCTAAGAAGTTTGGTTTTCTTAATGGTCTCTCTTATTCCAGAAGCTGAATCTTGAGCCCCAAGCTGAGGATAACTCACCTGTGACACTAAGTTTGTCATGCTGGTATCGTCTCTTAGTCAGTGTTCCTCTGCAGATCCAGATCGTGGGACTTTTACAGTCTATATTCTCACATATACTCCTCACATGTATGGTGTTCCACTATGAACAAGGCACCCATTAGGTGCCTTTAATAAACCACTGGAAAAAATAATGTAATTGCTTCCCCTTCTTACTGTTTTCCCTTTTCTTACATTTTTATACATTAGCAAAGACATACGTGCAAAATGAAAATCTAACATGCATGACTAACCTTATCAAAATATCCCTTAGCATTTTTCAAAAAGGAAAAAAATAACAAAAAATAAAAACCAACCCCTAAATACTAAAACTGAAAATGGGTTCCTGCTTAAATAGCAATTGACATCATATAAACACATTTGTAATCTTCATTACGTGAGTCAAGGGTTCATTACTGGCATCTTGTAACCAGGTTAAGTCTCACAGTTCTAGAAAGCAACAGAATTCTCATCCAGCAGACACTGGTATGTGGAACCAAGCAGGCTGTTTGAATTTCTTTTCAGCACAGGTAGGAGGCAAAGGAGAGTGTCACAGTAAAATGTTCGCCTGAGAGGATATGTCTTGGAAGGTTTGGTTATTATACTCTGTTCTGGAGAAGTGATTCACATCCCAGTTATGAATATGACTGATGGCTTCCCAGTCAGAGGAGTCTCCCAGAAGATAATCATCATCCACTCCTTGAATATATATCCTGTTGCATCCCAGGTATGAGGATAACAAAGGTGATCGGACATGGTCCCTGCCCCTGGAGAGCTTACAGTCTAATCAGTTGGGAACTTGAAGGAAGGCTCAGTGGATGAAACTCATGGGCAGGGTCTGCCCTGCTCAGCATACTGAAGAAACCGTGAACCTAGTCCTTGGGATCCAGGGTCTTGCTTAATTTCATCAAGTCATATAGGAGCCTCAGACAATCTGAGTCTTGTGAAGTATTAATGGTCCATTACTTGACTTCAGTTCCCATGGAAGCCACTAATACACCACTTAGGAATATTCAAGGAGACTATATTTAGTGATCCTGTGGCCTATTAATCACAGATGAACTTATTAACTATCCCCTAAAGAAAGAGGTTTTTCTGTAGGACTTCTGGGTTTGTTTGTTTTCAAACTGTGGTGGGAAGCACAATGTTACATCCCAAATTGGCATAGTTTGATTACCTGGAGTTCTCAAAGTCACGAATACCACATAGAAAACACAGCAAATTCAAGCCAAGACAATAGATATGCAGAGAACTTAATACTTCAGCCTACTTAAATTGGAACTGGGTGCCAAGAAGCTGCCACTCTCAGCAAACAGCATAATCTATTTATCTGTAGAACTGTTCCCACTGGTCCTCTCCAGATTCACCTACTCTCTGACACAAATAGCTCTATGATGAAGTAGATGTACGAAGAGTCAAATCCAGTTACAGGAATAAGAGAAACTGAACCCAGGAAAAGGTCTGGTTTTCCTAGACAAAAACCAGGGAAGGAAAAGCAGAGAGAAAACTGACAGGGGCCCCTAGTAACTTCACACACACACACACACACACACACACACAGAGAGAGAGAGAGAGAGAGAGAGAGAGAGAGAGAGAGAGAGAGAGAGAGAGAGAGAGAGAGAGAGAACCACAGAGAGACATTCATAGATTCCTTGGTATTTCCTTCTGCAATATCTGCATTCTTGGTGCAAACATCTCTTGCACTTCTCAGCATCACTGCATTTATTTGACTTTGGCTCTGATGTGAAGCTCTGAAAAGAATCTTCTCCATCTATCTCATCCTGCTGTCCCTATTAAAATAAAAATATATTGACTTCAAGGTCTTGCTTTTGCTTTACTCTAGGGACTAGAAGTATCTACAGAGCCCTCTGTTCTGAAGACGGAATGACTGCCTTTATACCTACTGGTTCAATTGCTGATTCTAATCCAAGGGTACTATTGTCCTCCTAGAGACATTTGACAATATCTAGAAATACTTCAGATTGTCACAGTTACTAAAAGTGGATGGAGTTCATAGATATTGCTACACATTTTACAATGCCCAGTACCACCATCACCTCAAAGAATGACCCAGCCCCAAATGTCAACTGTACCCATGGAGAAACCTTGAACTACAGAAATACAAGAGCATGCTCATCAATCATTTCCAGGCTACCATCTTCCTGTCCCACTTATTTTTCAATATTTGGGCTAAACTCTAAATAACTAGAAGTGACCGCATGTGGTAACTGACTTTTCTAACCAACCATTCAAGGGTCAAGGGGTTACATGAAAATCATCCATGAACGAGAGTAAGCTCTTCTCCTACCATTGTTCTCACGTATTCAAACATTCCCAGTCCTGTGATCATGACGTGATTATAGGCCACTCTGGATTGTCAAAGTTCCCACTCTCAACTCACTGTCTCCCAATTCAAGGCAAACTTCCCAGCATCTTTTGGATTGATCCCAGCAATCTGAGGATCTGGACTTTGTCCTACCTACCCAATCCCATTTCTCTTGAGGCAGTCACATGGATGTTTATATGCAGAGAATACATATTGCCTTTTTTTAAAAGTCCTTTTACATTTGAAAACATTTAATGCCCTCATTTCCTATCCCTTCCTCTTAGCAACAAGCACAAGGCTGCAGGCCCTGTTGTTCTCGGGGTAGAAAAGAACACCACAAAGAGGCAACAGCAAATCACAACCACATACAGCTTCATAGTTCACAGAAAACTGTGTACATTTGTTCCCCACATAGGACATACTTCAAAGTAACAAAATAATTTTTTTTATCAACTGTAGTGTTCCTTCTTCCCGTCAGAAGTAGATTTTCTTTGTCCCTTCATGGTACATAAATATCACAGAAAAGTAGTCTTTGAAATATTTACGTCCAGTTCTTCATTGATCACAATCCATTTGCTGTGTGTTTTGGTTTGTGTCCCAAGGGTTGGCAGCCTCAGTTCTCATTTTCTCTCCATCCACGAGCATTCTTCCCAAACTTATAGACCAGCCGTCGTCCATCCACACGTTCCAGGATCTCTCGTTTGTAGTAATATCTGTAAGAAGAAAATGGGTAAGGTAGCCATTCAGCCTGGGCAGGACAGGGAGCACCAGTTCTTGGTCTTGCCATTGGAAGAAGGTGAAGCTGCTCACCTCATGGCCCGGCTGAGCTTCTCATACGTCATACTACTGTTATTTTTCTTCTTCCCCCACAGCTGAGCCACAGCTTCTGACTTCAGGAACCTGAAGATGCCTTCTGAACGATCTTCCCACTTGATCAGCCCTGGGTTCTTGTCTGGGCTAAGGAGAATATCTCGGATGAACTCCCATAAGTGAGTGCCCCTTGGGTCTAATGGAAAGCAAGACACAATGGCTTAGCAATGGTGCAAATCAAGAGAGCTGGAGGGAGAGACAGAGACTGTGGAGTAGTGACCGCCTCTGCCTCAAGATACATAACCACCAAATAGTCCTTTTACAGTGAACAAGTAATACAGTCGGGGTGTGGGGATCTCAGTGGTTTAATCAATGCCACGCAGTTAACTACAAGCAAATCCAGTACTAAAGAATCGCTGCTAACCATGTAATTCAGGTCTAGTTGCTTCTAATTATTGTTCACAAATTGCCTGGGCTTCATTTCAGACAGCAATCTTCAGTCATTTACCTAGCACCTCATCTGGTTATGTTACTCTGGGCCCATAGCTGTGCTTCAGCCAAATGGCATTACTAGAGCACTCAAGTCTTAACTGCAAGAACATTGTGTAGAGAAGGTTATCACACAGGGGTCAGGGAACCAACTTTAAGACTAGGCAGCTCCTGGAATTTGATTTTACTTTCAGGAGATTTGTGTCATTGCCCCTCCCCGATGCCACTCGAGGGACCCTATAATTTCACTTTTATGGCATAAGCTGGAGAGCAGAGAGTAAAGATGTCCCAGGTCTCTGTCCTTTCTAGATTTTACAATCCTGATACTTCTCTGTGCCCAGAGACCTTGTGTCTCTGATAGTTCAGATATGTTCAGAAGGTTTTATACATGGGGAAAAAATCTAACTCCCAGAGAGCAGAGGAACAAGGACAGGAAAGAGTGCTGTACCTCAGTCACCCCTTTCTAGCCTGCTCCTTTTGCCACTCTGTGTTTTTTTTTCCTGGACAAAGGAAACCCTTTAACCTGCCCGCAAGTTCTTTTACACTTAGTATCCTAATTTTAGAGGAAGCAAGATGAGGAAGAAATCCCCTGGAAGCCCCACTTTCAGAAACAGCTATATAGAGAGTCACTTTGATAGAAGACAAGTCCCACTTAGAGGTGAAGGAACGGAGACAGAAGCAGCATGGCCAGGTGACTTACTGTGCTTTTTGGTGTGGGACTTTACAGGGTGGTCTTGCTCCTTTTTCATATCAGGTGACTCTGCTGAGGAGAGAAGTAAGAATACCTCCGTTTACATATCTCCTACAACTATCGCTCTCATACACACACTTAGCCAATATTCACTGAATACCCACTGTGGGCCAGCACCACTGGGCTGTGTGGCAGAGAGGAAACAGAAAAATAATGCAGGGTAAGAACTGGGGATCACTACTATATACTTTATTATTATTATTACTATTATTAAGAGAGAGAAAGACTTCTGTGATAAAGGGACAAGAGGAATGTAGGAGAGTTAGCCATGCAGAAACCCAGGACAAGCTTTGCATAAATGAGAAGAGTAGGTGCAAAGTGCCTGAGGTCACTTTACACAGGACAGAAAGAAGCCAGTGTGGATGTGACCAAGGGGCAGAGAGATGGGAGCTGAAGTCTGACCACTAATGCCTTACAGGAATTTTTGAAAGAACTCTCTTATGCTTCACTCTGAGAGAAACAGTAAGCCATGGAAAGATTTAGGTCATCTAAAGGATGTTTTTATAACATAATACAAAAATGTAAACACTTATAACAAAGAAGGATAACGTTTAAGCCAGAGGAGTGCCATTTTTTTGGCATGCAAAGATACATTTTAATCACCTTGACAAAGGGGCCATTGAGTGGCCTGAGCTCAGCACAGAAGGCCACCTTGGACTATGGAAACACAGATTAGTTTAACAAATGACTCTTTATGGTAATTCTTTTGCTGTCTCCATGGAGGAAGAGACAGAGATAGCTCTTTGATGTAAAAATTTGTCTTAAAAAAATCCAAAAAAGTACTGCATGTTCTTAGGTGCATAGGACAGGTTGAAAAGTTGAATCCCAGTGAAACGAAAGTTGAACGATGACAGTAGAGATCAAGAGGAGACCAGAGGGACAGCAGGATTTGTCTGTGTTTGTGACTAGTAAAGCTCCACAAAATGCAGTTACTCTGGAAGAACAAGGCCTATTGTTCTGCCAGCCAGTAGGATGAAAATATAACGCATGGTGATTTATTACATAGCTTATAAAAAACCAGAACCAAGAAGTCCCAAGGTTCCCAGCATTCAGGTGATGAACAGTGAAGAGGTAGAGATGCTAGGGAGCTAATACATCTGACTTAGTTATCACTTATTATACACAGATACCAAGCTGTCCCATGAATATGTTGTTATTATGGATCAATTAAAGGAGGCAGAGCTGGATAGATGACTCAGCAGTTAAAAGCCCTTGTTGCTCTTTCAGAGGACTTGAATTTTGTTCCCAGTACCCACATGATAGTTCATAACTATGTGTAACTCTAATTCTAGGAGACCTGGTACCCTGATACTCTTGTTTGACTGATATGAGCACCAGGAACACACAAGGCACATAAGTGTTTGTGAGTGTGTGTGTGTGTGTGTGTGTGTGTGTACAGGCAAAACATTCATGTGAATAAAATAAATACATCTTTTTAAAACCCTCTTTAAAAGGAACTAACAACTTAGTGGCCTCGTGTGTGTGTGTGTGTGTGTGTGTGTATCTATGTGCATTTCTCTGTATCTGTGTGTCTGTGTTTGTATATGTTCAAAGGCACTTCAAGTGTTGTGAAGAACATGGTTGATCTCACTCCAAGCCCCATAATCAACAGCTAGCCAATTTTAATATATAATAGTCCCTAAGCACAAATCAATCCTCTACAGATATTAAGCAAAACATGTCTCTTCTTATGATATTATAGCAGAGCTTCCTAGCCTAGGGTTCTCTGGGGAGGTCTTCAACAGCATTCTAGATGCATTAACAATGTGTGCACAGGGAGGGGGTCAAAGCTTGCATCTGAAGGAAGAGGTTACTATTCTATTTCCAGTTAAAGTGTTCAAGAGGGCTGGAGATATGGCTCAGCGTTAGAGCACTTGTACAAGGCTTGATCCTCAGCAGCACAAAAGCTAAAATGATACGATAAGATAAAATAAAATAGTTAGAAAACCACTCCTAATTATTGAGTTCTTGCCATGTGCCAGGCACCATACTGAACATTTTACAAAGTTTATCTTAATGTCATTCATACAATAATGTTATGAAGTAGGTGTTATTATATAATTCATACAAAAAAACTATGATGTTAGTACTACTATAATTCAGTTTGTATCTATTGAGTATTCAAGAAACAGCCTGGAAGTAGAGTCAGGCTGAAAGTATCAATGGTCGGATCCCAGAAGCTCATAATTCTTTGCTAAAGGGAGGCAATTTGGTCACACAACACACTTCTCGAATGCCTTCTGAAGGATCCATCCACTTTCACAGTGTCTTCATCAACAGAAAACAAAACAATCATTCCCATGTCCTGGCACTACACTTCCCGGTGTGTGGTGCTGATGGGGGCCCCTCACACTTCCACATTCCCAAAGCTATGAGAGGACAGGAAGAGGGATTAAACAAAAGAGAAACTCCCCATTCTAAGTAAGAATTTTTCTCCTGGCATGGATGCCAGCAGGGCCTAGCCCTACGTAGCTTTCTCTGAAATGCAGAAGGACCGATACACGGAACTGGAAAGGACACCTCTTGGCCCCCTGCAGTTCAAGGGCAAGGTTGCAACACCCCACCAGGACATGATGACATTAAAACAGGTCTGGCACCCACCCCGGTTTCCCAGTGATACATCACCCTGACAGGGCCACGTTGTTCTGGAGACAAAGAATGGCATTTACCCAGCAGGCCACAAGCAAAGCTCATTTTCCAATGAGATCCAGGAGGGAACGGGGCCATGATTTCAGAGCCAGGGACGGCTTCAGAAAAACACACATTTCCTGGCACACTGGCCTCAGTCAGTGCATGAGGGCTCCAGTGTGACAGAGAATCCGTCACTTTGGGGTTATGGTATCTTTAATAACTCGATGGAATCTTAAATGTTCTCCCCTTGAAATTGCAAGTGTGTTACACTAATAGAATTTGGTCAGTCATCTCAGGGATCTCTGGCTCAATCAGGGAGTTCACAGACTCTAGATTAAAAGACTAGGAAAATTCTATACACACTCATACACACACACACACACATGTTCCTATCATCACATGGGAAAATAAGTAATCCTGGGCAAAAAGATGAATGTTTCTTTCAGATACTCTTCTCGTGCCAATAGGCAGAGGAAGCCACAAAAACCCTCCCAGCCTTAGCTCTAAAGCCTTTTGATCTATGAGCTTGTTTTATACAACAGCCTCTCTCCTACCCCCTTGTCCTCCTCACTGCCACAAAATAAAAGCTACCTTTGAAGTAGCCATGTGGTCAAAGTGATTCATTTTTATAAAATAATGGTTAGCTCTGCAGAGGTTGTCCAGCCTAGCTTTTTCTTGTTTCCCTCCCAGACACTTGGGGTCAAGGTGTCCGTGGATCCAGGTAGAAGCTGTAACATGCCCCAAGTTTGCTGTGTAAGTGGGAGCCTATGCCTTCAGCCTAGCTACTTCACAAGAGAGCAGAGATTAGATGGATTTGCATATGAGTCAGCTGTGAGCCATTTCTTTACGGGATATACAAATTTCAGTGTTCTAATAGACTGTGCCACCCTAGCTGGAGGCTCAACAAGTCAGTAGATAAACACATCAAGCCTGGGTTGGCATGACTGGCTTCAGGACTACTGAGCAGATCAGAATACTGGTGGCAGCCATTTTATGGAATGGGCAGATAAAAAAAAAATCAAAACAAAGCTAGCGTCCCTGCCGCCACTATCAAGGAGACCATCAGTTGACACTGAGCCTCACCTTAGCTCAGCTTCAACATGCATGAAAACATAGAAAGATGTTTAACTACACCCTATTTTATAGGAACTTGAAATGGCAAAACTAGGACAGATGTAAAGGTCTTTGGGGGCATTCTGGCCCCATCCAGGAGAGATTAAACTATTCTGAAAGGAAGTGACTCGGTGTGTGGTTGCAATTAATATCCTATCATACCTAAAACTCTAAAGAATCCACCAATTATAGAGTTGTTGTTTTTTGTTTGTTTGCTTGCTTGTTTTGTTTTGTTTTGTTTTTTGGAAACTAACTCTGATAGAGGGCTTGGATTATCTGTCTCATTTTCTAGCCTCTTACTAAGGCAGGTGAAAATGGGCAGGAAGCAGGGAAGCAGATTCATAAATTTCATTTTAAAGACCATCTAAAACCATAATAGATGGATCCAGAAGACAGTGACTCCCTGCTGTTACAGCATGCAGGCATAAACTGTTGCCTTGAGCCCCTGATGTTCTGAGATTCTAGAAGATGTAAGGCACTGAAAGGGGATGGTAGGCTTGGATGTGAGATGACAAGGCCGTGACTTCCTAGGAGTCTGGGGAACTTAAAAACCCCGGAGGCTCTCAAAGCAGTTGGTTCAACTTTATCATTAGTTAACAACTTTTGCCACATGTTAAAGACCCAACAGGAAAGACAGGGAAGGTGACAACTACCGGAAGTTGGAGTGGTAACTAGAGGGTGACTTGGGTCACCCTCGACCCTGAAGCTGCTAATCTTCTCTAGGTAGGTGGCAACAGTTGCCACAGAAGATTATACAGATGGACTGCTCTTCCATAGTGGCAGATATGGCCTTCCTTCCTGATTTACACAAAACACTTGAAGAGATACTCACTAAGGGCTATTTGAGGGTTGGGAGCGGGCTGCTTCAAATCTCAACCACAATTCCAGATGTGCTTAAGCTAGCTCCCAGTTCTCACATTCAAGGGACCTGACCTGCACAAAACATCAAACTAAAAGCTCTGATTAGTTCAGTTCACACAACGCATTCAACTAAAGCAAAAGAAGATGGAGAGTTATTAAGTCCACGCTTCCTTCCACACAGACACTGCTAACTTCCAGCTCTGCCATCACTCCCAAGGTCAACTCCTGCAGAATACTTCTATTACAAATGACATCTCAGCTTCACAGACCCAAAAAGGTCTAGAAATAGCCAGGGCAAGGAAAAACACAGAATCTTTTGTTCACCTAACTCTTATAGCACAGATATAAACTGTCTGAAAGCCCTCTCCCAGACCCAACCCCAATGTGCCAATCTTGCTGTAACCTTTGACAAAGCATCATGGATAACCCCTAGTTGTATCCAGTCATGACTAATATACCCAATGCAAATGTAGTTGACACAGGGCAGATGCTCTGATTACAGAGTACTGATGAGCCAACAAGATTAAGCTTCAAGTGTGTGGGGGAGGGGCCGCAAGTGCAGGACTGCTGTCCAAACTTCCAAATTACTGTTTCTGTAGACCATGCCCATAGGTCCACAGGTGTTTTGAGTTCTCTAATGCCAAACATAGTTCAAATGTATGTTTGGGATGCAATTGAAAATTAAATATAGCCTTCTCTCCAATTTAAATACAAATAAATTTACCAGGTTTATCTCCAAAGCAATTTTTTGTTCAAAATAGAAGAAACTGCAAGGAGCTTTCATCGTCTCATGAGACTAGTGAAGCAGAGTGTTACAGGGGAACACTTCTGTGGATCGTAAGCTGATAATCTTTAGTGTATGGCTGGCTGGGAAGAATGGCTGCTCATACAGATGGCAACTCAGTTCACTCCCTGGCTTTTTAATGAGAAAGGCTCCAGTGAGGTAGAAATGTGGGTGGTGCTAAGTTTTATTGATAATTAGTAAGCACTGGCGGAAGGCAAGCCCAGCCCGTGTCTGGACAACTTACCAACTGGAAGGTGACTGGAGGTTGTCATGGAGATCTGAGCCCTGCAGAAAGTTTTGCTGTCCAACAGATCTGCCGGAAACAGAAAGGGAAGGGGCATTGAGAGACCCTCGTGATGACACAGGACTGAGGCAGAGTGTAAAAGGCCATTCAGAGTCAGGGAGGTAGTTACCTACTGTGCTACCATAGCTGGGATCATAGAGATAGTTTTCTTCTTTCCATGTGTTCATGATGGAAGGATCTACAAGGGATAGAGAATGAGACCATCAACAGTTATTATCCCTGGGCAGAAGAATCCTCATCCTAAGTGGCTGCTCCATCTAAGAGGAAAGGGGAAAGGAAGGGCAGCCAAGAGAAGGAGTAAGAAAGACCCAGTTTCAATTATCTGCTACTTTATAACAATGTCAGCCTTTTTTTTTCTCCCAGCATCATGAGAATAACTTTGTTAACCATGTGATCTGCACTCATTACATTTTGGGCTGTAGAATCCTATCCTAGACCAATTCTCTTTTTTTCTAGAAATTGTTCTAGCCTGGCTGTCCTTACTTGACATCCTGCCACATAATCACCAGGATAATTTTAGTCTGGAGTAGAAGGAAAGCTTTGTTGGAGATGAATAAATATATAATAATGAGTTAATGGGCATTCTTCTTTCTTGGGAAATTGATGTGTTTCTTTCAGAAAAGGAAAAAAAATACTGGCCAATTTTCTCACAATTCCTTCACTGCTGAAATTCAGAAGAGCAGTTCCCCTTAAGTTACCTAACAGCCACTGCCATCTAAACTTTCTCCGAGTAGCTTAAGGGGTAATATACAATTCTCAAAATTCAGGAGAAGGGAGGAATCTTACTAAATCACACAAATAGCTTTTATGGGTGGACCTTTGCTTCATCTCTGGGAGATACTGAAATTGCCCCCTCCCTCCTTTGCTCCTTCTCCTGTATGCCATGTCTCAAGAGGCAGTCCAAGTGAGACACACACTTCAGCCTTTGGAACAGAAGGAAACTCCCTTCCACCTACCCCAAGCAAGCCCAACTCCCACACAATTGTCAGATCCAGGCCAGTTTCCAATATAAGCATTCTCCTTTCAAGCTGGCCAAAAGCTTGATACTCCCACCTTCGTCCTGGCATCAAGTTCTTGGCCCCCACTCTGCGCTGCTTTGGTTTTCCTGATACCCAGGTTCTACATGTGAGGACCAGGTTGAGCTACCAGCTGAGCTCTGTCTTGTTTTTAATAGCATAAATGGTATAACACCTGACTCACTGGCTAAGTCCTCCTGTTTATGACATGGGGATTTAGCTGGTATTTAAACTCACAGATAAGTATTTGGACACTCCAAGCCCAATGTTTTGAGGTTACACCCTCTGTCCTTGTTGGGTCACCTTGTACATCTGTTGTCTCTAAAACCAACATCCAGAGAGGTTTGGGGGGGGGGGGTTCCTCGGAGTCTATTCTCCCCATTTCCCAGGGTGGACCTTCTCCACCCTAAAGCTCAACTTTTCCAAACCAGCAACACAAGAATGTCCAGACGATCAAGGAGGATTATCAGCTTCTCTGTGGCCTCTCCAATATCACCTTGGCCCTTGCAGTGGGCTATATGTAAGGCCAAGGCCATTCTCTAAGCCAAATTGTAATCTGTCTCCAGAACTTGGGAAGGCCTACAAAACACCAAGCACCCAAGTTGAAGGACAGGCCTAGGAAGGCCTAATTAACATGTTTAGCAGCTTTTTTTTCTTTAATTATGGTAAACCAAGGCCCTTATAAAATATTAAATAACTGCATGGACTAATTTTGGTGCCAAGTGACTCAAAATTCACCCCTAGGTCAAATTCTTTCCTTGGCAACTGACACACAACTCTCAGGGAAACCTGTGACAAAGTTTGTCAGCCCACATGAATCTATCTGACATGGTAGTAGGAAATGACCCAGGAGCAGTGTTACCTACCTGCATGTTATGTTTTGTTTGTTTGTTTGTTTGTTGTTTCATTGGGGGGGTGTTTTGTGCCCATGAAGTTTGGGGCACAGAGAAAAGGAACCAAAATTAAATGTAGACATTATGAAACTATAGACTTTGCTCAGATCCCAGGACAGGATCTTTCAAATAGAAATAGCTTCAAGATGGGGATTGGCCTTTATAACCACCTTTAAATGTTCCTGTGGAAGCTCACTAGGGCCCAGGCACTATGCTGCCTACAACATCAAGACACTATGGCTGCCTACAACATCAAGACAGCATCAGTTCCCTCCTTGTGAAGTTCACTCCCATGGAGGTAGGAGAACAAAAACTCATCTTCTCTCCCCTTGCTCTTCTGACCCCAGCCTCACTCTTTCTGGGAAGGAAGCCCACCTTAGAATCTGTGTTTACCTGGCTACTGGTCTTGGATTTGGATTGGTGCTATGATTGACAGAAGGACACAACCTGCTGCTGGCAGCAGGACAGCTCACCACACATACTAGATGGAATTGGTGGTCCCAAGAGCAGGGAAGAGGTTTCCAATGGGCAGTGTGGCCCATTGGAAGTAGGGAAGTGACCTCTATGGGTTCCTCTTCTCCAGTGGTCTCCTGTTCTCCCTCCCCCGACTCTCCCCAGGGCTCTGCCTGGCTGAGCTGGCTCCCTCAGCCTCTCAGCACTCACCAGTTTGTTCAGTCTTGACAATGACATTGTGTGAGGACTGGAAAAGGTCACTGCTGCATTGACCTGTGAAGGATAGATTGCAAAGTCAGACTGAGTTAAAACCTGACACTTCAGTAAAGACAGAGCTGGCTCCTTTGAAGAGCTTCAGCCATCTTGCTGCCTTCCTTGTTTGCCTGTGGGAATCTCCCTGGTGAGCCTCAGCACAACAAAGCCTGGGACCATCTCTGGCCTCAGAAAACCAGTAGCCCAGGATACCTGCACAAGTGGGACTTTTTGTGGTAGAGGTAAAGAATATTATAAACAAGAAGGCCTTCTTTTCCAATGCTAGGAGTTGTAAGGCATTTGCTAGTCTAGTCTCTGTCTCCTCTGTAAAGTCAGGGGATTGGAGCAGGAAGAGTCCCTTACATGAGCTCTATGGTACTTTCTCACACTAAGACATCATATGAAATAGAAGGATGCACAGAAAGGCATTTTAGCTTCTCTAGAGCTTAAGTCTTTGATCTTAAACTCAGTCAACCCCACTTTTATTAGATCCATCTATGACATGAACCTGCATAAAATACCATGGGCGTTCCTTTACCTATGCCTTCAGCACTCACACACATGGTTCCTGCCACATAGCCTCATCTTTGTGTGCAACTCCTCTTGACTACGATATATAAAGACACATATGTTAATGAGTCTGTGGCGATTTTCTTCCCCACAGGGATTACCAATGGTTCGTATTTCTGACCTTCAGCTCTCCCATCTTTAAATGGGTACAGCATTTTCCCATAAGAATCAATTCACAGTGTAACTATATTCATAGCAAATGTAAATTAATAGAATATGTACAGAAATTCAAACAAGAAGCCCAGAGTGGAAACTCCTACCGTTTTGCACTCGCAGTCAAGAACAGCAAGACCAAACAAGTATAGAAGGTCAAAGATGACCACCATCTCCCAGGCCTCCCGGCCTCAGGTTTCAGTCAGAACAAAGCTTTCCAGGAGTGGACATAATTAGAGATGGTACTTCTAACTCTTCAAATATATGTCTGCTTGAGGCAAAGATTCCTGTGGGTTATTTAAATAATGCAGCCTTGTTTTGTTTGGATATATATATATATATATATATATATATATATATATATATATATGTAATTACCACCATGAGGTGAGTGAAGAGAACACCAGAGTACCACTCATCCAAAATGTCATGATGGCCGCCAGTGTTACTGCCACATTCCCTGCTGATGGCAGGCTGTCAACACAGGCAAGAGCTCACATTTACTGAGCCCTAGTCACTTGTCAAACACAGGCTTGGATGAGACATAAACACACTTTCCAATGGGTCACCTCTCTCTCTCTCTCTCTCTCTCTCTCTCTCTCTCTCTCTCTCTCTCTCTCCACATATATATGTATATATGTGTGTGTGTTTATGTATGTATGCCTATGTGTGTGTACACTGTCACCATGTACAATTTGCAAGATTGTGAAGGTGAGACCTAAAGAGAGAACTTTGAAGTTGTAGGAACTATTCCACAAATCACTCCAGAAACAGTCTGTGTGTATCCAGCCCATCCATTCTGTTTTCAGAAATATTTTTATTATGGATCTATTTTAAAATACCTATCTTTTTATTATTTTGTATCGTGTATGTCCTCATGTGTGTGTCTCTGTGTGTAGGTATGTACACATGAGCACAGAAGCAGTGTGGCTCATCATAGGTGTTGGATCCCCTGAAATTGACATTATAGGAACTTGTAAGACCCCTAATGTGGGTATGGGGAACCAGCTTAAGCCCTCTGCAAGAGCAGTGCACGCTCTTAACTGTTGAACCACCTCTCCAGCCCCCATTCCATACATTTAAAGGAAAGGGGGAGAGGCGGGGCTAGCCTTCTCTACTCCAGAGACACAGATCTAGTTTCATTTGTTTTCTTAAATACACAAGACTCCCATCTTAAGAACCAGGGTCTGGGGTGAGTGTGCTAGTTCATTCCTGTAATCCTAGAACTTGGAAGGCTAATTAAAGAGGATTTTGAGTTCAGGGAAGGTATGAGTGACAGAGAGAATCCAAGGCCAGCTATATAACCACGAAGTCCAACCTGAATTCAAGATAACAGGATAAAAAATTTCTAATTAAAATTTTAAAACTTATGTCAATATTTTTTCATTTTAAAAATTATTTTGTTTTTATAATTGATGATCTTTAACAAGCAAATGAATGGCTGAAAATGAAGCTATTAGTCTCTGTCAGAAAATGTAAAGGAGGACTGGAGAGATGGTTCAGAAGCTAAAGGGTCTTGATGTTCTTGTAGAGGACCCAGATTCAGCACCCAGTATCCATATGGGTGATTCACAGTCATTCATAACTCCAGTTCTAGGAGATCCAACACCCTCTTCTGATCTCTTCATGAACCCCATACACACAGGCAAAACACTTGAATGCCTCAAGTAAAATAAAATTTAAAATACATACATACATACATATATACACATATATATACATATATATGCATACATGTATACATGCATATATATGTATATAAGTATATATACATATATCTCATATATATGTATATATGTGTATATATATGAGATATATGTGTATATATATGTATATACATATATATATATAGAAAATATATACATATATATATGGAAAAGCTTGTCTTACTGTGACAAGTATCCTGTGGATAACTCAGCTAGCTCTGTCTCTCTGGAAATGAAGGCAACCGCAAGAAGAGTTTCACAAATGTTTCTAAGGGATTAGACACATATCATACATTCCCTAGGCTTTGTACCTCTCTCTGCTACTTCCCTGTCCTGGGAAATGGTTATTTGGAGATGTCACTCCTGAAAAGGAGCCCAGCCAGCTATGGAGTCCCTGCGCTTCCCAGGCACTACTCACCGTTCCACTTAAGATGCTGTAAGTTGCTGTAGAGCAGCTGCCCGGCAGAGCCTGCTGCCCTCGTAAACTCCTGCAGGCTCATGCTGCATAGGTGTTCTCCGCTGATGTCAAACTCCTGGAAAGGGATGCAGCTAGCATCCAGCTGGTTGGTGTCCAGGAGATGCTGCAGCCATTCCCACACCTGGTATTTGGTCCAGTACTGAGGGTGGATTTCATGCCACTGGCCTCCAAAAAAACCACTGGAAACTGCAAAATAGGACATGACCCTGTGAGTGGCCCCTGCTTGTTCCTGAGTTGTCTCAGATACAAGACATGGCTGAGGGTAATGTAATGGAGACCATAACCATTGCCCCCACTCTGAGAGCATCACCACGGGAGCTGAATACAGAATGTGCTCTGGATAGCAAGTCCTAGCATGTGTGTGTGGGGGGGTGCGGGTTACCCAGCTGTGTCAGGGCCTTTTCATATTCTTCCTAACATGATGTCCATCTCTGTATAGTAGATAATAGACAATACCTGAAGTACTCTGAACTTACTCTCTACCCTACCCTCAAAGAAGTGCCAACGTGAGAGGGTTGGTTATAGTTTCATCTACTTTCTAGCTGATTGTACTGATGTAAATAGATTAATTTTGCCAGGACACCTCATAAATATCAAAAACATCCCTTATATAATGCCATATTTGCATATAGCTTACACATTACCACATTACCCACTGTATTTTAAAATCTCTAGAATAACTACAACCCCCACAACAGTGTAAATGCTCTGTACATAGTTAATGCTGGATTGTTTGGGAAATGATGACAGGAAAAGATTTTGTATTTGCTTAGTTCAGATGCAGTGTGTGTGTGTGTGTGTGTGTGTGTGTGTGTGTGTGTGTGTGTACATGTGTCTGTGTATATGTAAGTGCATGCATATGTGTATTGAGTGGGTATGTGGAGACCAGAAGTCACTCTCTGGTGTTTAGTATAGCTTTCCACCTTATTTTTTGAGACAAGGTCCCCTCTCTGAACCAGGAGCTCACTGATTTGGTTAGACTGGCTGGCCAGAGAGATATAGTGATCCATCTACCTGCCTTCCGGTGCTGGAATTACAGATGTGGTCTACCACATCTGCCTGGCACTTACCTAGGTACTAGGGACTCTGAACTTAGATTCTTATATTTGCCCAGCGAGCCCTTTAGCCATGATGATCTCTCCAGCCCCCAGATAGGTGTTTTATTAGGATTTAGTTGGGTCTGTAGGTGTAGAAACCTGGGATGCAGAGGGCTGTGGATAGTTCTCTCTCACACTCTTTTTTTCCCTCTTATATACACACACATAGAAAGAGAGAAACAGAGACAGAGAGACAGAGAGACAGAGAAGAGACAAAAGCTGAGCTCCATCAAATACAGGTCACTCTCAACCAAAAATGGGGTCTTCAATTAAGCTTCCTTTTCTCTGACGGCTTTGCTCTTCCCTGAAGTGACACAGTCCATTTGCTTACCAAGTGATGTCTCCTCACCCTGGCTGATGACTGTGGTTGCTCTGACACCTGTCACTCAGTTTCCTTCAGTAGCTTCCCACTATTCCCTGAAATAAGATACAGAACTGCCACACCAGGCACTGGAGCACTTTGCTAACTGCTTTTGAATTGACCTGTCCTCTGTGGTTTTTTTCCTGTGCTGTCTGTCCCCAGGCCCCTTTCTATCCTTCCCTTTACTGATGCTGAGCTCCGGGCTCCCATTCTTTTGAACTCAGAGCCACCACTATTTCCTTAACTTACTTTGAGAACTGAATCTCTAGGAATCGAGCTTATGATTTCTCTCAACGGCACCTGTCATGTCTTGCTTATCTTTATAGATCTCTGAGTCCTGGCTTGCTCTACTCTGCAAACTGTATGTCCAAGGTCATGGACTCTAATCTTATTGATCTTCATATATCCATAAAAACTCCACTGGGGCCATAGTGGAAGCTCACTACATAATCAATATGATTCCATTTCATAACTGACCCAAATTCGGTCTGCTATGAGTGCTCACAGCTACTCTAATTTCCAGAAGCCATGGCCAAGCCATGGTCAGGAGATAGCATTCTGTAAAAAAATAAAAGTATTTACAAAGAAAATATCCCTAAAATTGCCCCTTCAAAATCATGCTGGCTTAAAACTTAAATCATGCTGACTTAAAACTTCAGTGCAACTACCATCACCAGGGACTCTGCTTACATGCAAATTCCAATCCAGTAGGTATGGGCTAGGGCCTGAATTTCTGCGTTCTTGGCAAGCTTTGCCATGTTCCTGTTGCTGCTGCTGCTGCTGGATTGTAGAGTGACGAGAAGATTCAAGACTCCATTCCCATAATGCCTAGGCACTAACCCTTTATGCTACTCAGAGGAAGTATAGGAAGCAGGGAAGATCTCAGGCAATCTCACTTTCTCCCCCTTCAGAATCCAGCCTTTGCTTCCAGACCTCAGAAGCTACAAGAGCAAGAAGTCAAGATCAGTCAGGATATCAAGGCGACAGCCACTCACAGGATAAGCCTGGTGGCTCCCATCTTACAGCCAAGCAGATGAATCCCCACAGCCTTCCCTACAGGGGACAGCAACAGGGCAAGGGGAGTAAGGACTGGGAAAAAGTTGGCTAAAGCTTGAGGTATATAGGAACTCTCCTGCAAAATACAAAGCCTATAGTGGATGCTTCCAAGTCCTTACTACTATTTTTATTATTATTGTATCTCACATGTGACACTGTTTAAAGATGAAAACTGTTGTTGTGTTGTTGTTGTTGTTGGCTGATGGCCTCTATTCCTGAAATAAGTCCATTGCTATATGTGGCTAGCCTGGGATCCTCTCTCCTGTGCACTCAATGTGAACCTAGTTACACGAAGTTTCTGATATTCAGTTAAAATCTGAGAAAGGGGAGACAGAAACTTGCCTGAAGTTGGCTAGGAGAAGATGCCTCCCTCCTCAGGCAGAGAGTCATCAGAGTTCCTCATGTCAGGGTAACTAACAACCTAGAAGGTTCTATTCTCTACCATTCGCTCTCTTCTCCCTCCCCTTCAGCCTTCATAAAGACCGGGGTCTTCTTTGGGACCTCCAGAGTTAAAGAAATAAAAGTGACTTCTGAATTGTACTCCCTGCTAAATCTACTGCTCCAGTTTTCTCCAAAGCAAACAGCAGAATAATGCCTGGGGCATGCCAAGACGTCCTGATCTCTTTAGATTTTTTTTTTCTAGTTCTCTGCAGCAAGTTCGAGTTCTGCCACAAAATATGTAATTGTCCAAAAAGGACAGCAATTTGAGGAGACAAGGAATCTAAAACAGGAAGACCACCTGTTCATGCTTCCTGCCATGCTTGGCTGGGATTCCAAATTAAAAGAGGAGTGCCACATGGACCCACCACTCAGCAGAGAATGCCACCCTGCCATTCCTCTCGCTCTTGCTTCTCCAGCTTTTCCTTCTGACAGGACACCTTTGTGTGTCCAGGTAAATGTGAACAGCTGCATCTCTGTAGGGGAAATTAGTGGCAAGTGAGGAGTGTACTGAGTCCCAGGAGCCTGGCTGTGCTGAATGCCTTCACAGTGAAGCACAGGACCCCTAATTCATCGTTCACAGTGAGCCACAGGCTGGATCACCAAACATTACCTACAAGTCTTGTCACCAGGTCCTCCTACTTTGAGTCTATATGTTCCAGAGTAAAGCACTAGAAGGCATGGCAACGCCTGAATTCCTGACCAATCTCTTCCTTAAACTGAGAAGTGATAGTAAACAAGCAATCTCTCTCTCTCTCTCTCTCTCTCTCTCTCTCTCTCTCTCTCTCTCT
>NW_021604618.1:7507909-7521368 GCF_004785775.1 Grammomys surdaster
TCTCTCTCTCTCTCTCTCTCTCTCTCTCTCTCTCTCTCTCTCTCTCTCTGTGTGTGTGTGTGTGTGTATGTGTGTGTGTGTGTGTCTGTGTATTAAATACACATGTATGTACTTGTGTGCACACTCACCTCCCTGTCCTCTCTTGATATCCCAAATGAAACACTACTGAAAGGTTCAACAAGGAGACTCCCATCCCTTGGGATATCTCATTTAATATCTCTTTATTGTCAACACAGATCTTTACATTTTGGGAGAAGCTGGTGGTCTATCTCAAATGGGCTTTGGCATAGAGCACTGAAGGCCCATGGTGTCTTTCAGCATTAAAAGTTTCCTCCTATGAGAAAGTATAGATCAGTGGTAGGGTCTATGATTAGGCAAGGCACTGGGTTTAATTATGGGGGGAAGAGAGAGAGAGAGAGAGAGAGAGAGAGAGAGAGAGAGAGAGAGAGTTGTCCCTAGCCTCCGTGTAACCCATGAATAAAACCTCTGCTTTCCAAGCATAAAGTTGGAAAGGAAAGAAGACCAGGAGAAGATAGGCCTTACCATTGCATGTAGGGTAGGTGTCCGTCCAGGCTGGCTGCTGGTGAAGGAGGTTGTTGGCTGGGTTGAGATTCATTACACCACTTCCTTCCAGAATCATGATCTGCAAAGGATCAAACAGTTCTTTAATCTGTGCCTCTTAGAAATGTCACTGAAGAGTACAGAACATGGAGTTCATTTGGGGAAGAGAGAGAGAGAGAGAGAGAGAGAGAGAGAGAGAGAGAGAGAGAGAGGAAAAGACAAAAAGAAAGAAAGGAAAAAAGGAACCTGCCCTTCCACCCATTGCCAAGCCCTTTCAGCAAAAGCAAAACTCATGGCAATTAAAATTTTCCAGGTTCAATTTTCATATGCATGAGGCAAGTTTTTACAGCCACCCATTCATAAATGAATAATCTCTGATCAGAAACGAAGCCAGGAGGAAAACACAATGCCTGCTTGCAGGGCAAGCCTGGCCAGCATCCAAGTGCTTCACAAAAGTGAAAATACCAGAGAGGTCTTATTTGAGGTGAAATTTCGATCAGTGAAATCTCAGACCTAGTCCCTGTGTGAGACAATGCTGTGCATCCCCACACGAGTGGCCACCATACTTAGGGATGAGGAACATTTCCACAGTGCTGAGTTCTCCTTGGAGTCAGCTGGTCATCCGAGAGTCTTCATCCAATCTAAGTAGAGCTCCTTAAGCATTTTGACTCTGGGCTAAGATTAGTAATCCTTTGATTTCTGTGACAGACACTTTGTCTTACTAGTACAGAAAAACTAAGATTGCTATGTTCTGCTAAAAAGTTATAGCTAGCATCCCTTCTGATAGAGACCTGGAAGATCCAACAGGCTTTGAAATCATCCTCAAGACAAGTTCCTTGGCTTCTCAGCCTTGAGACCCAGGAGAACAGTTTTCATTGAGAACCAGTGTAGAACATTGGAACAATGTAAAAATTTTACATCTCAGAAAAAAAATCCATAACATTTATCATGTACCTACTCACAAACTGGACACCCTCCACACCACACTACAAGTTAGAGCCCAGGAGTGTGTGCAGTCATGGGGGTGGGGACAGGGGCAGGGTTTTTCTGAAGCCTAATGAACCTATTCACAGTCTCTCCTTCCTCACACTTTATCTTAGCGGAAAGGCTGAGAAGCATTGCCCCTTATTATTTATAAAATGATGTAGTGTGGATAACCACAGATCATGGATGGGTTTTTTTGTCCTATTTGGAGGAAATTTTACATCCTCATGCATTACCCATATCAACAGAATGGTCCTTCCCCTCAAAATCTCTCTCTCTCTCTCTCTCTCTCTCTCTCTCTCTCTCTCTCTCTCTCACACACACACACACACACACACACACACACACACCAATTCAGCTCCTCTATAGTTGGTTCTGTGTAGAAACTTATCTAGAAAAGATATATAACCTTGAGAAAGCATATAATACACCCATAGATTCATTTATTCAGCAAAGGGTTATCAGTCTGATGGAGAGCTGAGGACAGAGCAGCACTTAGGAGTTGAACTGGGCCAGACACCACTTGCGATTGCTGACCTCGTGGTCACTGATGCTTGCTGAGCACATTAACTTACATCGAGCATGAGTGGAAAGTGAAGAAAGCAAGCCAGAGTAGAAACAACAAAGACAATTCAGTTAGAGAAGCTTGGGAGGAAGCAGGAGCGCTGCAGCCTCCACGCTGGCACCTCAGGAGAGCTCTGAAGCCAGGAGAGCTGGGGGGAGTCCCAGCTCTCCCATTGCTAGCCTGAGTGAGTGTGAACTCACACGGGTTACTCAACATCTCTCAGCCCATACATTGGTTCCCGTATGTAAAAATGTGGATGATCACACCTAGCCCGGACACTGGTTAGAGATCAAACACCGTTCTACACTTATGGCTCTTGGCACAAGGTCAGACACAGTTAAGAGAAACCACCGTGAGGAAAATGGCTACCTCTGTGGATAACCTGGATGCAAATCAACCCTGGGCCTATGTTTCTCTATCTAAGAAGGTAAAACTGATTCTCAAGCCCCCTTCCAGAAACCTTTTTCATTCTCACCTTGAGAGAAGGGAAACCAATCAGATCAAACCTTCCTTTCACACAGTAAGGGAGGCATTTTCTCATCTGGCTTTTTAGAACAATACCCCTAAGCTAATTCATCCTTCAGGGACTTTAAGGCAGAAGAAAGTCTGTGAGACTCAGAAGGCAGCTAGGGAGGGACAGAGCCCAGCCCTAGCTTTTTGTTTGCTCAAGGCTGGGTTTCTTCCTTGGCAGCATTTGCTCACCCACAAGCAGTGGAAAGGTTACTTTTTAACCCCGAAAGGGTTGCAGCTCAGAGCCCAGCCCTGCTGGAGAGAGCAACCCTGCAGCCCCAGAGGATGGCAGAGATAGGCCTCCTGTCATCCATTCCCAGAACTCCCCTACAGGGCTGATTCAAAGTGACTGGTGGGGACAAGACCTGCTGGATCCAGTAGGCACCTCCCTCTTACTCAATTCAGAGATTTATCCTCTGCTTCCTAAGAGAGGCAGGTGGTATAGGGGCTGGACCTACTCTTCTGAGTTGAGGAGGGAACAGAAACTCTAGTTTCTCTGCTCACTGATCTCTGCATCCATCTGGCTCAAAACTTCCCGAGCCTCACTTGCCCCAGCTGTACACAATGGGCATATCACCAAACTCAAAGCCTGCAAAGAATCACCTGATACTGTTTATGTCAAGATCTTAGACGTTCATAACAAGAACTGGGGCTGAAGAGGTGGCTCAGCAGGCAAGAACACCTATTGCTCTTGTAGAAGACCCTGACTTAGTTACCAGTATCCACATGGTGGATCACAATACCCCTAACTCCAGTTCCAGGGGATCTGGTGTCCTTTTCTCACCTCCTCGGGGACCAGGCACACACAAGGTGCATATACATACATGTAGGCAGAACACTCTCACACATAAATACATGAAAAACAAATCTAAGAAAACTTTAATAAGAAGCAGCATAAAAACATTGCTTAAAAAAAAAAGAATTTGGTGTCTTGGGCCACTTCTCAGCTTCTAATCAGGCTATTCTCCTTGGCGCACGCATCATTTCTCGACACACTCGCCTGGAAACATCCATAACTACTCCCAGCTCACAGAGAAGCCTTCGGAACTACAGAGTCTCAGTTGTTCATCTTCCCCATTGCACTACCTCCCAAACCCTCCTCCCTTTCAGCACCCCCCTTTCCAGGGGAAAACAGGCAGCATAGTGAGGGGCCCTTTTTATAGGGCCCTTTAAATGGTTACCACTCATAAAAAAGTTTATGTGGCTTAACCCTTAGTGAGTCAGAGTTCATCGGAGCTCCCCCAGGCTTGTGAGTAGAGACAGTCCTAAACCCTGACAGCAGCCACAGGAGCCACGGGAGCACAAGAGGCACTTTAAGTGGACTAGGCTAACCAAGTGCCTTTAGCCAAGTCTACTCCCTTCCAGGCCCAGCTTTTCAAATATAAAATGTAGACATTTGTCCTCCATCAGCCTCTCAGGACGGTTGAGGAGATCAAATAAGATAATGGATAATAAATATGCCTTGAGAACTATAAAAAAGCTAGATTATGACCAACGTACCCACACCCCCGTGTACTAATATAGATGTTCTGTGCTTACACTGATTGGTTTATGGAGTGTAAAAGGCTACCCTTTTAATTAAAAGGAGCGAAGATTATTTAGGGCTTGTTTTCAGCTCCCTACTTTGCCTTCAGCATAGCTTTCTTTAAAAAACAAAAATGTACTATTAAATGTATGAAGTCCTAGAATCTGCAGGACCCCAGTCAGGTTCCAGGTTCCATCTGGCTCTGTGACTTTGAATCTATTCCTCATTCCGAACCCAGGCAATGGTGAGGATGACAGGCAGGGTGCCCTGAGTCACTAAGCATAAAGAAGAGCTGTTCTGCAGAATAAATAATACAGTGGCTTTAGAAGTGTCCAAATCCAGTGCATGGTGTGCCCACAACCCAACTTAAAAGTAGCCCTCTCTTTCTTTTAAGTGGCAAATGTCAAAGGTGTTGCTATAACACATCTCATCTGTGCTGGGACTCAATCTACACATCAGAGACTGAAAAGGGCTTCCTGTGCCATGTGTTCAAGATGACCTGGAAACAGAACTCAATTCTCTCCAGCCTCAGCTTGAGGGACGGATACTGACAGTACTGTCAGCAGGCAGAGCAAGGGCATAAAGGACTGGACTCCCCTCATGGCAGAAAGGGGCATGCTTCTCAGCATTCCCACAATCAAATTTGGTGCTGAATGATTCTTTCTTGAAATTTCTAATTAAGGCCTAGTATATGTGCATATTTTGGAGGGTACAGTCTGACAATTCATACATGTATGAAATATATAATTAGTATTTCTTCCTTTCCATTAGTCATTTGCTTGCATTTGGAATGCTTCTGCCCCAGTTGCTTTGAAATATAAAATGGATGATTATAGACTGTGGTTACACTATTGTTCTGAAAAACACTGAAGCTAATTCTTCCTCTAATTGCATTTTGCCACCTGCTAACCTTTTCTTCTCTACCTGCTTCCTTGCTACTTTCCTAGCCTCTAACTCTACCATTCTCTCTTCTTCTATGAGATCATTATTTAACCTGCCACCAAGGAGTGGAAGCAAACATGTAGTGTTTGTCTTTCTATGTCGGGTTTATCCCTCACTCTGATGCCCTCCAGTTCCATCCCCACTGCCACAAATAACAAAATTCTATTCATTTCATGGCTGAACACTAGTCTATTGCATATATGGACCACATTTTCTTTACCTGGTCATCTGTCAAGGAGCCATTCCTTGGCCCCCTGTAAATCCTGTTGTAAGAAACAGGAATGCAGGTAGAGCTGGGACATTCTTTGGTGTGGAAGTCGTCACACACAGGTAGGGTATGCAGCACCACCCATGGTTTCTACCCACTAGATTCCACATGCTGGAAGCTCTCTCTTTCTTTTATAGTGTCCCCTGAAGCAAAGTCACCCCTAGTTGGGAACTATGGTTCAAACTAAAGCCAACAGAGGTGATGGATGGGCAAACAACATAAGACTCTAAGATGCTAACCACAGGAGCTTCTGGGCTTACATGATTCCAAGGGACCATACTTCCTCTAGGCTCCCTTCTCTTCCAGAGAATGGCCATCCTAACCACCACACACAGACTGGGCCACTTGGGAAAAACACATACAGCAGGAATGGAATGCTTGACCTGACCAAAATTTGAGAGTCTTAGATGTTTGCTGCTGGTAGCAGGGAATTTTCACATGGGAGATGGCAAGGTCTAGCCACAGAGTCTCTATGACTCTGACCTTGAAGAACATATTCAAGGGTATCAGAAGATTCCTACTCAGCTCAAGTCACTGTCTCTCCAAGACAGTCCTTAAATGCCAAGGAAATATGCCATGAAGATTGAGATATTGATGGCTATGTTCCTTATGGGGAAGTAGTATCTTCTTTACAGCTGACAGAAGGTGGAGTTTACAAAAGTAAACAAGAATATTTGGAAAGGACTCAAGCATCATACATGTGGCCACTGTCTAATATTAATTAGCTCTTAGGATGAATATCTCCTTAAGCTGGAAATTGACTGGCTTTAAGGACATTTTTGGGGTAGAACCTGACTCTTCAGAAACAAGAGGGTGCAAGAGTCTAGGAGCCACTGGCTATGGAGTCAGGTGGCCATATTTTAAGTTCTGGCTTTGCCAGACTATTAACAGGGCAATTCATACAAGTTATTTAACTTCTCCAGGTTCAATATTCTCATTTATGATATGAGGATATTCTGTTAGGATTTTTTAGTTAAAAAAAAAGTAGGGAGAACAGCTAACACAGGCTTAGAAAAGTTTTGGATACATAATGAATACTTTGCCTACATTAGGTGGCTTTTATAATTATAATATTAATAATACTCATAGTTCTCATCATTTTTGAACCTCCAAGGAGAAAACTGAGCACTGAATTCATTTCAAACAAAGCCTCAGACCTCTGCCATCCACACAATTCTCCAGACCCAGCTGCTAGAGCAGCCAAGCCTTGAGCTTGTTCTCCAGGTTCCTGTTCTATCTCATCTGGTGCTGCTGAGTGGATGCAGTGTATTGATACTGCAGCTGAGCAGTCAGCAGCTGGAGTATTCACAGAAGTCATGTTATTTGCCTATGGGCACAGTTCTTGCCTGAGGGATTGAAAAACATCACCCCATCCCACCAGTTCCCTCACCTCTCACCAACCACATAGAGCCTGAGGCTGCCAAGCCCAGTGCAAGGGTACACATCCCCAAGCTCTATGTGACCATGGGTTTTGCATGCCCACAGCCCTTGGCTATTATGCTGGAACAAGCATAGATGGGGAGAGAAGCATGGCGCTAGCAAAACATGGCTATGAGCCTCTCTGCCCTGTGTGATCCCTTAATACAGAATACTCAATGACTACAAAGATCAGGCTCTGAAATATGGAGTATAGACACAGAAAAACAAAGGAAGGAGACACCTTTAGGATTCTGACAGGGTGATGAACCCCTGTATCTCACAGGAAGTTCTGGCCAGCCTCAGAATTCCTATCAAGGGCAAAGACTGTTCTACTAGCCTCTTTTCTAGGACATGAAGAGAATCTTCCAGAAATGGTAAACAAGGCCAACATGGATTTGCTCAACTAGAAGCAGGTCTTTCTTTTGCTCAGTGGTAGGGTATCTGATAAGGACCAAATGCGGTTTAAAAAAAAAATCACTTTTGTTATATTATAGTAACTAAAACTTTGAGAATATTTTAAATGTGCCAGCTATGTGCTGAAGTCTTGAGCCATTATCTGAGTGGATGCTGAGGGTTACCACAACTCCAGGAGATATTACACCATCTAACAGGAGGGTCAGAGGAGTTAGGCAACTTGTTCACAGTCACGGGGCTCAGCAAGATTGGAACTAGATGGAAATTCAAACTCAGTCTAACAACAATGCTCAGGAGAGTCAAGTCATTTGCACCCACAGTCCCATTTCAAGTGGCCACAGAACATTTCTTGTACCACTGAACTGCCTCATACCTTTATTAAGCTTATACACAAGCACATATATATGCACAATAACTAATACATATATAAACATGCGTACATACAGTTATGATGTAACTGCCCCCCTTGATAACTTTCCAGGTCAAAGGATTTACTGTTTACCCCTATCACAAGGTGAGAAGCATATTGAGAAGGCCCTGCACCAGGGAGCAGATTTATCATCAGGGTTAGTGGTTGTATTCCCTGTCCTCAGTCTGAGGGAAGTGAGAGTGAAAGCCACCCACGCTGTACCTCCTTCACAGCTCCCTTCTTCTCTACCCAGCCACACTCCTCACACTGCCTCACAACTGGCTGCTATGGGACACATTTACTTCTCCAGTGAAGAGAGCAATTAAGCCTTTTAAACAATAACTTGTTCTGTGACAGCAGCAGCCACCAGACAATTCTCCATCCTTAATCAAAGCTGCCAGTAGGTGAATGCACAGCATTTGTCCTAAAGATTCTGCAAGAGCTTCCTGCTGACTTCCTGTTTCAATTTGACTGTTCTTTTCAAAAGACTACTCCCAAGCAGGAGAAAAGAAAATTCATATTTGTGTGAAATGTAGCTGAATAGAGCACAGGCCATAATTTGCAGTTTTATGAATTCATTAAAATGGGAATCAAGCTTGAAGAATGTATCTGATCATCTTGGAGTTACATCATAGCTAACTTCATATCTTCCTAATGTATTTTGGGACAAACATTTCTTGTTTCCAGGGGCAGCATCCAAAGTATTCTTCCTGGGACACTGAGCATTTTCATGACTGATAACACAATATGGGGAGAGAGAGGATGATTCTACAGCAGATAAACCCTGTTGACTATAAGCCGTTGTTGGGAAATAGTCACATTGTGCTGGCCTCTATCAACCTTGGTGCCAGACCCAGACAAAATGGTACATACTGACAGTGGCAGGCACCAAAACTGATCAAAACACAAGATTGTCTGAAATAACCCACAGAGTCTCTGTCAATTTCATTCAGATATGACAAGCCAGGTCAAGATTGAACCTCCAAAGGTCACAGAGCCCTTCGAGGCCTCAACAGAAGTCATTGTTCTCTCCCTCCACCAAAAATATGCACAGACTTCTGCTTTAACACTTCTGTTCTGTGGGCCTCAGTTCCTCTAATGATCAGCGGTGGATGCCTAAAGATCGAGGGATGCCATTATAATAACCATGGATATCAATATAGTTAGTATAAAACATAAAATAAAGCTCTGTGCTCATGCAAGATTGGAATTTTAAGGAAACTTCATGGTAGACACAGGTTAGCAAACCAAAGTGCCATCTCTGAGAAAGGTTTTGAAAGTTTTCAACTCTGTTCTCTTACCTGGTATGGGTGCTGCTTTGATGCCTCCCACTGGGAGCAAGAAAGGCTCTACTCTCTCTCTCCAGTGGCACCTGAAGCAGGAACCAAGTCACATCCTAGGTGGGTCATTTCTAAGAACTTGGCATTTTCCTTAGTACCTCTGAACCTCAAAAATCTGTCTCCTTGCTATGGCCCCCTCTGGATTTTAAAAGCCCAGTGACTATAAGGTAAAGAAAGTATAGTAAAGACACAGGCCTCGTTCTTCCTGCAGCCTGGGATGGACTATAAGACATGCAGAGGCTGGAACACCCCAGATGACTCCTACAACCACCACCTTCCAAATTAGCTGGAGAAACTGGGACTGACTGACTCTCATATGAGTGTGCTCACCACCCAAGGAAGAACTGAGCTTCAAACTGCATGGGCTCCTACCCAGACCTAAACTAGGATCTGCCTTTCTAAGCCCCTCTGTTAGAGTCCTTAAGCACTCTCCCAGCTGAAAATGTCTGCTCTGTAGAATTACTCACCTGCTCTCACTTCAATCTCTCACCACCTGGTGACTAACACCTAGAGACATCAGTCTTGAAGGAAATATCCATAAACATGAAAACAGCCCATATAAGATCAGAGACAAAAGATACCATCCGGAGGATTCAAGAGTCAATCTGTCTGTAGAGAGCCCATTGCTATACTGTTTGCCAGCATAACACAGGACAGCCTCTGATGGTCAGGACCCCCAAACTGCCACATTCATAGGTATATAGTTACTTATAAGTGTGCATCTCTGAAGACTAAACAGATACTCTGATCTCAGAATCCAGCATTTCTAGATGGCCCTTATAATGTTTGGTTTGTTGTTGTTTTACTTCAAAAGGCTCTTATGACTGGCTGCTGTGATCCCTGACCTAGCCCCACCTCCACTTTTAAAAGATTATTTAACCACCTAGGTGTTAAGCCTTACACCCTTCAAAATTGATGAATCAGCCTTCAAGGGAAGGAAACTTATCTCTGAGAAATGCTTGCTCAACTATTACAAATATTTACTGGTCTCTTCCAATTAACATATAGACTAGATGTGCTGCATCTTGCTTGATGCTAGGGGGAAAAAAACAATGAACGAAACACAGATGTAGCCCTTCACTACTCAATTATCAGTCAAGACACACTTTCAAAACAATAACAGATCTTTCCAAAGGCCCCTGAGCGTGTTCATCCCCTTGGTAATGGAATGGGGGCAAGAGTAGAGACAGCCAGCAACTCTCTCTGGTATTTGGAGAGAAATAGCCATGGAAAGAATGTTAACAAATTTAAAAAGCAAGTTGGATCCTCACCTCTCCACCAACCCATACCCTTGCCCTCTGAGAAAACCCTCACTTAGACATGGAGTTGGCAGAGTGGATAACACCTCTGAGTTTCACCAAGAAGCCTCAGCCAAAACCAATCTCCACTTGGGGCAGAATAAAGCAGCTGGTTGTCAGCATGGCTGAAAGTCTCTTCCCCAGACAATGGCGTGTTTATGTGTCAGAGGGTTAGGAGTGGGTTGTTAACATAAAACCCACCATACTCAGAGCTGTTAATTCAGTTGCTGGCAGGGGCTTCTGTTATCTTCTGAATACCTCCCAGAGGGGATAAGCCCTACCTCTTCATTTGAGTTGGCAGCAGGATTATTTTTTTGCACCTGTTGCTCTACTCTGATAACAATGCAGTTAAGCATTGATTTGTTGGAAAATAAACACAAAAAAAGTAAAGAAAGGCATCTGCCCAGACAGCCTAAGCTGGTTTGACTCAGCCTTCATGCCAATTTGTTTTTCCTATAAAACCAGAGAAAACCCTGTCCTTTCGGTTATGCTGCTATCCTCCTACTCCCCCGAAGAAAAGGAGGTATCAAATAGGCCAGTGGGAGCTGGCAAAGCCCAGGAGCCAGAAGACTTTGTACTTTTCCATTGGCTGGTTTGCAAGGGCACTGAGGGGTGTCCAAGGTCTACAGAGTGATATGGCCAGCCTCCAGCTAGCCAGGTTCAGATCAGGAATGAGATGAACAGGGTGAAGAAGGGACTCCTGGGAGGTGTATCAACCTCAAACCACACTCTTCAAATGATTGACTTCTGAAATGCAGGGTGTTCAGGGAGGAGATATGGTCTATGGGTTACCAGCTAGAGTGGAGACTTAGCACACACATTCCCAGTCTCCGTCCAGCCTCTCCCACAGATGCCAACATCTAACCTGGATGAAAAGCCCTAGTTCCTAGACCATGGCAATTCCCACCTCAGAAATGAGGCTAGCCATATTTATACCAAAACCAGGCTGTTTAAAACTCGCTCAGGTTGTATCAGGCTCTGAGGTCCCAAGTCCCAGGTGGAAAAGGACCTGAGAAGTTCAAGCAAGGTGTGATTTCCTCTGTAATTCAAACAACATGATATTCTCATTTCTCATTAGTTTGTCAAAAACCCATGATGATTTAAGCCTTAAAAGTCCACAAAGTACTAAGCATATCATTCAACAGAGATGATGAATGACATCAATTAGCCAGTAGCATCATCGCCCAACCTTCAACACAGGGTCAAAGGAAGTGTCTTCATATTTCATTTCATGCATAGTCATAGGCAATATACACCACTCCCCACAAAAACACCTTCTCCCCAGACTTCTCTGGATCACAGGCCCATTAACACTAGGGGCCCCACAAAAACACCTTCTCCCTAGCCTTCTCTGGACCACAGGCTCATTACCACCAGGGGTTTAAAGACCAGTGGGGAAGGGCTGTGGAACAGGCAGGGTTTGTGCCTTCTCTTCTGAGTATTAAGGACAGGGTGATCCAGCACGGGTGAGACATGGCTGGCTGAGCACTCCCAAGCATTCTTGTCATGAGCAGGGCAGGGAGTGGAGTTCCTCACATCAAATCAGGCAGCAGCAAAAGAAAGGTTTAACAGCACCCTTAGTTGACTGAAAAATAAATAAGACCAACTGGGCAGGAATGCGGGAAGGGTGGAGGGAGGTAAGGGGTGGGGACTAGAGGCAGGGAGGGGTTGGGATGGACTAGGACAATGGATTTGACCAATTCAAGAGTCAAGTTTCCTCCCAGGAAAATACCAAAATGTCAAGCTAACAGCCACCAATCTGAAATCTCACAAACTGTATAATTACACACCAACAAAAACTAAGATAGAGAAGGCAGTTCATATGTATTAAGTATTTGTGTAGACTGAATGGAGCCAAACCATGCATTAATAAGCTCCTGGAATCTTCATGAGAACTTCAAACATAACATACTAAAATCTCCATTTTTACAAATGAAAAGGCACAGTGAAATTCAAAATCTTACCTGCTGACTTAGTATATAGAAAGGATATCCTGTAAGTGTATTAGGAGAGGGGTGGGGGAAGCACCATAGATCTTTACAGCTTTGGAAATGGATCGTTCTGCAACTACAAAGGAGACATCTCTCCTAGGACCTCATACTTTTCATTTAAAAGCATGTCAAGATGGCTCGTTGACTTTCCCCCCAAAATGTGATGGGGAGACATGCTGGTCACCCTGTGCTCAAGAAGGAAGGGAGTCCTTGAGCAAACAGGAGTCTAGATCCTACCACATGCTGACTCATGGTTCCCCAAATATATTCATGAAAACTTAAGCTTGAGTAGAGGAGACACTGAAAACATCCACCAGTGATATGCACATGTTGAACTTGTAAGAGCCCCTTGTTTCGATCCCCAACACCAAACCAAACAAAACCCTTCAGTCCTGCTTCCTGTTGAAAGCCACAGGTTGACTCAGGGGTTGAAGTGGCTGCTGGAAGCCATCTCAGACTTATTGGCCTTAACAAAGGAGCTCTAATAATAGCAGGAAACACTGAAGAAAATTAAGGAGAATTTATAGCTCCTTTGGAGGGCACCAAAAGTCTGAGGGAAGACTTGCAAGTGCCAGGAATACCTCAGAACCGAAAGAAACTGGGTGAGTCCTCTGGGAGCCTAATTTCCACCAAGGGAGATCCAGCAAAGCTTTCCATGACTCTGCTTCTCTTAATTCAGTGGTCTATGTGTGGAAGAAGCTCTCTGGAAATTCAGGAATGAAAACCCACCATGAAGGTAAGCACCTCAATCTCACAAAGGCTTTCCTGGGAATTAAATTGCACAACACTAATAATGACTTGGCCCATCCCCTGGCTATTTCAAAGGAAACTTTCAGTGTAAACTCTAAAGGAATTCACCAACTCTGCAACTCCATCTTCCCCTCTTCTGACAGCAACTTCCCAGACTCCCAGGCCCCAGGAATTGTCGTGTATTTAAAAACCCTCACCATGATGAAAGGCACCATAAGCTACAAAATGCAGGTCTCGGTGCAAAAGGGAAAAAGGAAAAGCAGAGCCTTGTTGAAGCCTTACTAAGTATGTTAAGCTAAGTGTGATGGCACGTGCTCATAATGCTGGCACTTGAGATACAGACAAAAAAGGAGTTTGAGGCAGCCTGGTCTACATAGTGAATTCCAGGCCAGTCCTAGCTACATAGTGGAGAGAGTGAGTGGGAAAGGAGGGAGGAAGGAGGAGGGGAGAGGGAGAGGAGAGGGAGAGGGATAGGGGGAGGGG
>NW_021604618.1:7521468-7553353 GCF_004785775.1 Grammomys surdaster
GGGAGAGGGAGAGGGAGAGGGAGAGAGAGAGAGAGAGAGAGAGAGAGAGAGAGAGAGAGAGAGAGAGAATATGAATATATGAATATGCAGGTCAAAAGCATAGCAACAGGGCATTAAACCTAATAGTCTTCCTAAGCACAGACTCTATGTAACACAGGCCATACCTACATAACCATATAAGTCACCTCTGATACTGGCTGCCTCCAAGACAACAACTCTAACATTTTCCTTTACCTCATCAAGACTCTAACACCACTGAGGGAGGGACGTTCTTTTCTGTCTCTGGATGCCCCATGATCTTGGCTTCTCAGAACATTTAGAGGATAAAACAAATATAACATTGAACACACGTGAAACCCTGTCCTATGGTAGACACTCGGCAAACAGCATTTATTAATATTAGTGTCATCATCACTCTCCTCTCTATGCCTTACACACAAATATATCCACAACGCCAAGGTCATCTACAAGCAGGAAGAACACATTCCCCTGGTGTGGTGAAGGATATGGACAGTTGGCCTACTCAGCTATAGCCTAGGTCCTCACCCCCATTCCTTCTCCGTGGATCCTTTGTGCACTCTCTCAAGGCTTGTGAGCCACACTCCCAATTATACTAAATGTGTGATATTATAATGTGTGCTTCATTAACACACTGAATTAGAACATCTGTTTCACATCTAGTTACCTCTGTGAAGGAAAATGTTGATTCGGTACTTCTGTAGCAAGTACAATGTGATATAATAATATTACTGATTTTTCTTGGAAATAATCACGGTTCTAGCTAATACTAATGGAGAGCTTTGCCTATATTCATATTAAGAGGATATGTTAAATTATAATTGAAAATTATAATTGAAATTATAATTGAAAATAATGTCAATTTTTCCTAGGTCGCCTGAATTCTTTCCTTTGGACACAAGGTTAGAACTCTGGGTGTTTTGCTAACAGCAAGGATTATTTGTTCAACTTGTTCTTTAGAAGAATTTTCACCTGTCTACAACATCTCAACAATTCACTGAGAAGCAGACTACAAGATCTTAGCAAAATAAGTAGCAACACACAAACACTCGCCAAAGTCTCCAGATGCCCAAGGTTAATGTTTTCTACAGCAGTGCTCAGTAGATATCTAGGGAAACTCTCAAGAACTGTAGGAGTGAGCACCATTTCACACAGCTGAGTTATCTAGTGAACAGACCAGAAGAAAGACATTTCTTCCAGAGCCTTGTACACGTGAGGTATCCAGGCATAGGAGAGAAATGCCAAAGCCTGTCCTGTGTGTGTTGTGACTTGAAGCCAGCTCAACATAAGGCTCAATTTGAAGATCTCCTATAATGTGGACTGCCCCGTTTCCTGATACCCACTATCTCCAGTAAAAAGTAAATATCTAGTTTTTCTTCCCCAAGGTCAGAGTTTAGAATCATTACAGGAAAAGAAAACACAAAAACATAACTGGAATTTAACACTCCTTCTGTTCCAATACCCAGATCGAATACTTTTATGTAGGCCCCAGCCTACAAATTATTACTACAAATTATTCATGAGCATTGTCTGGCTGTTTTCACATTCTTTGCTTAATTTAATCCTTACTAGCCCTATACAGTAGATGTTATTACCCCATTTTCCAGATGAAGAGTTTTGGATGATATCAATTACAGAATTCACCCAAAGGCATTCAACCACCCAGTGGTAGTGTCCAATTTAAAGTCAGGTATTCTGACTCTACATCCAGGGTTCATCTTATCACTTTCCAGCAAACCCCTGCCCCCACTATGAGAACCCAATGCTGCCCACCCCTTCAGACACAAACAGTCTTTATTCACAAAGTTCCACAAGCCTCTGGCCAGTAAAGGGGAGATGGCGGAATTGCAACTAGCTGCTCTTTAATTTTTTAAAAGGAACAAAGTTAGAGCTGAAGAAATAGCTCTGTGGTTAAATTAAGAGCACTGACTGCTCTTCCAGAGGTCCTGAGTTCAATTCTGAGCAACCACATGGTGGCTCACAACCATCTGTAATGGGATCTGATGCCCTCTTCTAGTGTGTCTGAAGACACTGACAGTGTACTTATATACATAAAATAAATAAATAAATATTTTTTAAAAAAACCAAAGTTAGGCATAGGCTAAATTTCAAGCTAAATCTACAGTCCACAAAAAGCCAAAACAAGCCTGGTCAGCAGTCACCTGGAAGACAAAAGAGATATTAGCTCTCCCCCTTCAAAATCCACTCATCTCTTCCTCCAGACTGTAACACCAGCCCTACTGAGGGAAAGCTTACAAAAGGCTCCTAAGAGAGATCCCAGGGCAAACTGCACAATGGCCATCTTCAGCACTCTGTTGTCAGACACAAGAAAAATCTCTTATTCTGAGAGGCTCATTAGGGTTACGCTGGTATCAGGTGGGGGAAGGATTAATAATAACTAAAGTCTCTCAGATTCATACCTGGCTTAAAATCCTCGCCCAGAGTCTGCTTATCATGAGTCTGTGATACAAGGAGAGCAAGACGCAGCAGATAAGCCGCTTCAACTTCACCACTGCTACATCAAAGAAAGCGTGCATCTAGACAAGGTTATCTGAGAGGAGTCTTCATAGTAAAACAGTGGGATTAATGGGACGGTTGGTCCCTTTTTACGGGAACACAATTATCTGTTTGGCCCTTTTTATTTTAGGCTTGTTTCATCAGAAATCACGTTTTGAGTGCACCTATACACATCAAACAAATAGTCAAAACCCCTCACCAGCAGACTATAAAGCTAAGAAGTAAATGAGAGAGGTCAGGAGAGGGGAGACAAGTGAGACAGTGACCAGGTGATAAGGAGCCTAGCCCCGGAATGCAAGCCATAGACAGACTGTGGTTAGGTGCTAGTGAAATCATTTTCAAGGGAGCATTTAACTGGATGTCTCTTTTAAAACCAAGTCAATTAATACTCTGGGAGCCTCTTTAAGTGGGACACTATGCTTGACCCGGTTATAAGCTCTGTCTGCTGCAGATCTAGAGCTGAGCCATCTGGGAACAGCACAGGCTGCAGGTTGGCCCAACCAGCCCTGTCGCCCACATGATTACCATCGAGTCTTCCTCTAAGACAGGGTCCATATCTTTCACAGGGTCCATATCTTTCTCATCTGCTCAGTCGCCCATGGACAAACCAATGTAGTTCAGGCTGAGTGGATGCGGGTGTGTGGAAGGCTCACCTTGGGCTGATCCTGTGGTAGCCGTGGTTGACTCTTCAAATGCTAATCAGGAATCACCTGCTCCCTGTTGATCACAAGTCACCCAGTTCTGGTATCCCACCAACTCTAGGTCCCTGTGAAGGTGCCAGATGCCAGCCTCATACCTCACCAGTCTCAATCAAAGTTCTGAAGACCCTAAAGGAGACCTTTAAGAGCCTCCAGTAATCTTCCTGTCTCCGGGCATCTGCCACCTCTGTCTCTGATCTCATGAACAGTAATCCTCCCAATCCTCAACATAGTTGGTACCTCTAACTTTGGCCACCATAGGTGGCAGAATCTGTAAGTTCAAACATATCTTTAAAATAATCAGGATGTACAAAAGAGGAAACTAAAACCCAGAGAGGTGCAGTGTTTTGGTCTGGGCTACACAGCCTTGTCAGGTCTCCTCACTGCCATGGTGAGCACTGTCCCACCAAACACCTTCCCTGTACCATATACTCTGGTCACTCCAAAGACAGACCTTCCTCAGGGAAGGTCCCTAAGAAATAATCTTTGTTCCTGTCTGAAAGGTAATAAAGTTTTCATCAACCGATTTTAAAGGACTGATAGAATTGTCTAGTACAGACAGACCATCTTGCCTTCTTCACCATGATGCCATTAAGTTAGAAAATATGTCCCATCCTAAGATAAGCTATTATGAACAGCCATTCTCCCCATGACACACTGATTTCCTGCACATCTTAGTACCTGTCCCTTTAAAATTCTGACCAGCATTTAAAGAAAAACTCACAAATTTTAATAAGAGCAAAACTGCTCCTTTGAACAAATCATATCACTTAAAATTATTTTATAAACAGTTCAGTATAAAAATGCCAAATAAAATGAAGTATCCACCCTCTCCCATCAGCTGTAGGGAACCAGTTTAAGGAAAGTTGAGCAGTGTGGCAGCCTCCTACTTCACTACTCTGAGGAAGACCCCACTACAAATTTGTCTTACCCAAGCTGAAAGCCACTGCTCAGAGCTCAGTTAAATAGTAACAGAAGCAGGGTCAGAGTGTATGGTCTTGAAACACCAACCCAATGCTTCCCAACCGGGGCCCCACCCACAACAGAAAAGTCTGTTGCTTCAGTTCCGTGAATAGGAGAGCCAGCTGAACTGGAGAAATGGCTTAAAACACCAGCAAAACGGTGGCACTGAAATCCAGGTTCCTTCACATGGGAGAGCCATGTGTTGTTGGGCTCAGTTTTGATGTTGCAGTAACCACCCCACCTCACCTCCCAGAAGTCTTCAAAGGCCATATCTGTTTTTAAAGGCCTAGGGATGCCTCCGTCCAAATGGAGAAGAGACTGAGATCTCCTGTAAGCCTCCACAACTGCGTGTGACAATACAATATGAAACAACATTCTTACGTGCTAAAAATGCAAGAAAGCCCAATGAACACAGCCTAGTTCTCAAATCTCCAAAATGCGGAGGATATCAAAAGGAAATAAAACCTTGTAAGAGTCCAGAAAGCAAAATCCCACTTCCTTAGAGCAGAACACGACCCAAAAGCGCTCACCTTCTGACCTGCTATTAATACCAACTAGCTAAGAGAATACCAGCGAGAACATAACTGAAGTCTCAGTTCTGTTTTTTCCTCAGGCCTTCGAAGGTATTGAAAGAGGATTGAGGTAACACCAGCCAATGAATGGGGGACGCTCAGGGTACCCACAAATGCAGAATCATGAATGTGAGTGGAGCTTGTCAGAGGTCTAGAAAGGCCCAAGACACTTGCATGAGAAATCGCAGTATAACAATATAATAAAGAAAACATCAGAAAGTTTGTGTGGACATAGGTAATATAATTTTTAGTACACACAACAACGACAACAAATGTTATTGACTCTGGGACCTTTTGCATAAATGAGGCCTGGGTCAAACACATTTCCATACCCACGACTATGGGAAGAAGTCCTGAATAAGGGTGTCACGAGTGGTCATAGAACTTCCAACACAGCTTCCTCAAGATCACTCTCTTAACTTCTCTGCCCAATGAAATAGAAACATGGGAGGTGGTACTCATTTGATAGTGTTTAAATGTGGTTTCAAACTTCCAAATAACTGGTCTCTCCCATCACAGTTTGTAAATGCCACTGGCCAGCAATGCCAAAAACTGGTCCCACATGGCTTCATATTCTAATAGCATTCTTAACTGTGAAATTCTCTTTATCTCTTCTGTAAAGAGAAAAAAAATATCTTTATCTCTTCTGTAGAAATTGACTCTTCCCTGGATGTTGGAGAAAGTAGCACCCAGCCATTCATGATCCCGAACTTCTCCTTGTTCATTGAAAGATATTGTCTTGATACAGCCTCACATCAATGCCCACAGAACCAATTGGTGTTTCTGTCAGAAATCTCAGACTCCAAACTCCCCATTCTCCCTGAGATCAATGTGGAAAAAGAATGGAGACACCTGAGGACTCAGACTCAGAGAATCTTACACTTCATCTAAAACATGTATTATGTACAGCAGTTTTCAGAGAGTCCCAAGGAAGACAAGAAAGTATACGTGACATTATCACTTCATTGCTCTCATGAACCAACAAGATTCATTCCTGACTGTGCTCAGCCTGATCCACACTGGGACCAACACTTGTTCATGGTGTACAAACAAAATCAAAAGAGTCCCTACATTGGAGGCATTTGTTGCTGGTGAGTCATGTCTGCCTGTCTGGTCATAGTATTCCATTGTGGAAAAACAAAGGGTTGGTCTGTCCTCTTGTGATACGGTACAATCATCTACCCAAGATGCGTTTTCTTTCTGCGTCAGATCATTTTTAAGGGTACTATCTGCCTAACCTTGGCCACCTGATTCCTGCCACCTTTGTGAATATATTTTACCTACCTACACCTATCTCCTCAAACTGGAATACACTGAAGGTGAATTGGCTTTTCCCTGTAGCTCCTGAGTCTGAAGAAATATCGGCAAACATACCTCTAGACTGTGAGACCATACACTCTGAGCCCGAACAGTCCCTAGCCAGCCAGTTAGTCACTGAGCGACATCAGAATCACCTGTCTCCATTTGAGTTTTATTCCAGATAAATCTAACCCAGGGACACAGCTTTGTCATACCACATGGGCAGAGAGAAATGGGGGACTTTTAGACTCTTGCTGATTGGAAGTCCAGACACTGTAGGGAATTCACAGACAAGGCTCACACCGAGTAACCCAGCGGCTCTCACCCAAATAAACTCTAACAAGACCCAGTGGGTGAGCCCAGGTAACACAAGCTCTACTTCCTGCCAGCTGCCTCCCGGAGGCTCTGGTTTATTCTCACCTGTCTGCTTCAAGACAAGCTTGTCTTTCCACACAGGTGTTTGAATTCCAGGTTCAAAAGAAGTTTAAATGCGAGGACTTACCTCATTTACCTAAAGATTCTGGGTGGGAAGTCCTATGGCTCTGGCGATGAGAAGAAGGCAGGAAGCTATCACACCAGCTCCTACCGGGATGGCGAGCCACGGCCTTATCACGTCTGAGCTCTCATCAGAGTGAAGATAAATGCATATGACAATAATTTAAAATCATTTTGTAGGATGTTAAGCAATAAGCCACCAACCGGGAATTCCCTAAGTCACTTCCCCCTCCTCTGATTGGCTGCTGGGTCCTTTAAAAAAATAAAATAAAGGATTACAAACATTGGCTCATTTGCATTTGGCCAACTCACACGTTAGTGTTCAAACAAAACAGGTCTAACCAGGTTATGCCTGTGTCTCAAGAACAGAGACAACCTGTTAATGGATGAGGAATTGATTTGGTGGGGACTGTGCTTTTCAGCTTAAAGACAGTTTCAGGTGAAAAGTATCTCACTCCCCAAAGATGCTGGGGGGGGGGGGGGAAAATAAAAAAGCCAAGTCCCTGTCAAGCAAATGAAGGAAGAGGGCTGGAGGTACTCTTAAACATCCGCCTCATTTTCTAACCTGTATTTAATCCTCTGCTATGTCATCAAGATCTTTGCCCTGGCTGTGCAGGTACCCGGCGTGGAAGGAGCTTCTAGCCCATTCTGTCTCTGGGCATCATGACTGACTCTTTGTAGTGACTCTTGACCATTTCAGAGGCTTTCCCCAAGCCCCAGGTAAGCACCTTGGAGGAGGGGATGGTCCTGGAAGGGAGGGGCCACTATGAAATGTCTTCGGGCAACAATCCTCCTCAGCAACAAGGGCTGGTTGACCAGTTTATCTTCCCTTCCCCTTGACTCTTAGACGATGCATCTTACTGTTTATCAACCCGCCCGGTAAGATCCAGAAAAAAGAAAACCAAAATGCCAACAGTCTGAGCAAGATATGGACTGCTGAGGAGGAATCTACGATTTCACGGATCCCCACCCCCTGAGCTAAGGGAGCACAGGGAGTTTCCTATTCTTGCTTCACTGGGTCCCACATGTTTCTCCACCTGCACAGGTGAGCAACTACCCTGGCCAGGAAAAATACAATCCCCTAAACATTAACTCTCCCTTTTGAGTCTTTCTGAACACCAGTCTTCTATGAGCAAAGAATCCCAGGCAAGTATGTTGAACTCAGAAAGCCTCCTCTCCCTTTGTTGGAAGGCAGGAGGAGTTTGGCAAAGAGAAGATTTTGTGATCAAATTCCTTCTGTGAAAAAAAATAATTATATATATATATATATATATATATATATATATATATATATATATATATGTGTGTGTGTGTGTGTGTGTGTGTGTATACATATATATGCACTGTATATATACATATATATGTATATATGCTATATATATGTGTGTGTGTGTTTATATATATATGCAAAAGTTCATGAAAGGAACAGAACTCAAATGGTTGTTGTGCTGCTAACTGGGACAGGAGCCAGCCAGCTGCAATACTTTCTCGTACTTGTTGCTTGGTTTAAGTACCATGAATTCAGAGACGTTTCAAATGCAAAATATAGTGGTGAGGCAGGGATGAGTTTGGAGGGGTCTTGGAAGAAAGTAGGTCTTTAAATGAGGTATTGGAGTCCTTAATGTGGTAGAGTTTAGGGTGGCTCTGTAAAGCTTCTCTGCTTCTCTAACCTCCAGCAAATAAACCCACCTCCCCTCCAGTTCAACTTTATCTAGCTGCCAAAGGCTCTGTTAACATGCCAATGTATGCCCTGGGCCTTATAAAAGCAGTAAATGTCATCACTGCCCATTATCATATTAGCCCCAATTAGTTTATCAGCTCCAGATCTGAGAGAGAGGCCCCAGGGAGCAGCCAGCTGGAGTTTTGCTGGAGAGATGAATCAGGCTGCTCTAACTCCACCCACCATCGGGCGTTCCAGGGGGAGAGGAGGAGAGGAGGAGGGCTCTAGGGAAGCAATCTTAGCTTCTCCACACATTTGCCGGACCTTCACCTGAAACAGCAGAGACTAGTAAGGGGTAAAGGGTATATAGCCCTGAGGTACAAACATCAAATAAAAATACCTAAAATTTGTGGCTCCCTAGCCCAGGCCCAGCCACTCTTAGTTATAGGCCTTTTAATATCAAGATGAGGCAGTTGATTTCTGCTTCCATTCCTTTTACACTTATATTCTACTAAGCTAGACGGACACTCCTGAGAAGGGACAATCTGGAGCATTGGTGGAGGTGGGATGTCACTTTAAAGCCAGAGCCACTGTGGGCATGTATATGTACATATCTCCACAGGTACATATATTAATACACATACTAATATATATGTATACATATGTATATACATATATTAATATATATTTCCTAACAAAGTGTCTGATAATTAGTGAATCCATATTAAGTATTGATTGTTTTCTTTACTTTGGACTAAACTTATCCTTCTAGAAGAAAAACAGTAGCTAAAACAGTACCTGCCCGCAGTCAGGAAAGAGAGAGAGACAGAGAGACAGAGAGACAGAGAGACAGAGAGACAGAGAGAGAGGGAGAGAGGGAGAGAGAGAGGGAGAGAGAGAGAAGGAGAATATTGATTCTTAGGCATTCATTCATGGAGAAACTCCTTCAAATAAAGTCATTTATCTGATAGTAAACTTCAACAAGACAGTGCTGGTAGGTAGGTAGGTAGGTAGGTAGGTAAGTAGGTAAGTAGGTAGGCAGATAGGTAGGTAGATAGAGCAAATCTGAATAAAAATTTTTAATACTAACTATTGAAACATCAAACAGAGCAGATACTTAACACAGATACAGAGCAGGTGTCTGTGTTAAGGGCAGAATGTCGTTAACATCACAGATTTCCATCATTCATTCTATGTTTCTAAGATTCTCTGGGAGACAGATAAGAAGGAAATAGAACCAGGAACTATACTAAAATCTCCAGAAACACAAATACTCTAAATAGAAGCCTGCCTCATCTTTCCCATAGGTCAAGGCTCTGCCAAGCATCAGACTTGTACAAAGATGGGGAGCCTCTGAATCAAGTCCTGAGAGATGTCTCAGTGAAGTGTCTACTGTACAAACATGAGAACATGGATTCGCTGCACCCAGGTAAAATGCCAGGCATGGCAGCATGCACCTGCAATCCTAGCACTAGGGATGACAAGTGGTTCCCTGCGGCTTGCTGGTCAGCTAGTCCTGCTGAATCAGTGAGAGTTCTGTCTCAAAACCTAAGGTGGAGAATGACTGAAGAAAATGTCAACCTCTGGCCTCTAAGTGCACATGCACTCAAGTGTATATACACATGCATTAACACACACACATACATACACACATATATACATAAACATACACACACACACACATATACAGCAGGTAGAGCAGACAGGACTATTTGTAGTTCCCTGGAGTTCCTGAGTTAGTTGGTTGGTCTACTAAAAGATCATGAAAGTAAAGAAGCAAAGGGACCTAAGTGCTAAACCAAGGCTGAAACAAAGAGTCTCTCTGAGATCAGCAAGCCTTAGGGGGTTCAAGGTTCAGACAAAGCCACGATGTCATTACAAGGCAATGACAGTGATATCCTTGTTCTACACAAAGGCAGATGCTCACTTGCTTTACACTTCAGTCCCAAACTAGAGGCCTATATTCATCTTTGAAAGCAAATGTGTGTTTGTGTGTATTTCTGCCTCTCATTCTCTCCTGATGATATGGATCTACCCAAGTGCAGAATGGGACAAGTATGTAATAAGAGACAAACAAAAGTTTAGCACAAGTTGAACAGGAACAAGAAATTCTCTCTCCCTCTCTCTCTCTCTCTCTCTCTCTCTCTCTCTCTCTCTCTCTCTCTCTCTCTCTCTCTCTCCTTCCTTTGTGTGTGTGTGTGTGTGTGTGTGTGTGTGTGTCTGTGTCTGTCTGTCTCTTTGTCTCTCTCTTGTCCTGTAAAACTCACAGGGGACAGAAAGTCAGTCATTTATTAGCCTGGTTATAGCCAAATAAGGAACTAGGCTTCATACATATGTATGTAAAGTCTCTAGAAACACAAATACTCTGAATAGAAACCGGCTTTATCTTCCCTACAGGTCAGATGGTTAAGAGGCTTCTCACCTCCTTAAACTCTGAATATTAATGATTAAATTCCAATTATCTTTCTGGACTCTGGGAAGATCTCACAGGCCCAGAAAGTGGCATTCTGTTTCACTGGGAGGTCATAGGCTGACCATTATCCTCATATTTGCACAGAAGACTCTGTGGCTATTGCTATCACATCACATCTGTGCACCCACAAGCTGCCGAGCAAACTCTCCAAACTGCTGTGGTAAGAGACAGCCTCACTGTGGAGTAGAGAGCAACTGAAAAGAGCTCAGTGTGGCAAAAAGATGGAGACAGACAGACAGACAGTCAGACAGACAGACAGACATTCTCCATCATTTGAACATGTCTCCAGCCCTACTTAAGCAACAAAGACAAAACAGAATTACCCTAAAGTCCTACTCAGAAACCCTCCATTTCTGCCCAGCACAGCGTGCCCCTGCCTCACTTCTTCTACAGCGTATTATCTTGCTACTTCCTCTCTGGCTTTATCTTCTCTTGTGACCAGCTTCAACACACTGTCCCAAGTCCATAGTCGGGACAAGAACTCTGGTTCTTGAATCAAACTACTCCCAGACTCTCAGGTTCAATTCTCAGTCTCAGAAAAGGCCAAAAGACCAAGCAAAAGTTGGCCTCTGCCAGACAAATTTTCTGTAACCAGAATTTTCTTTTCTGAATAAGAAAAAGCTTTTCATAATTAAAACAGTCTTTCCCACTTCCTGTGCGACTCTTTATAACAGACAAATTAAAATTGAATATATCTAAGATATACTACATGATGCTTTGATATGGGTATGCCTTGTGGAATGAATGCATCAAAATAATTAATATATGCATTACCATAACAACTTAGCATTTTTGGACAGTGATAACAGTTGTAATCTGTTCTCAGCAGTTTTCAAACACACAATACCTTATTTTTAACTCCTGTTATCCTGTTGTACAATTATCAGTTGTTTTTTATAGGTTATGTTTTGCTTAAGATTGTCCTTCCCACTATCACGGAACCATAAATATAAAATTAATGAAAGGATGACTACAGCATATGGCTGAACTCCAGCCCAGCCAGGGCTACAAGAGACCTTGTCTCAAACAAGTAAAAGCAAGTGAGTGAATAGAAAAGCAAACTAAAACTAACATGGAAGAATCTAAACTGTGGTGACAGACCTGGATCTTAGGGGCCAGTCTTCAGCCCCTGTGGTTCAATATCAAATACTGGAAAAGCTGAGTGTTCAGAATAAAAATTGAGGGGAAAACCCACTGCAAAAGTAGGGATTTTGTGTTGTCAGGGAAGTCATGAGGGTCTTTTGACATAAAGGTCACCCTGCTGCTCATCAGGCTTGGTGGCACTGGATTGGCTGAATGCCACGTGAGAAGTTTCTGACATCTGGAAACAAAATTGAGGAACAGAGCAGAGAGGGCCGTGACAGTGATAGCAGCAAGGACCGAGAACAGCAAGGAAACCGAGTTGGGAGAGAAGGTCACCATCCAGTGGCCATCACTCCTCACAAGCAGGTTAGGGAGTCTCAGAGTGACCACCCAGACAGCTATTCCTAAAATCCTCTTCCAGATAAAACTAGCACTGTCCGTGTCCTTGGACCAAATGCATCGAAAAACTCCTAGAAGTGATGTTGGAAAGTAGACAGGCACATCTACAGGGACTATGCAAAATACTCATTTGTATAAATAAGTTATCCATTCAGGCTATTCAAAACATTTGCACCTGCATGTTTGGAGGAGGCAGGAAAGAAGCCTCTGGAATTATTTCTGAATAATTTCATATTTGGGGGAAATCCAGATGAAATCTCCCTGCTGATGTTGGAACATGTCTTTGATTTTTTTCTCTCTCTTCTCTCCCCACCCTATTAGTAATCACATGTTAGTTCAGGGTTTAAAATTAGTCAGTCTCCCACTCTACACAGACTATATGCCAAACAGTCTTACTTTGACAGCTAACTTCTTTCATGATATTGACCCAGGGAGGTTTGATATAAGTCATGATTTGGAGGCTAGTAGCTCTGAAATTCTGAAAAAACCATATATATATGCATATATGTGTGTGTGTATGTACACATATATGAGTATATGTGTGTGTGTACATATATGAATATATATGTGTGTGTGTGTGTGTGTGTGTGTGTGTGTAGGTGGATGTACAGTAAAACTGAAATAAGGAACTTGGCTATAAACAGAAACAAATCTGCATAGTCAGTGCATGTGAAAACTTCTACTGGGAGCACAACCCCAACAAGAGGGACCAGCCATGGTCTGCACAAAACCCCTTACAGTGGAAATTAAGAAGGCCTTGAGCTCTGGTATTCTGAAAAGAATGGCCTAAGATGGGCAGGGGAGATGGCTCACTCAGTAACATGTCTGCTCACAAGCATGAGCACTTGGTCCAGAGCCCCACTTAAGAATCAGACATGGTTGCATTTCTTTCAAGGTCCTGATAATTAAGACCATTCTACTTGAGTTTAGTAACTAAAACAAATTTGATGTCTATGTCTTTCTATTATAACCCTGACTTTTCTGCTAAAACATATTTGTTCATTCAGTCTTTGTTTTGCTTTCTTTTTTTTTTTTTACTATACTCTATTTTTTTATTTATTCACTTTATATCCAGCTTACTGCCCTCCTCCAGGCCACTGCCTCCCATAATCCTTCCCCCATGCCATCTCCGCTTTTACTCTGAGCTGGTGGGACCCTTTGAGTATCCCCCTACCCCGATACTTGACGTGTCTGTGAGACTAGGAGCTTCTTCTCCCATTGAGGACAGAGAAGACAGATACAGAAATTTGTGTAACATCTTTACCATATATCTGAAGACAATCAAGATTCTAGACACCTGATGAATGAGATCATAAAGTCCTTTCTCATGCTTCAATGTATAATATGCAGCTTTTAACAAATATTCATATTGGCAAGTTCCATTTAATTAGTAGGACTAATATTATCCAGTTAGTTGCACGTGGACATAAATCAGAATCAAGAACTTAGAAGGAATCAGGGATGATCATGCTTCTTATACTCAGTGGGTTTGAAACAATGAGCACATCAGGTTGGGAGGAAGTGGTGGGGGTAATGGAAGGAATTGGAAGGAAAGCAATTGAATGAGTTTGATAACAGTTAAATATATAATTTTTTAATTTAAAAGGAACTATATACAAATCCTCTGTCAGGTCTGTGTTTTACAAACATGTTCTTTGTTGTGCTATTTTTCCTTGGAGATGATGACTTTAACTAAACAGTTTTTAGATTTTAATAAATTCAATTGTCTGCATTTAAAAAAAAAAAAAAAGAATCAGACATGGTGCTATGTGCCTATAACACTATCCCTGGGGATGAAGAGACAGGAAGATCCATGAAGGTCACTGCCCAGTCAATCTAACTAATTGTTGATGTGCAGGTTCAGTGAGAGATTCTGTCAGAATGGTAAGGTGGGAAATCATAGAAGACACTTGAAATTGACTTCTAACCCCCACATGCACATTTACATGGCTGCACACATGGTTTAAAATTAATAAGACGAAAAAGAATGCTGTAAGAAGTAAAGAGGAAGGAGCCACTCCAACAAGAAGAGACTACAGACAGGTAAGCCCCACCCACTATGGACTCCTTTCCACCAACACTGAAAGCTCATGTTGATGGACTTTCCCTATCAACACCAGAAACATGTCAAAGCCTTCTTTATGGCCCTCAGCCTCATTGGCCTATAGCTCTTCAGAAGTTTCTAGAACCACCAGGGCAGAAATCCTCAGGGAATCCTATCTTAGATCCAAGGTTGTGTGGTCACGGTGTGGGAGGGATGCCCCTGGCAAATACCTCACTTTTGCTAATCTATTTTTTTCTCTCAGCTCAGCAGGTTAACTTAACTGAAAGACTGAAGGCCAAGCTGGGACATATGCTGCTTGCTAGGAGGAGGGACAAAGCTCTGTGAACTTGAGCCTTGGCTGGGGGTAGCATTCTTTTTAGAATCAAGTAAGATGAACCTAGAAAGCCACAAAAATCATACCAGTGAAGGTGTAACTGCCAGAGATTCTGCAGGTCACTATGGAGTCTACAGCCTCTCTCAAGGAGAGTCATGCCCTCCATTCTCTCACGGTATTTTCCTTCTTGCTCAGGGCTTCCACCATGCACAGGACACAAGGCAAAACTGCTAGAAAAGATGGCAGCCCAGAGGGGGTGGGTGTTGGGGGCTTATAATCAACCCCAATGACTGCAAAGTCAACTTGGTAAATGTCTTACCATCTTAGTCACAGTTCTACCTGAGTTTCTTCCTCTCTCTCTCCCTGCTTCTCTCCCTTCCCCCCCTCCCTGGAACAACACAGGCACATACAGCACATATGCTCTATTCTGGACTTCCTTGCATCTGTGACCTTCTCAAAACAACACCCAGTTCATTCTCTTTGTCAAAATCCTTGCCAGTTCTATCCCAGGCTCATATTCCTCAGAGAGAAACACACTTACCTCAGGTGACATGCAAGATGATTTCATTTTTAAGCTATGTGATTTTGATGTGAAAAAATTTATAAGTAAAATGAGTCGAGTGAAAGTAAACTCTTAAGTTCTGTAACCCCAGGAAGAATGGAAACAGCTAAAATAGTAGCAAAGAAACAGAAAAGGTTGAAATTCGGGGGGAGTGGGAGGGGGACTGGTTTAAAGATGGGCACTCCACGCTCACACTGCTAGTACCATGGCAGATCACAAATTCTCAGTACTGCGTCCTACCAAGGGAGAGACTTACACCTGCACAGCAAAGTCTCCACTTAAATTCCTGGGTTGAAGTCTTTAATCCTCCAACTTCAGAGGGTACATCCCAACAGCAGGTACGTGTCTTCTATATAAGCACCCTGCACCTCCCTGTTCCCTTTTGTCCTGTTGTGAGCCAGACAGGATGAAGATGAGCAAAACAGTCCCTCCTCATCTTCCCATTCAGCCCCCCCCCCAACTGCCTTCATTCAGAATTTGAATTTCCTAGGACCCTTTGTCCTTGGAAACATGTAATATTTCACATTTAACAAATGTTTCTGGGCCTTCTGCCTCCTGCCTAGGGTATACTAGGGAGTGGTGCCGCAGTCACATGTAGGTGGAAAAAAAATATCTACTGTGGCAGATACAGACTGTAATGGAGTAAACTGTTTCTGATTCTGCCCCAAGAAGCTGCTTCGGATTACTGCTTTTCCCTGCCAGCCTGGCAAATCCAGCCCAAGTCTTCTTTGTAATCCTGTCTCAGAAAGGCCTAACATTACTCCACTCAGGTAGCAGGGCAGCCAGACCTACTTGTTGAATCAAATCCGATGGCCCCGGCCCCAGGGTTGAGATTAATCATTAATGTTGTCTAAAGATCCTTCCCTCTGCCCTTCTTTCTTTTTTCTTTCTTCCTTTCTTTCCTTCTCTCTCTCTCTCTCTTTCTTTATATTTTTCTTTCTCTGTTTTCCTCGACTCCACCACCCCATCCCAGCCCCCAAGACAAGGTCTCTCTGTGTAGCCCTGGCTGTTCCAGTGTTCACTTTATAGACCAAGCTGGCATGGAACTCACAGAGATCTGCCTGACTCTGCCTCCCGAGTTGCTCATCTTTTAGAATCTGTTTCCCCTTTACATCTGCTAGATTCCCTACAGTGTCCCTTTGGTATATAATAATAGACTCTGTTGGGTCTGGTGACTTTCTGGGGTTCTTATAGTTCTTAAACAGGAGGCAAAGCTTGAGGTCAAGCACCCTTACGGCTGCTTTTAGCACATCAAGATCTCTCTTCAAACTGCAGACTAAGGCTCTTCCAGGAGATAGCTCCAATTCCCATGGGGAGCTTAGCCCATAGAAGTACCCTGTGGCCATGTGGTGACTACAGGAGAGGGGGAGTCACTGAGAACCTCAGAACCTCAGGGGAGGCCAGAATCATTGAAAAAAAATGCAAGGTTGAACTTCAGCCTTCACTCCATACTCCTCTTTTCTTGCTCACCCCCCAACCCTCCTCCAGAACCCCTGCCAACTCATTCTAGCTGCTGCCCCATTTTATCACTGAATGTCCCATCAAACCCCACAAACCCAGTCAAACTAGCTAAGTTGGCCAACCTGGGTGCACAGCACACTGACATTTTCTAGCCTGGTCATCTTACAGAGTCATGCATCCTTAGACTAGAGGCCATCTCTGAGCCTCTGTTTCCTCATCTGAACGTGGACTTGATAACACTCCTCACTCCCAACCCTGGGGAACAGAGAGGAAGCATGTTAGGGGGCTCATGCACCCTGAATGCCTACACTGATTGACACCTGCGGGTGATACACTGAGAGCCATGTGGGAACTGCTGCCAAGCCAAAGAACCCAGTTGCTGGTTAATACTGGCTGAGCAGCCATCTCTTTGGGTGGCCAGCATGTAGCAGGAAAGAAGAGTCATGCTTGCAGCATGCTGGCACAAACCCCCACTTTACCCAGCAGTGTTATTTTGATTGAGTACTTAGTACACACCGGATACCGATTTATTAACATGCAGTTTATTACCTAATCCTCCAAAAGGCTCTAGAAAGTACCCATAATCCCACATTTTCAGAATGAGAACTCTGAGACTGAGAAAAAAATTAGGTGACTTTCCCAAGGTCACACTGCTGGAAAGGCCAGATGGGAGCCAGCTGAGGCTGACCTCACTCAGGACCTCTCTCCTTAAACACCTTCTAATCGTGCACAAGAGACTCTCCCCTAGCTTCAGTAGGAGCAGACAGCTGCTCTTCCCTCCAAACAGAAGCAAACTGGCATTTGCCTCCACACTGGGCAACCTAGTCAGTCTTATAAGGCCTGAGAATTAGCAGGCAAGCCTTTGCTTGCTGGGAGATGGCTTACCCTGAAGCCCTGCCGGCTTTCCCAGAACCCTGAGTTAATATTTACATAATCTTACTACATCATTTTCCAGCTTCATCGTGAAGAGAACACCCAGAACCCACTTGGGTGAATATTGTCACTGTAACATGGACAGCTTGTTTGTCAGCCCACAACAAACACACAGACTAATTACAGAGGGAAAGGTTCTTACCTTGGAAACATACTAGGTTTGTATCTGACTCCACTATTTACTAATTATATCACTTTGGACAATTTGAGACTCAGTTTAATCATCTTTAAAATGAATATAAATTGTTCCCATCATTAGTGTTGTCATCATTATCTCTTGTGCCACTTAAATGGACAAAATCCCTTTAATGCTTTATGCAGTGGTTACATTTGTGTGTGTGTGCACGTGTGTGTGTGTGTGTATGTACAGACACACATATACATGACACATATGTAGAAGTCAGAGGACATTCTCTGGTGTCCATCCCCAGGAACCTCCGAACTATTTGAGGCGGTGTTTCTTTCTGGCCTGAGACATCACCACCACAGGCAGGTAGAGCTGGCCCATTAGCTTTCCAGAGTCCTTCTCCACCTCCCCCTCTTCCACTCCCCTCCTCCTCTCCCACCTCCCTCCTCTTCCCTCCCACCTCCACCTCCACCTTCCCCCTCTTCCACTCCTTCCCCCTCCTCTATCCTTCTTCTCACTCTCTTCCCCTTTCCACCTCTCTCCTCTTCCTTCCCTCTCCCCTTTCCCCACTCCCACTTCCCAGCACTGAAATTACAAACATATGCCATCATAACCAAATGTTTACAATGGTTTCTAGGGATTTGGACTCAGGTTCACACACTTCCAAGGCAAATACCTTACCGACTAAGCTATCCCCTCCTATAGTGGCTACCTTTATTCTTACTTTATACCTAAGGAAACCCAGACTCAGAGAAGTGGGAAATTGGGCCAAGGCTATATGTGGTAGAGCAAGGTCTAGAACACAGACCATCTAACCCAAAAGCCTTGCCCGTCATTGGTGTGTTCTCTCTCGTAGGCAAAGCTCTCAAAAAGGCTGTCCACATTGGCAAGACCAGCTCCCATCCTTTGCTGCACAGTCCTCAAGCCTCTGCTTTTCAAGAGCTTTGGTGGAAGGGAAGGGGCTGCCCTCAGGAGCACCCTCCCCAAGGCAGCATCTCCTCTTCCCTGACCCACACTGCCCTTCCAGGTGATGGCAAGTGACTCACCGTCTGGATGTGCACATTGGAGCTTGAGAATGACTCAGGAACACAGGGGGACTGAGGAAGGAGTATCTAACTGCAGAACAAAGCCAGGCAGCCACTTGTGGCCAAGATAATTACAAGCTGGAGCTGCGACAAGAAGAAGGCCAAGGGCTGTCTGGTTTACAAGGTCATAAATCACAGCCTCAAAGACTTCCAGGAGGTCCAGAGATTCCACCAGGTACTGTGGACCCAAGTAAAGTTTGAAAAACAAATAACCAAAACCAAACATGTCACTCAGGCTTTCAATCACCCTGCAGGGTCTCCATGTGATTCCTCCAGAGTCATACCTCCTAAGTCCATATCACTGGCCCTTGCTTGCCCAGCATTCTCCCAAAGGGTGAAGAGAATGTGAGATTAGAGGGTGGTAGACTTGTCAAATATGTACAAATCTACATTGCCACTTCTGCAATGGAAGTCCTAATTTGTCCCACTGTCCAGTGACACATTGAATAAGGCTCAATTTTTTTGAGAAACAATGAAAACTTTCGTTCTCGTGTATCCAGTCATTGCAGCAGCAACCTCTAACTGCAGGTCACACCCCGTATGCTCCAGATAGCATTTTGGTCTACAGTAAGATAGATCTCCTTGTATTCCAGATTGGTCATTTATGACAATGAGACATTGGCCAAGTGATCCAGTTGCCTACCTTCTCTTTCTGAAGCTCTTGGCCATGAGTTCTACACAGTTTCCATTGATCTCTATCTATCTTAGAGTAGAGCAGACTTTACCCCTGACATTGTTTCTGGGAGATAGATATATGATAGCTAGATATAGACAGATGATAGATATAGACAGATGATAGATTTAGAGTTATTGTTTATACAATTAAATAATATTTGTATATAATAATGCATGTGCATGATTGCATTATGTGCTTGTGTGTGCAGATGCTTATGGAGTCCAGAAAAGGGTGTCAAATCCCCTGGAGCTAGAGTTAATGGCCATTGTGAGCACCCTGATGTGTGCTGGAGCCAAATTCTGGTCCTTTGTAAGATCTTCAAGCACTCTGAGCCATCTCTCCAGCCCTATAAAACTTTAAATATTTATTTTATTTTAAATTATATGTTGATATGTATGCCAAGGTACATATGTGAATACAGGTGAGTCCAGAAGAAGGAATCTGGTCCCCTTGAGCTAGAGTTACAGATGGATGTAAGCTACTTTATGTGGGAAATGGGAAAAAACTCAGTACCTCTGCAAGAGCAGAATGTGCTTCTAACTGCTGGACCACCTCTCTAGTCCATTTTGAGATTTTTTTTTTTTAAACAAAGCCAGTGAGACTGGGAACCAGCTCCCAACTAGGTCCCTAGTTCTTAATCCCAGAAAAAGGGTGGCAGCTGTATTGTCAGTCATGGTGATGTAGAACTGTTCTGCTTAGTAGATGTTTTGTTTTGTCAACAAGGATAGGGTCATCTGAGAAGAGAGAACTTCAATTGAGAAAAGACCTCCATCAAACTGACCCATAGACAAGTATATGGGGTATTTTCTTGATTAATGATTAATATAGGAGAGCCTTTGCCCCTAGGCAAGTGGTCCTGGGTTGTAGGAGAAAGCAGACTGAGCAAGCTAGGAAGAGCAAGCCAGTAAGTACACTCCTCCATGGCCTCTGCATCAGCACCTGCCTACAGGTTTCTGCCTTGAGTTCCTGCCCTTATTCACCTCCATGATGGACTGTAAGCAAATAAGGTAAAATAAACCCTCTCCTCCCCAAGTTGCTTTTGATCAGTGTTTTAATATAAACTCTAACCAAATCGACTGTTTTCCAACAGCCTCTTGAAGGTTTCCAAGGCAGCAGAGTCCCTTTCCTCCTCTCTCCACTCCAAGAGTGCATTCTCTCACTAGCACACAGCTCCGGCCACGAGCTCTTTCCATGGAAGAGCTATTTGGTTACCAGATGCTTTACATCTAGTAACACCAAAGGCCTGTGACGCCTGGTCGTGTGATTAAGACATGAGCCCAGATACAGCTTGACAGTGACAGAGATACTCTTTTAAGCTGTCACCTAGACTTCTTCATGCTCTCTAAGTACCACCCTTCCAAACACAAACTTCCTCTAAGAACAAAATCATAAAGGACTCAATAGTCTGTGCTTTAAGTCCAGTGTCCCGGTTGCTTCTACACAACAGGTTAGGAACTGAGGGAAGTCTGTTTAATCCTGCAAGTCTTCTCTACAGCTCAGGGCTTGGCTCCCTCCATTTTATTGGGCAACTGTTCTTTAAATGATCTGACCTCTTGATGTTGTGAAGAACTAGATGCATAAGACATTGAGCACTGAGATGTGGTTGTTCAGTGTCCCATAGGCACTCAAGGAAAGAATTGTTGAAATCCCCAAGAAAACTAGTAGCATACGTAATCAGTTCAGACATGGGCAGATATTATTGTATCAGACAGGGGTACATTGGAGTTCCCAAATACCTGCTGCTTGAGTTGTAATTAATTTTCTGGAGCAACTTACATACCTCAAGGAGACATTTATGTTTACCAGTTTATTATAATAGATATTTAAATGATGCAAGTTGACAGCCAAATGAAGAGCTGCATGGGGCAAGGTCTAGAAGGGTCTCCAGAGCACAGGATTCTATTCCCATGGAACTCAGCTATACCATCTTCAACATATGGATATCTTCTTGTTCATCTTCCTGGAAACCCAGAGCTCAGATCTTCCTGGGGTTTTCTGGAAGCATCATTAATCCAGCATGATTGACTAAATCATTGGCCATTGTTGATTAGCTCAACTTCCAGTCCTTGTCTTGTCCTCAGATGTGCAGATCAGGACTGAACTATAGTTCTCTAACCTTGTGGCTAGTTATTCTTTTCTTTCTTATATACTGTATTTGAATGATTGTTTCTTTGCTTGCTTGCTTGTTGCTTGCTTGCTTGCTTGCTTGCTTGCTGCTTGCTTGTATAGAGGGTTGTGTGTACATGCCTCTGTGTATATGTGTGGGTCAGAGGACAACTTGCAGGCATCAGTTCTCTTCTTCCATCAATTGGGTCCCAAGGATCACACTCAGATCACCAGGCTTAACAACAATCACATTTACTCACTGAGCCATCTCGCCAGCCCCTGTGGTTTTTTTTTCCATTGTCAATGTTGTACTCTAAAGGAACGTAGTAGTGGCCATCCATTAGTCAATTCATTATCATAAATATCATTTCAGACATACCACTTTAGAGATTCTGAGACATATAAGAGTTGAATGCCAACAAACTGGTTGGAACCTAAATCTACATCTCAAAATATCACACTCCCACAAACAGGCATGCTATTCTCCCCTGAACTGTTACAGTATACTCTGCGTGTACTCAAAACACGTTCATTAATCTTCGCTACTCATTCTTCTGACTACTCATCCTTTAGATCACAGCCCAAACACAGCTTCCTCCGGGAACATTTCCTGATTATCTTACCACAAATCAGCAAACACACACACATACACACCTACACAGGGGCTTGTTGCATTCTCTCTCCTTGATTTTTCTTCTCTTAAGTTCTTAAGCATTTCATTACAATGTCCTATTTGTCGCTCTCTCGGGATGAACTAGCAGAGTAGCTGGTGTATCCTAAGAATCTGTAAACATGTACTTAGTGAATGAGGCACAATATGGCTGCCACCTCCTCAGTAGATGATATGTATCAGACAATGACAGCCTCACTAGCTTGTTGCATGTCACATATAAATCCTGCATCTTCGTGTCATACCCTAGAAAATCTTAAGCCTTGGATGACAGGCATGTTATAAAAGGCGGTGAGCACTGGGTGGTGAACTGGGTGATATTTTTGGCTAATTCTAACCACAACTCCTTAAGGGTAGAAACAGAACACTCTCGGGTTTACAAGGTGGTAATAGAACCAAAGGGCTGAGAGCAAGATCAAAAGGTCATTGAATCCATGCCTCTGCCTCCAGGCAAAACTGGCCCAGTCACAGACAAGTGGGAGTGTCCTTACATTATTAGTAAGAACAATATTATTAGTAATATTAGTAGCGGTATAATAATGGTTCTACTAAAAATAAACACAGGGAAGATGGCATCAACCTCACAGATCACCCTTTCCAACACACAGTAGGACGCTGGACATCATCTCAGTAGTATCAGTGAGCTTGTTCAGTGAGAGCTCTCCTCCAGAACAATAGGTTCTCTATTAGAAGGCAAAGACAATGAGAACAGCCAGGCTTTGAAGGAGCTCTCCCACACGAGCTAGGGGCCACACAGCCTCACTGAGTTACAATCAGACGTCTCCTCTGCCATTTATAAGCAATTCAGCTTTTCCCTGTGCCGAAGGCTCTCTGTTTTCTAAATGTTTACCCACTCACAGTATCATTTGATCCCCACATCAAAAGTCACATGTTCATTCAGGAACTGGAAGAAGCCAAGACTGATACAGGCTACAGGTCAGTGTCCCAGCATTCTCAGACCTGAGTGTTTGAGCTATGATAAAGCAAACAAGATGTCTAGTGGCCAATTGAATACTCTCCCTGAATATATTCAGCTTTCTCAGTGTAGAGAGAAGACAAGGGATGGAAAAAATCGGGTCATCAACCGTAAACAATTTCTTCACTAATATGGAAAAACCTAACACATTCTAAGCACTGACCCAGGGTCTGGGACAATAGCAAGTGAATGAACAGATCATCAAAAGGGAAACCACAGCAGCCCTGCCCTCATGAAGTTGGCGTTCTAATGCTGTAGTATTTAATAGTCACCTGAAATGGCATGGCTTTAGATTACCTAGGGACCTGGAATTACACAGTTAATCACAGAGAGAAGTATACCTCCTCTGATCTCCTTCATTCTTTACACACTTCAAAGGAAGTCTCCATGTGCAGAAAGACATCTCATGTTCATAGAAAGAACTGGAGTTCCAATGTGAGAGGTTAGTTCCTATGCTGGATCTTAGCATAGGTATTTATTTATTTATTTATTTATTTATTCAGCTATTGCTGCTTATTTTCTATTATTGGTAGTGATATGATTGCTTTATAAATGCATAAATATTTCTTTCACTGAAATATAGTGATTGACCATATTTATGGCATATGGGGTAATACTTGATACCTGTATACCATGATGATCAAATCAGAGGAGTGAACTTCTCCATCTCCTTTAACACTTATCAATTCTTTGCTTGGAGTCTTTTATTGAGTCTTCAAGATCTTTATACATAGAGTGTTGTGAACTATAGTCACCATGCTATTGAACATCAGAACTCTTTCTTTAGTAAATGACTCATTTTAAAGGAAGACCTAAGAGGCTAATCAAGTAGGTGGTAAATGTACCAAGTAAGCAAAAGGAGGTTTGAACAGGATAGTACAGTAGCATCCATCATACTGGGAGGTGCCAAGAGCAATTCTACATCTATGTCTGGAGACTTAGATATACTAACGTCACTTTTTCTTGGGCTTTTAAGATCCTGGAAGAAACTCGAATGGCCGAGAAGCATCTAAAGAAATGTTCAGCATCCTTAGTCGTCAGGGAAATGCAAATCAAAACAACCCTGAGATTCCATCTCACACCAGTCAGAATGGCTAAGATTAAAAACTCAGGTGATAGTAGATGCTGGCGAGGGTGTGGAGAAAGAGGAACACTCCTCCATTGTTGGTGGGACTGCAAGATGGTGCAACCACTTTGGAAATCAGTCTGGCGGTTCCTCAGAAAATTGGACATAGCATTACCCGAGGATCCAGCTATACCACTCCTAGGCATATACCCAGAAGATGCTCGAACATATAACAAGGACATATGCTCAACTATGTTCATAGCAGCCTTATTTATAATAGCCAGGAGCTGGAAAGAACCCAGATGTCCTTCAACTGAGGAATGGATTCAAAAAATGTGGTATATTTACACAATGGAGTATTACTCAGCTATTAAAAACAATGAATTCGAGAGGTTCCTAGGTAAATGGATGGAACTAGAAATTATCATCCTGAGTGAGGTAAGCCAATCACAAAAGAACACACATGGTATTCACTCACTGATTATTGGATATTAGCCTAGAACCTTGAAATGCCCAAGATGCAACTCACTGGCCACATGAAGCCCATAAAGAAGGAAGACCAAGTGAGGGTGATTCGGTCCTTCTTAGAAGGAGCAACAAAATACTCAAGGGAGCAAATATGGAGACAAAGTGAGGGACAGAAACTGAAGGAGGGGCCGTCTCAAGACCACCCCACCTGAGTATCTATCCCATGTGCAATCACCAAAGGTAGATGCTGATGTGGAAGACAGGAAGTGCATGCTGATAAGAGCCTGATATGGATATCTCCTCAGAGGCCTTCAAGAGTCAGACATATTCAGAGGCAGATGCTCACAACTAGCCATTGAACTGATCATGGGGTTCTCAATAGAGGAGTTAGAGTGAAGACTGAAGGAGCTGAAAGGGTTTGTGGCACCATGAGGAGAGCAACAATACCAACCAACCACAGCTCCCAGGGTCTAAACCACCAGCCTGGGAGCACTTAGGGGGGGATCCAGGGCTTCAGCTGAATATGTAAAAGTGGAGGGCCCTGCTGGGCATAGGTGGAAGAAGAGAACCTTGACCTCATGAAGGCTGGATGCCCCAGGGGGTGGGAATTTTGAGGGTGGGGAGGTGGGAGTGGGGGGGTGTAGATAGAGGTTACATCCACAGAGAAGAAGGAGGAGGGGCGAGGGGATTGGGGGTTCCGAGGGGGTGGTGGGGGATGGGGTAAGGGGACAACATAGGAAATGTAAATAAATCATCCAATAAAAAAAAAAAGAAAGAAAAAAAAAAGATCCTGGAGTCTGTGGAGATGGCTCAGTGGGTAATATGCCTAGCCATGCAAGCATGAAAACTTGACTTTGGATCCCCAGGACCCACACAAAAAACAGGGCATATCCATTTGTGCTAAAATCTCAGTACTAGAGAGGCAGAGACAGGTAGATCCTTGGAGCTTGCTGGCCTAATCTAGCTTATTGATAACTTCTGGGTTTGATAAGAGACCCTGTCTTAAAAAATAAGGTGGGAAGAAATAGAGAAATAGGCATGTATCTACATACTCAGGAACTTGGACACAGAAACAGCATCATTTCTGGCATCCATACATGTAGTTTGATAGAGACAGTCTAGGCTGCCATTGTGATAAAGGGGTGTCAGAAGGCCCTACATTTCTCGACACAAAGGATACTCTTGTCTTCCCACTCTAGCACACTGCTTTTCTTCATCTGGGGGCAGGTGCTGTCTCCTTGTGGAGGATCACTCATTTTTGGTTCCCTTTTTCAGCTGATCCTTGCTAAGAGCCTACTGGATGCCTGTCCTGTGTTTATGAAATACACTGTGTGCTGGGTACATGCTGGCTTACCTGGTTGATTCCACGGATGAGAATCCAGCATTAAGGAGTAGCTGGTGACCCAGCCACTGAGAGGCATGGCCAGGGTTCAGATCCAAGTGTCCTGACTCTTACTACCTGGCCCCAATCCCCATACTCCCTTGTAAATTGCAGAGTCAAAAGTTCCCATTAGGAGGTCCATCCCTTGACCTACACCTGTTGTCTGACCCAATGTCTATAGCTGGTCATCGTTTAACTAGTTGGTAGAATACAATAGTTTAGGAACCCACCAGAAGTACAGTTGAGCTGTGCAAGAAGGATAGTGCTCCTCAAACTGCAAAGCTTACACCAGTCATCTGGAAATCTCGTTAAAAGATGCAGATGGAAGGTAGTTGGGTGTTCTGCTTTTGATCAAGCTTTTGTGTTACACACATGATGCTGGTTTGAATAAGTTCCCACACATTAAGTATTTTGTCCAGGCTCATTTACCACATAGTGGGCACTCAAAAACACTTCCAACAAACCATGAGACCAAAACAGCTCTGACCATGGTCAGCATAACACAGGGCACTTTGCGGCAGCTGCTGGGAAGGAGGAGAGGAAGGCACCTTCAGGCGATGCCAGCTTCCTTTGCCTGCCCCATTATGTGAGCTTCCAGCTGGCAGTCATTCGGATACCTTTTCCTCCACTTGTAAAAACCTGGGGGTGGGGGGTGTGAGCAGGTTTTATCTACAATATTCTGACAAGACAGGCAGTTATAAAAAATCTGTTCTGGGCCCAGCTGATAGCATCACCAAGGAGGTGGGGACACCTATCAGTGAGTTCCCAGGACCACAAATTAAAAGCCCCTCTAGGGGATGAGATTGGTAAGATGTTGTGAAAAACCCAGGCAGGGGCAGGAGTAGTGTTGGGATCCAGACACCTCAGGTTGGCTCCTCCTCTGAGGCTGAGGGAACTTGCCCTATACTTTCAGAGCACTCTCAGTTTTCCTTGTCACTCAGCATCCTCCCTCCAGTGGCAATCATTTATTGTAAGGCATGAATGGCTGTCAGCACCTGGATGGAAGTCTGGGATTTCGATTTCTCCAGAATTCAAGCCTTAGACTAAAAACAAACCACTCCCATGAGAGCATTTTGGACACTGGCCATGGGAAAGGGACAGTTGAAGGGACAGTTCCGTTGTTTTGAGGTCAAGGGGAACTTAGCTGGGATTCCAACTCTGGGACTCAGCAGCAAACCCTGGAACAGGACAGCAAACGCTCCACTTGTAAAGTGGGGTTAATCCCTTGAACACGGAACAGTATATGAAGCTGGGGGATAATAGATAGGAAGCTTCTGGGCTTGCCTAACACTGCCAAACCCTCCATTAATGATCAGGATAATGAGCTGTGGAACCCCCTCTCCTGACCTCCTAGGAGGGGCTGGCCACTCCCTTTGACCTCAGCCTGCCTGTCTTCTTACCATGTTGGCCTAGACTACACACAGGTATCCTGTCTTTCTTTTTAGCAGGAATCCAGTAAAGGCAGGCAGCTGACTGATCTATCTGGGGTTTCCAAACCCTGTACAGAGCAGCATGGACAACTTGCCCTGTTTGCTCCTTGGGGTTGAGTCTTGGCTGAAAGCAAAGGGTCCTAGAAGAGAAAAGTCACTGGCTGCCAACAGCCTATCAGCCAGGTTCTGCAGCCGCCAGGGGCTGGTATGCTTTCTCCCCTGTGAACAACCTCAGTGTGATCCTGGGGCTTTTCCTGGCATGCCAGGTCCTGGCATGTGTGGGCAGGGACTTGCTAAGCTCTGGGTTGGGCATTTTCTCAATTGTTTCTTTCTCTTTTTCTTATCTCTGGCTAGTTAGTGATTAACTGCACTCTGAAAGTTTCCCAGCCTCCCCAGAGCTCCCCAGGAGCACAGGTGGCCACTGGGTTAGAGAACCTGACTCAGACTCCGTTCTCTTTGCAAGACAAGGAGGATTTGAGACACAACCCTAGGGATCACACCCTTTGGGGAAGTCTGAGGCCCAGAAGGTTTTCACAGTGCTGAATGGCAGAGGTTGCTGGGAAGGATACAAGGATGTGGGTCTGCTAATACTGGTTCCTTTAGTGGGGGTGAGGGGGTGAGCTGAGGGATGACGACCAGGATGTGGAAGAGACAACCCAACTTCTGGGAGATACACGCAAGCCCTGACCTTGGATAGCTTCTATCAGATTGTCGCTCCTTTGGCAGGTGGCTCCTGAAGGTGGGGAGCAGCCACTGGGTAGCAAGGTCCACCCTAGTGAGCCGCAAAAGCGAGAGGGCCAAGGAAGCTCGTTTTCTCAAACAGGTTTTTGCTTTCCTCCTATTTGTTCTCTTGCTTTCAGTAAAGAAGACAAGCCCTGATCAGGACGGAGGAGATGCTCTGTTACCCTCTCCTTCAGCCTGGAAGTGGGTCACTTGGCTCCTTTTCAGCTCAGGGTCTTCGCCCTGGCTGTTCTTCCCTTTACTGGAGGACACACCCCCTCATGTTTCAGGCGTTCATGCTCCCATGTTTTACCCTCAAGCTTCCCTGGCTGGAAAGGCAGCAGCATCTGCTCCCCAGCTCCACTCCCTGGAGTACCTGTTTGTGCACTAAAACTACTGGAACTCCCTTTGCTTAGTAATTTAATGTATAAAGTTTATGCTCCCCGAGAGCAGGACTTTGTGATGGTGAAGCTGCAGCTACAGAGATTGCAGAACCCCTGGAGCCCAGGGAACCTAAGAACACTTGTAGGATTGATGAATGAATGAATGAATGAATGAGTAACCTTCTTTACATGCTCAAGGGTTTCGTTGCAATAAGAACTATAGTTCTAAATCGGAGATCCACAGATTTTTGCCCAACTGTAGGCTGTTGTCTATGGTTTTTTTTTTTTTTACAGCTAATGAGCTAAAAATATTTTTTACATTTTAAGTGATTGAAAAAAATCAAAAGAATAATATTAGTAAATGTGAAAATCATATAAAATTCAAATTCCAGCATTCATACCTAAAGTTATACAAATACAAAAACAGTGTGCAACTGTGTGCCCCCTGTGGCCACTTTACACCACAATAGCAGGGTTCTGGACAGGCACTGTCCACTCTGAGAACTTGAGAATATTTCCCTCCAGCCCCTTTCCAGCAAATGTTTGCTAAGCCATGCTCTAAATAATGCTAACAAAGGAGGCAGAGATGGAATCCACTGGGATACAAATTCAGATGAGGACAGGAAAGGAGAAAGAAGACAAATAGAAGGAAGACCTCGTGCCTTCTTTGTGAAGTATGGCTTGTGTTCCATGTTTTACTTAATCTCTCATCTCTGGATACAATTTCAAGTAGATGCAAAATTGTTAGTCTGGAACTTTCCATCCCTAAACTCAGTGCTTCATTTGGGCAGCTGCTACCTGTGGACAGTCTCTCTGTCTCTCTCCTTCTCTCTCCTTCTCTTTCTCTCTGTCTCTGTCTCTCTCTCCCTCCCTCTTCTTCCTCCTCCTCCTCCTCCTCCTTCTTCATCTCTCTCTCTCCCTCTCTCTCTCTCTTCCCCCCCCTTTAATGAATGACTGTTCCTTCAACTCCGGCGTAGCCTGTTCCGTGCACGTCTGTGTACAGAGAACAAGGTTTACTTGTTTATCTTATTCCTTTAAAATCCTGCTACGTGACAGCAGGATTGAACAGGACATTTTCTCTGTGTTAGTCTGACCCCCACCCACACCACCCCAGCACAGAATCCGGCACTTAAGAGGACCTCAGTAAATATTTGTTATGACTGACTTAGACAATTGACCACAAAGAACCTTAACTCAGTTAAATAATGTCTTATGACAAAAGGCCCTGTGGTGGTGAAAAGGTGGAAGGCTGGAGAAGAGGCAATGAGATGGATCAGAAGAGAGAATGAATGAGAGAGAAAAGTTAACCACAACCGAGAGAACACTCTATGGAAACGCCGTAAGGAAACCTGATACAGGAGAAGCTAATTTTGAACAGTTTAGAGAGGGGCTCAGCAGTGTGCACTCACTGCTCGTGTAGAGGACCAGAGTTTGTTTCCTAGCCTTCACATCAGGCATCTTACAGCTACTTGCATCTCCAGTTCCCTGGGATCCAACACCTTCATCTGGCCTCCTTGAGTACCCATATGTGCACGCATACGCACACACACACACAAATAAATATTTTTTTAAAAACCCATTTTTTAAAGAATGTGCTCTGAGGATGCTCCATGTAGGTGAGTAAAACTGCTTCCAGCAGTCACAGGTTATTTAATGAAAATCCTAGAACGCAGAGTGGGCTATCTGCCTGTGATGACTAATCTTCATTGTGAATATGACATTACCTGGGAAGAGGGAGACTCCGTTGAAGAATTGTTTCCCTCAGATTAGCCTGTGGGCATGGCTGTGGGGCATTGGTTGCTTGATTGCTAATTGAAGTAGGAGGACCCAGCTCACTGTGGGTAATATCATCCCCTAAGCAGGTGAGCCTGGCCTCTGTGGTAACTGAACTGGAGCCTACAAGCAAGCTGTAAGCAATGTCTTCCTGTGGCCTCTGCTTCAGTTTCTGCCTCTAGGTTTATTACACAACCTGCTCTTGCTTTCCTGGATGATGGACCATAACCTATAAGCCAGTGGTTCTCTACCTGTAGGTCCCAACCCTTATGGAGGGTCAAATGACAGTTTCACAGGGGTCACCTAAGACCACGGAAAAACACAGATATTTACATTATGATTCATAACAGTAGCAAAATTACAGTTATGAAGTAGCAATGAAAATTATTTTATGGGTGAGGGTCACCACAGCATAAGGAACTTTGTTCAAGGGTTACAGCATTAGAGGGGTTGAGACCCTCTGCTGTAAGCTGAAATAAATTCTTCTTCCCTAAGTCGCTTTTGATCATGGTGTTTATCTTTATCACAGCAGCCTATTGTTCTGAGGGGCCTCTGAGCTCCCCAGAACAATACTGCCTGTGGCCAGTGCTCTTGGTTGTCCACCCGAACGACAGAATAAGACTCTATTGCAGAAAACACCACTCTTTCTGATTATAGGATGTAGAAATATCAAGCTGACATACAGCTTATTACCTACTAGCTAGTCCTCATAGAGCAAGAAGGTGATATGCATGCTTCTTGGAGGGAAAAAAGGAAGTTATCAACAATCAAACTTATCTGTGGTGTCTGTGTGCTACACTGCTGATCCAAGAGGCAAGATACGCCTACTGGTGCAATAGTTGCAAATCTGTTCAGTACTTTCTGATTGGATTTGAAATCCAGTCAAAACCTTGTGGCTGGAGAGGTCATAGGCCCAGTGTGGAAGCTGCTGTTGTTGCCTTGTTACATGAACGTGATGAGCTCACCAGACTGCCTTCTAAATAATGATGTTTATGCCCAATGGTTAGTGCTGTGGTCAGCTTTGATTAGAGGAGCTTCTGTTTACAGCAGGAGTGTTTACTACAAGATTCGATTTTGTCAAAATGACAAGAATAAGCAACTGTTGAATACTCAGCCATAAGTGAGACATCTACCTGGCCCTTTCCAGAGTCTGGAGAACACCACAGAAGGAGTAGAACGAATGTAAAAACCAGAGGAAAGCAAAGGGTGCTGCAGAGTGCTGAACTCTGGTCATGACACAGCCATGGCGGCCTTGAGCTCAGTGCCTGTGATCCCCTGCACAAGCTGGAGCCTCTCCGAATTCTGTCATGTCCATGACAGACTCAGTCTCACAGACTCTGAGAGTTTATAGATGGTCAATGATCATTAAGGGCAGGGACTTTAACAACCCTTCCCCAAGGAAGGTCATAGTTGCTTGTGAAGGGAGACACTTTTTTTTCAGTGGTGTAACCACTGGTAAAATGATCATATATAATTCCTCATCCATACTGCTGAAGCAACCCTAATGGGTCTC
>NW_021604618.1:7553453-7561996 GCF_004785775.1 Grammomys surdaster
TCTCTCTCTCTCTCTCTCTCTCTCTTCTCTCTCTCTCTCTCTCTCCCACATACACACACACACACATATACACACACACATACACACCAATGTGAACACATAAGAGGACTAATTGATACAAGAAAGGAGGTCAGTAGGAGTGGGAGGGATACAAGAGAGGGTAATGGAGGATGAACATATACAAAATATGTTACATACATATATGAAGCCATCATAATGAAATCCATTGTGTATAATTAATATATGCTCATCAAAAACATTTTTAAGACCCATTAGTGTGAATGGGTCTCTGCAGGGTAAATAACTGGCCACAGACTGGCTCTTATCACTGAACTCTATCTTCTTGCCCAATTCCTGTCTGTGCTGGGAAGCAGAAACCCCCTTCATTCCCAGAACAGGCTCGTCATAACACCCACTGTTCTAGGCTCGTCTCTGCCATTGGCTTTCCCATCACTGTTCTAGGTTCAGGGGAAAGCGAGCCATGGAATAATGATGGGTAAGAGTAGACAAGGGGCAATGGGACTGCCCCTGACTGCACATCAAAACTAGATAAGGAAAAACAATTTCCATCCACAGCCATCTGGAACTGAAGGCTATGCCCTCAGTGTAAGAATACATTACCATAAAGAGGCCCTGGCTTCCATCCCCAGCAAGGGTGGGTGGTGTTGGTGAAGAAGAGAGAGAACAAAGAGAAGAGGAAGAGAGGAGGGGACAGAGAGAGAGAGACAGAGACAAAGACTGAGAGGCTGACCTCACCTAGTATTTTCTTTAACTGGTGATGACTGTCACTTTCAGGGCTGGTTGGATGAAGAGGGCAGGATATTTGTAAAAGGGAAGATAAGCATAAGCACTAGATCAGAAAACTGAGAGAGAAGATGGGTGGGGTGGGAAGTGATTCTCTTCAGATAAATGTGGCTGATACGTCAGTGAAGACAGCCTGGGGAGACTGGGCCGGCTCTTCCCAGCTCCTCCATTTCACTTGTCTTTGATGAAAGCATTGTCAGTTGGCTTTGTATCTTTCTGTGCTTTTATGCTTCCAATGGCAGATACCAATAACTCTTGGGGGAGCTCAAGGCTGGAGGTTACACAAAGATTCTGGTCACAGTTGCTTTTTTCCAGGTCCCAAGAGGAACCTGGGAAAGAAGGGCCAATGGCAGATATGTAGAAAAAGAAAGCAGGAGATGGCTCAGTGGTTAAGAGTACTTATTGCTCTTTCAGAGGATCTGGATTCAATCAATTCCCAGCACCCACATCTGCAACTCAGGGTCCAATACTTTCTTCTACTAACCTTTACAAGTACCAGGCATACATGCAAACAAAAATCAATACACATAAAGTTAAAAAAAAAAAGCGAGCAAATCAATTTTCAGAATCCACAAAACAATTCAATTGGATGAATGATCCTGACCTCTAGATGTGATTGGCCATCTCCAGGGATAAAGCAGGACTTTTCTAATGCCTGTCCTCTGGCTTGCAAAGTACCTCGTACCTTTCAGGGCTAAGCAGTCATTTTGGGGCTGGCCAAAGGAATGAAGAACAAATGCTACGGAACTTACTCTTTTTTATTATTCAAATGAAAATTGTTTAATTGAGGTAAGCTCCATGTGAAAGGAAAAATATATTCTTATGATGTGAATCCATGGTTTCAGAAATGTATTTTTAAGACAATTTTAATAGAGAGCATCATAAGCCAAGCATGATGGTACACACCTGCAATCTTAGCACTAAGGAGGTAGAAGTGAAAGGACCTGAGGTCGATTCTACCTGTATATCAAGTTTAAGGCTAGTCCGGGATAGATGGGACTCTCAGAAGAAAAAGAAAAAAAAAAAGAGCATCATTAAGCAACTTTAAAGAGACATTTAACCTAACTGGTAATCAGAGAATGCAAACTAATGCAAGAGTGTCCTTCCAACTGAAAAAATTACAAAATTTGACAATAGTGAACGTTAGCCAGGATGTGTTGAAGAAGACATTCTAACTCTCTGATGGTTCAGAAGATCAAATCCTTACAAACAATTTAGAGAGTGATTTGTTACTATTTAGTAATGAGGATGGTGAGTGTGCCCATGACCCCAAGAATCTGCCAACAGATGCAAGCCCTGGGAAACTTCATCCAAGTCTCATAATGTGACAGTATAGAGGTAGTCATCACTTCAGAAAGTGAACAACTAGAAACAACTTAAACAGGCCTCTATAAGAGAATGGACATGGTGACACTGTTTGCACACATTTTTCATTTAATATGTTTCCATGAAACTGTGTTTATGAGAAAACAGGAAGCAGAATTCCTGGATCCAGCTTGAGAGAGTCTGAGAAGGTGAATTCAGCCCTTCCATGAGCGCTCAATGTCTAATGGCAGAGCCTATGGCCTTTGAGTCACACACTATGTAATCATCCATTCTGACCTCAGATTGCAGGCTGCATTATGAAACTAGGTAAGTCTCATATGCTCCCTGGTTACTCACCACTTACTAGATAGATACTCTGAACTGCAAGCTTCATCAAGCAAACCCAAAGGGAGAGAGCAGAACCCCATTAGCCATGCTGATTTAGGAAGTGATAGCCAAGAATACCTTCTGATGACAATGTCTTGGGGTGTTCACCATGGAGAGAACAGGTAAGAAGTAGATCTAAGACCAAATAAGTCCAAATCACACATACCTGATCCTCTTCTTGGATGCATGCCCACTTCTGGATCTTTGTTATTGGAATTTGGCTTAAACCTAACATAGGTATTAGTTTCCTTTCCTGTTGTTATGATAAAATACCCTGATAGAAGCAATTTATGGGAGAACGGGTTTTATTTTGGCTCACAATTCAAAGGGAAGTCCATCCAGGTGTGGAAGACAACCCATGAGGCGGTAGGTCACACTACACACAGTCAGGAAGCAGAGAACAATGAACACTGGGCTCAGCTAATGCTCTCCTTTCTATGCAGTCTGGGAAATTAGCCCATGGAACGGTACCAGTTACATTCAAGGTGGGTCTTTGCATCCTCACAGATAATCCCTCACAAATGTGCCTAGAGGCTAACCTAATGTAGACAATCCTTCACAGGTTATCTCCTAGATGATTTTAGATGCTGTGATGCTGGTAATATCAACCATCACAGGTACCAAACTTCATTTTGTACCTCATCAACAGTTAGTACTGAGTACAAAAATCAAACAAACTGGATATCTATGGGCTAGATGGTAGAGGTCTGGGTCACTGTCTCCACAATGACCAAGATTCCTGAGAAAATAAATGGTGCCAAATCAAGATTTTATTTTATCTTAACCTTTAGTCTATATTATTTTTCTTTGTCTGCAGAGGCAAAGGAGTATTTGTAAGGAAATTAGCCAAGTTTTGCCTAAGCTTCACTTGGGCAAATATAGCAGCTAAATAATAATAGTATGGAATTCTTAGGTAAGATATCTACCATGTATATATTGACTTACTCATGACATTAGAATCCCATTATCTCTCTTCAGTTGTGAAATAGTCTCTAAATGTAACAGAACATGTGGCAACCTAGGAACTGAAGGAGTCGGAAGGAACCATTAGTAGAATTCTAGATAAAGCAATGCTAGTGACTACAGTATAGAGATAGTGTATTCTATACAGTAGGCTTTTTTTTTTAACCATCCATTTGCTGGATGGTACACTCTTGCAAGGAAGTGAAAAGATGGTAAGAAAATTGAACCATCCTTTATTTGACTGCCATGTTGTCTGCAAGGAGACAGTGGCCTAAAGAAGTGATGCTTTCTATGGGTCACCAGCAGGAGCCCCAGTAGAAGACTGATGGAGGAAGTAAGAAGCCAGGGAACTTCTTTGCTCTTTCTTTTTCCTAAACATGCCTCCAGCAGCCATTACTTTCCCTCCATGGCTCCAGCTTCTTCCACAACTGTCCATCAGGAACACTGGTAACATTTCCTACTGTCTTTTCCTAGGAGCCTGCATATGGTGTTGGTGCTCTACTGTTGCTAACTTTGTGATATCTCATCAACAATTTGGCTTTTTGGAGTTCCTCTAGTGTTGGCACCATTCATTCCAGCATTAAATTCCCTCTGTTGAAAACACTTGAACTCTCTCTATTCTGCTCTCTCAGCTAGGTTCCAACTGATACAGAAGGTGGCTGGCTTTTACTCTCTAGTCCATTCAATAACTATCAACTTTCATTGTCCATCCTGATCATCAAGAAGTGTGTCCATATGGAAGATTGTTTATTTCATGTAAACATGGTAGCCCTCAGGCATGGACGAAGCAAGGCATTTTTCAGAAAATAAAAGAACAGATCTAGAGAATCTAAATGACATTCCACAGTTGCATGGCCATGGAACAGAAGCCAAATGCCAGGTGTCTTGTGGCTGGCATGAATTTCCCTATGGCACTCTGGCTCTCCTCTCCTCCCCCAGGCCTTACCACCAGAAGATTTTCTTTCAGGGTCACAGTAAAAAATTCATTTGGGTCTCATTTGCCCTTGATGAAAAAGTGCTATAACCATGCAAATTGAACATCCAAAGAAGGTTGAGGGAGTCTGCATTTTATTTTTGGTCTTTATAAGAACATTTTGCATAGATGAAGCTTATGAAAAAATAGAAATTTATTTCTTATGGATCTGGAAGCCATGAAGTGAGGTACTGTGCTAACAAATTGTGTGTCTAGAGGGGGTTCACTTTGTCATTCATAGTCAGTCACCATCTTTTCACTGTGTCTCCACACAGTGAGGCTGAGGGAGCTCCATGGGGAGTCTTGTACAAGAACACTAATCTCACTCATTAAAGTTCCACCCTCATGACCTAATTGCCTCCCAAAGGTCCCATTTCCTAATAGCATCATCACATTGGGAGTGAGGATTGCAATATATAAATTTGTGAACTGCAGACACAAATGTCCAGTCTACTGCAAACCTATTCTTGGGGGAAATACCCACAAATCTCTGGGCATCTTCTGAAACTGAAAATCTTGGAAACAAGACTTGGAAAGATACATTTTTAATGAATGGCCTGTGTGGCTCTTCTAAGAACAGATTTTCAGGTCTCCTTTTCCATAAGACAGAAAACAGTTACCCACATTCACAGAATAGAAGAACAAAGAAAAGAAATATGGTTTGTAGCCTGTCACATAGTGTATGGCTTCTTAAACATTTTCCACCTTGTGGCTCAATTGCTATATAGATATATAAAGTATATATACAAGACAAAAGTTACTGATAAGAAATTGTGAAGAAATGTATTGTTTAAAAAAACCCTTGATATGTATGTAACTACCATTAGTGAAGATTAATGCAAATCTGCATACTAATAAAATGGCTATGCTTATTTTATAAAATTTAATCTGTAGCTGAATATTTGATACTGCAAGACATAAAGCATCTTTAACAGTTTTCTGACGTGATCAATATTTTTTTGTTTTATAATCATAAGTGTCAAGACTGCTGCTTCACATAAATACATACTACAAAATGACAGACACATGTTCAGGGCCAGATCAGAAACTTATGGACATTCTATTTTAATCATGAGCCAGTGATTTTTTTAATGAAATGAAAGAAGGCATATCAAACAAAATTTTAAGATCAATATTCTTATATAATCCAAAGATAAGCTGATTTGGTATGTACCAAAGGAAGGAAGACTAGGAAAAAAATTAGTCTTTGTTTTTCCTAATTAAAATCTCCATAAAATCTTCTATGTACAGTAAGAACACTAAAATTTGTAACAGATAACTGTCTCAATTCTGAAGTGAGGTGTATCGGAAGTGTTAGTGAGACGTGGGAGTTGGGGAGAGGACCTGGGGTGAGAGTTATTGAGAGAAGGGAGGGAGGACCTGAGAAGAAAGGAAAATGACTATGATGGGGTACATTGTACAAAATTCCCAAATAATTAATAAAAACATTATGTTGGGGGAAAATGCTCACTCTGTGTTTGCAAGCATGGTATGATGCCACACGGGTCAGCACTGCAAGGAATGCCTCAGACTTGTTACTCATTGAACACTGAATTAGATTTCAGTCACTGTGTATTCACAAACCCTTACTGCTACAAATTTTTCATGACCTTTACATTCAATTACACAACGTTATATGGTGCCACGACTCAGATTAAAGAGCTGTAGTAAAAGGCACAGACCATCTGGTTCCCACACCCAGTAAGAAGTATTACTGATTGACTAGCATCTCATGATGTCCCTGCTTTTGTCCTACTGGTACATGGCTACGTGTGTTCTCCACAGCCATACCATGGAATACTTAGTAATTGCCATTCAAGAGAGGAGAAATCCGAGACTATCTAAATTACTATTGTTGGGTCATTCAGCTATGATCCAGCTTCTAACCATGGTCCCACTTTTTACTTCACCCCAAAGTTAGCCTCCTCTGTGTACATCCCACCCAGAAGGAAGCCTTCTTTATCACCAAGTGATGACAGGAACATGAGGAGGCTGTGTGGAGGGCGTCTGATCATGCTCCTCAGATGGTCTCTGCTGCCCCCCTGCTTGTTCTTAAATGAAGCATGCTTAAAGCTTCAGAGGTCAGGATATAGTACCCTAGCCCCGCCCCCAAACCACCCCGTGACAGAATGGGAATCCTGGCACACAAAGACCTCAGGATTGTCCCCAGCCTTTCTGGATGCTATTGAATGCTCTTTGGTCCTTGCATTTGCTTCAGAACCTTCTGCTTTTGCCCCTGAAAAGCCAGTCAGAAAACCTAAAACAACACACACCTGCCTTGCTTCTCCGAGAGGCCCCGAGGGAGGCAGTCCATCTGCCAGGCTTATCAGAAATGTGTAAAAATCGAATAACATGGATGGGCGGGTGTATAAGCACTCGGTGCCTGACATCTGTGTGGTCTTGCGTCACCCGAGAGCTGCCTCCTCAGTTTGTTTTATGCATTGCTTCACATATCTGGTCGTTGTTCTGCTGACACTACTGTTTGGATCCAACAAGCTAACAAAAGACCAGAAACTGGCTGAGGCAGGAGGCAGTTGGAGACTCTCAGATGGGACTGACAGTGCAAAGGGGTGAGAAGAGGGCTGCAGACCATAGGAAAGTACCTGAGCCCAACAGTTTTACAGTTCTCTTTTCTTTCCCAATGTTGTTGGCCACCCCAACCTACCTTTCCTAATTTTATGTGCATGTCCCAATAGGCATTTGTTACATACACAGGCGCAGCCTGGATAGCTGCAGGAGCATTAAGAGCTGAGTTCAAATCCCACCTCAGTCATTACTGTGTTGCCCTTGGCATGTTAAGTAATCTCTCTAGGCCTCAGGTTCACTCACCAGCAACAGGAAGACAACAGTCTAGTCTGAAGGAAAAGGTAATTTTATATAAAGCAACTATCATCGAACCTAGTACATAGATCTTTCTTGTGTGGCTGTTGTGTTCTAGGAAGTGACGAAAACATAGGGACCTTCCTGGTAAAAAGACCTCAGAAGAGCCACCCTCTAAGAGGAGGTTATAAACTAGCAATAAAGACAGATAATAATCAAATAGAAGTATTTGGCAATATTCTGTCATTTAGTGGCTAAGTGTTGTGAAGTAAGATAAAGAAGGGAGTGGCAGAGGGGACAGGGACCACTGTGCTATACAGTCGTCAGAGAATTGGAGATGGCAGATGAAAGCAGATGGGTACCTGTTGAGAGGATGTGCTGCAAAGGAGGAGTAGGGAGTGCAAACCCCACCCCCACCCCACACCCCACCTCCAAGGTTAGCCATCTTCTATTTTAGGAAACAGTATAGAGGCCTAGATGGCTTGAACTCTGAATACAAAAAGTAAAGAGGCTAGGTGTGGTGATGCACAGTTTAATCCCAGCAAAGGCAGGCGTATCTGTGTGGGTAGAGGCCCGTCTGGTCTACAGAGTGAGTTCAAGGCCAACCAGAGCTACATAGCAAAATGCTGTTTAAAAAAAAGAAGAAAGATGGGGATGGGGGGGAGTGGAAGGAAAGAAGGAAGGAAGGAATGGAAGGAAGGAAGAAAGGGAGGAAGGAAGGAAGGAAGGAAGGAAGGAAGGAAGGAAGGAAGGAAGGAAGGGAGGGAGGAAGGAAGGAAGGAATTGAAGGAAGGAGTTGAAGGAAGGAAGGAATTGAAGGAAGGAAGGAAGGAAGGAAGGAAGGAAGGAAGGAAGGAAGGAAGGGAGGGAGGAAGGAAGGAAGGAATTGAAGGAAGGAGTTGAAGGAAGGAAGGAATTGAAGGAAGGAAGGAAGGAAGGAAGGAAGGAAGGAAGGAAGGGAGGGAGGGAGGGAGGGAGGGAGGGAGGGAGGGAGGAATTGAAGGAAGGAATTGAAGAAAGGAAGGAAGAAAGGAATTGAAGGAAGGAAAGAATTGAAGGAAGGAAGGAGTGGAAGGAAGGAAGGAATTGAAGGAAGGGAGGAAGGATGGAAGGAATTAATTGAAGGAAGGAAAGAAGTGAAGGAGGAAGGAAGGAATTGAAGGAAGGAAGGAAGGAAGGAAGGAAGGAAGGAAGGAAGGAAGGGATTAACTGAAGGAAGGAAAGAAGTGAAGGAAGGAAGGAATTGAAGGAAGGGAGGAATTGAAGGAAGGAAGGGAGGAAGGAAGGAAGG
>NW_021604618.1:7562096-7604981 GCF_004785775.1 Grammomys surdaster
GAAGGAAGGAAGGAATTGAAGGAAGGGAGGAATTGAAGGAAGGAAGGAAGGAAGGAAGGAAGGAAGGAAGGGATTAACTGAAGGAAGGAAAGAAGTGAAGGAAGGAAGGAATTGAAGGAAGGGAGGAATTGAAGGAAGGAAGGGAGGAAGGAAGGAAGGGAGAGAGGAAGGAAGGAAGGAAGGAACTGAAGGAAGGAAAGTATTGAAGGAAGGAAGGAATTGGAAGGAAGGAAGGAAGGGAGGGAGGAAGGAAGGAAGGAAGGAACTGAAGGAAAGTATTGAAGGAAGGAAGGAATTGGAAGGAAGGAAGGAAGGGAGGAAGGAAGGAAGGAACTGAAGGAAGGAAAGTATTGAAGGAAGGAATTGAAGGAAGGAAGGAAGGAATTGAAGGAAGGAAGGAACTGAAGGAAGGAAAGTATTGAAGGAAGGAAGAAATTGGAAGGAAGGAAGGAAGGAAGGAAAGAAGGAAGGAAGGAATTGAAGCAAGGAAGGAAGGAATTGAAGCAAGGAAGGAAGGAAGGGAAGGAGAGGAGAGGAAGTAGAACTGAAATCTGTCACTCATATTTTCATATTCCAGGTAGAACTTTGACAAATACAAAGATGGACTAGACAGAGAATCTTCTTGATGATCCTTGAACTGCAAGTCCAGCAAAAGAGAAAAATATCTAAATAAGAATAACAAATATCATAAAAGAAATGTGGGTAAGTATTAACAAAAGTCACACTGCCCCTTATAGCCATTTATGAGACCAGACTATCACAAAGTTCAAGAAAGTAATGAGTCATGAACTGAAAAAAACCAACTGTGAATTAAAGGAGCCAGGCAGAAGTTCCAGATCCAGAGCATGGGCCAGCATGTAGAAGGTCCTGGTGCAAAACAATGGTAATAACAAATCTAGAATTGTGACATTTAAAGTCCCAATAGCCAAAATGAAATGCTCAACAGGTTAATAACAAATTCAAAACAAGTAAGAAGAGAATTGGGGGACCGAAGCTATCCAGAACGAAGCAGAGAGACAGGATGGTGGGAAATGCAAAGATGAGAAGAATACAGAGGGAACACAACATTTTTATAAGAGTTCTAGAAGAGTTTAGAAATACAATAGTGAAATAGTCTTGTCCAGATGTTGACTAAACTCAAGAAAAAGAAATGTCGTTCAGTACTATCCTCTAAGGCAAACTGCCACCACCTTCATGAACTCAGCTTTGTCTGCTTGCAAATGCTTGTTGACTGTTGACACTCCTTCATGGAAGGAGGGTGGAGAGGGTCATGGGCCCTCACCCAAGTATCCAGCCACTCCTCTCAACCAGTTGTATACAGTTCTGCCCTGATTGCATATGGCCTCAGGGAGGGGCTGGAATCCTTTAGCCAAGGACGGACTTGCTGAGGGGTGGCATGCCAACTACAGAGCCGGTGGGGGAATCATTCTGGATGCAGACCTCCCAGAGGCTGCTTTAGGGACATCCATCTTCCTGCCTGCATGTGCTTGCCCATTCTCTGTAAGGCAGCCTAATAAACTCCTTGCTTCCCCCAGGATGAACTGTGGTAGAATTGTACCTCAGGCAGTAGCCAGGACCTGCAGAGGAGGGATAGACATTGTTTAGGTCTTCCCCTAAAAGAATGTTAACAATACTGAAAGAAAAAAAGAAAGATAATAGACAAGATTTTAAAAGCCAGAATTTGGTTCTTTAACTGATATAGGGGCCACTGAGGTGAGTCAGAGCTTGTTGCTAACTCCTAATACCTCAGCTCAATTCCCTGGAACCACAAGGTAGAAGGAGAGAGCTAAACCCTAAAAGCGGTGCTCTGACCTCCACATGTATGCCTGGTGTGCCCCTCATATATTAATAAATAAATATAATAAAAATTTAATAACTAATAAAAGCAATAAATCTGTTCAGACAAAGCAGGACAGAAAAAGGGAAAGACCCTGCTATTATTATCAGCAAAGGAAGAGTGGCACTATTGAATCTGTTGGTGACATTTGCTGAATATAGTGAGGGCATCACAAAAGACTGCCAATAAACTTCAAAATGCAGATGAATATAAACCTCAAGGAAAGGTTATTTACCAAGATTAGCATAAGGAAAAAAACCTTGGAAAATCTGAAATTTAAAATAAACTTATCACCAAATGATAAGCTCAACCAGATATTATTAAATGTTTAAAGATGTAATGTCAATCTTGTATAAAATTTTCCAGAAAATAGAAAAAGTGAGTATACTCCCTTCTTTAATTTGTGAAACTAGAATAATATCAGTGCTACAATCCAGTAAACCATAGAGTGAGGGAAAAAAACCACAGGGCAATTTTACATGTAAACATAGGTGTAAATAGCTAAATAAAGTGTTTATAAACCAACTCTAGCAATATGTAAAGGAAAAATCCACAATGTGCAAATCTGACTTGTTCTAGGACGCTAGGATGCAGGATGCTATGCATGTCCTGTTCTCAGAAGCCAGATCAACAGCGACAAAACATCATGATTTTTCAACTTTTTGGTGGTGTGAAAGTGAACACACTTAGCAAAAACTGCACTTCTAATTTTGAATTTTGACCTTTCCCTGGGTTAGTAGTATGCAGCAAAAACACTAAAGACTCTGGGCAGCAGCTATGAGCCTCAATTCCCAGTCACTGCAGGGAGCTGACAAACCCTGAGGATACTCTGTTCCTGAACCGCAGTGCTCAATGATTCCATGTATCAAACACATTTTAGACTTGTGTTATTTCACACTTACAAGGGGTTTATCAGGGAACAGCCCATAGTGAGTCTAGGAGCATAAGTAGTCAGCTCAATACACATAGAGAAAAATAACACTTAGTAAAATTCAATATATATTTATTATGCAAAAATCTTGGAAATAGGAAAAATAAGGCACATTAATAATCTGCTATTCAGTACCCACAGTAAAATCCTTAACAATGTGTTCATAGAAGGAGCTTTGAAAATGTTCCTTCTGAGCCTGTGAATGGAAGAAGGAAACTGGTTCTCTCCAGTCTCTATTCTTCAGGGTTAGATAAGAACAAGAAATGAAGATGTAAGGCAGGCTGTGGAGGTGACTCCGTGAGAAAGAGAGCCTACTGTACAAACATGAGGCCTGAGTTTGAATCCCCACGTTAAAAATAAAAGCTGGTTTAGAGCAGATTAACATTTACCACTCAGACATGGCCATGGCACCTGTAACTCCAGCCATGTGAGAAATGGAGACAGAAAGATTGCCAGGCTAGCCCACCACCAGCCTAGATCAGGTTCCTTGAGAGACCATGTCTCAATGAACTAAGGTAGAGAAGAACAAGCAAGGCACCCAAGATCTTCCTCTGGTCTCCATATATGCATGGGTGTTCACACCTGCACACAAGTATGTGCACACCACACCCATACCTCCACATACACATACATAATAAAAGAAAGAAAAAAGAAATACATAAGAATTGTTTTTATTTGTATACTATATTCTTTTCCTTCAATAATTAAAAAAAAAATGTTTTAAGCATAGTTACCTCATTTCATTCCTTCCATTCTTCCCTCCAGCTACTCTAGCTGTGTCCTGTCCCTCCAATCCTTCCCTTTTCTCCCCTACTTCCTCTCAAGTTCATCACCTCTTTTACTTATTATTATGACATACATATGCATCATATACATACACTACACATGTGCATTTACATAAATGCACTGATGCAATCTGCTGAATCTATTTACTCTTGCTCGTATTCATATGGTTTCAGGATTGATCATTTAGTATTGAACAACCATAACGGGAGCTCATCCCTGGGGAAGACTAATTCTCCCTCTCTTGGCAGTTGTTAGTTAGCTTTAGTCTTCTAATCAGGGGTGCAGCTCTACAAGATTTCCTCCTTCCATGCTAGCATGCCTATTCACGTTGTCATTGTTGGGGTCTTTTTTAGGCAGCCACATTGTTGAAATATCACAGGTAAGGCTTTCCTGTTATCTTTAAGAGACACAATCTCACAGCAGACTTCCTGGTCCTCTGACTCTTACGATCTTTCTGCCCCATCTCCCATGATGTTCCCTAAGCCTTGGCTGTGGGAGGTGTGTTGGTGATGTATCTGCTGGGGCTGGCCACCATACCATCATTTGTTTTCTGTATTTTGACCACAGAAAACCACAGCTGGTTTTCTGTGCTGGCCTCTGCTGAAAAGGGAAGTTTCTCTGATGAGAGCTATGTTTATCAGGCAAAGAGGGCTCTTTAACAAGGCCTGGTCTTTGGCCACACAGGTCTGAGGTTAAGCCTGTAGGTGTAGCGATATCAGTTGGATGGAGGGGTCATACCCCCATCAAAATCCATGGAAATCCATAGACAATTTTTATAATCCAAAAGTTTTCCAAGGGCAGGCAGGATGGCTCCACAGGTAAGGGTATTTGCTGCAAAGCCTGATAAATGGAATTCAATCACCAGAACCTGCATGGTGTAAAGAAAGAATCAATTCTGACAAGTTGTTCTCTGACCTCCGGACATGAATCTCATACACATGCACACTAAGTATAAAATGGTTTTCACAATGTTTCTGGGTGCAAAGTCAATAAAAAAAAATGAACCAATGCGTATATACCAACTACAAATATTTATAAAGAAAAAAATGTAATATAAAAAAAGAAGAGAAGTTTTTAACAAGCTGTGTACAAGGCCCCTGTTCAGAACACTGAACATTCTCAAGAGGAAGTGAAACAGATCAGGGTCAAAAGACAAAGACTCATTCTGTTGGTTAAAACACTCCATATTTTAAATGCTAATTCTCTTTCTCAGTAGAGCTAAGTATCCCGATAAGAACTCCAACAAGATATATGCATCTCCACAATATGTGTGTCGGAGTGTGGAGGCCACAGGTTACGCTGGGTGTCTTCCTTCATCACTTTCTGCTTTATTATGTATAGTTCTTTATTTTTATACATGTAAATGTTTTATAATTTATTCTCCCTCATACAACACATCTTAACCAGTTTCACCTCCCTCTACTCCTCCTAGATCCCTTCTTCTACCTTCCCCTCAAACCACTCCTCTGGTTACCTTCAGAAAAGAGCAAGCCTCCCAGGGATATAAACCAAACACGGATGGCAAGTTACAATAAGACTGAGCACAAACCCTCAGATCAAGGCTGGATGAGGCAACCCCATAAGAGGAAAAGGTCTCGAGAGCAGGCAAAAGAGTCAGAAATACCTGGCTCCCACAGTTAGGAGTCCCCCAAGAACACCAAGTTATACAACCATGACCTACACAGACCCATGCAGGTGCTGGGGCTGTTGTTTCAGTGTCTGTGAGCCCCTATGAGCTCTGCCTAGTTAATTCTGTGAGCCATGTTCTCATGGTGTCCTCGACCCCTTCTGGCTCCTAACATCCTTCCTCTCCTTCTCCCATGGAGTTCCCCTGAGCTCTACCTAATCTTTGGCTGTGGGTCTCTGCATCAACTCTAAATCTTTATTTTATTTTTTTTAATTTTTTGAGGTTAGAGTATGATATTGTTTTAGCCTTCTGTTTCCTCCCTCCAAACTCCTCCTTGCTGTCTCTCAAATTCATGGCCCTTGTTTTCATTAATTGTTGTTACATATGTGTATTCCCAAATATATAAATACAACCAACTCATTCTGCCTAATGTTACTATCGTGTATGTATTCTTTTAAGACATTCTCTCACTGAACCTGGGAAACTCACCAACTGGCTACACTCATTGGCCAACAAGTCCTCAGACTCTGTCTCCTCTCCAGTGCTGAGAAGGCCATCATACCAAGATTTTTACATGGGTGCTGAAGATCTGAATTCAGATCCTGAATGCTTGTATGGCAAGTAGTTGACCAACTGAAACAGATCTATCTCTCACCTCATAATAAGACATTGAAAGCACGTAGCCACTTTCTTACATTCATATGGAATTACCAGGATTCAAGACAAGCCCTGACCTTCTAGAAGGAGAAGCAGGACTGGAGGACCTGCTCTACCAGCTGTGGAGTCGTGCTGTTAAGCTGTAGTGATTAAGACTGTCATTTTCATTCAGGGATAGATAAATGGAGACAGTCATCACTCGTGTTTTCCAATAGCATCCTCCCCTTCCAGGCACATGACAGCCAGCGCATCACTGCCCTTTGTAGACAGGTGGAGCTCCCTAACTGGTTATGACAGATGAACTGTAAGAGGAAGGGAATGATGGATGATGTTTTCATGATGAGTCAATGAAGTCCGTGGACCATTTCCAGTCTGTAGCTTGTATGGAGAGCTCTCCCAACAGTGCTAACTCCACCTTGGAAAGGACATGATACATCTCCTGGGATCTGCCAAGGTGAAAATTGGTTAATCTGTGAAATGTTGAGGTTCATTGTTACCTCACAGAAAAGCATAGCCTCTTTCTTCCTTTATATACAGCATGCAGACAGATGGCTGGGTCACAGCAGCAATCAGTGAGAGATCCACTCATGTGTTGCCAACTGAGTTTTCAAGAAAAAGTGATACTGAGAAATGGTGGAGAGACCAGGGCTTGGTTGTTGTGGAAAATTCATTTGAAAGGGAAATAGAACTTGTTCTTTCTTCTATCTGCCATACACAGAGATCAACTCGGTGGTGGGTTATTAACATACATATTTTTAAAGAAAATTTGGGCAAATTCTTCACAACTCTGGAAAAGATTCCCTGGAGGAGAGATAAAAATAATTATCCAAAAAGGAAAATGGTATACATAATATTACTTTCCACAAGAGAAAAACATTTTGATAAAAAGGAATGACAAAGTGAAGACCAACATTCTAATAGTAATTACATGCAGATGATTGGGTTTCAGGGTGAATTATCTTCATAATTTTGCTTAGACTGGTTTTTCCCCCAATCTTCCACAATGACAGATCCCTTCTGTAATGCAAAAGAAGAAAATGAGTTGTCAGCTTTCGTTTGTGTTTATATCAAGAACAGGGAGCCCAAAGTTAAATGTGTAGAATAAGAACATTCCAGACCCTTCTACCTGGTTGCTGTCCCAGGTAGAAGTCCTCATGGTGGACCCTCAGACTGTGTGACAGGTGCATGGAGGAGGACTGAGAAGCATGCAGGTGGATCCAGCAGTCACTATGACTCTCCATGGCTTTTTTCCATCCGGGTACTAGCATTTCTTCAAGGAAGCCATATTTGGCTTTTCAAACCCATTATAGAGTCCTGAGTTCTCTTCTTGGAAAGAAGTGTCCTTAGGGAGTTTTCTTCTTTTAGTCTCTTCTATTTCTGGTCCCTTAAAAAAACATATTTTTATTACTCTGTGTGTATGTGTGTGGGGGGGCTCATCCATAGATAATGTAAGGGAATAGGTGCCATGACACAAGTGTAGAGGTCAGAGGACATTTTTGTGGACACTTTTCTACCTTTACGTGTGTCCTGGGGATTGAACTCAGGCTGCCAGGCTTGTATAACAAGACTTCCAGGGTGGGCCTGTATAGCAACCATCCCTGTCATCCCATTACTGTTTATTAGACACTGCAGCCAGACAGTGTGGCCAACCAGGTACATCGTTTACTGCATCTGTTTAACACTCTCAGCAACCTTGGGGCACATATTGAATTTTCCCTTTTTTAAATATGAGGAAATAGAGACTCAGAAGACACTAGATAGTTTCCCAAGGGTCATATGCTAAAAGAGGGAGGTGTAGATATGGGAATCCAGTCTGTCAGACTGGAAATCTCTGTGCTACTTGTGTACCAGTAACTTCAGCACTGGCAACTGGTGACTAGTCATCTGTATCTCACATGTTTCCATTTCAGTGTCATAGCCTTCTGTGGTAAAACAGGAACCTGGATTTTTGAAGCCCATTTTTAACCTGGCCTCTGTGTTCCTCGTTTCTGTTTTTGCTTTTAGTGCCAAGGAACCCTAGACCTTAGTACATGCTAAGCAAGAACCCTTCTAATGTGTTATGCCCCTAGCCCACGGCACCCATTTCTGCATTTGAGACATTGTCTCCCAGTGGATGGAGTAGTCAGTCCTTACTGCAACATGCTATGTCCCTTTGTGACACATGACAGAGCCCAGCAGAGGGAAGCCCTTTGTACATGGGCTGCCTCTTTGTGCTATTGTCCCCTTGTCCCCTGAGATACCTGTTCCTCCTGTGCTTGCCCCCAAGCAGACACAGATCCAACAATGTCTTGCCTGCTGGTGCTGGCCTCTGTCTGCAAGCAATTCTCTCATCCCACACATTCACGTACTGTAGTGTCACATCTGTAGGTGTGACGTAGAAGCCACCAAGTTTCCAAGCCCTGAGCCTGCTCACCACCCCTGGGCCACCATGTCACAACCGGAGAGTGATAAGATGCTGACTGGTGCTCTGGTCCGAAACTCTGACAAGTTCCTCCGTCAGAGCCTACAAACGGGAGAAAGTGTCATAAGCAACTTCACAGCCAGAATGCTAAAAGATCCGCTCCGAAGTTAGGAAAGCAAGGTGTGGGGCTGGCTCTGTGCCTTCCAGCTGTGGAACCACAGGCGAGTTCTTTACCTTCTCTGATTTACCCTATTGGACCTGTAAAGCAGATACAGTAGTAACTGAACAGGATGTGTCAGCAGATATCTGTAATCCAAGCACTGGGGAAACTGAGGCAAGGGGGATTTTCCTGTGTTCCAGGACAGCCTGGGCAATATAGACAGTTCCTGTCAAAAAAAAGGGGGGGGGCAGTAAGACCTACTTCATGATGTTGCTGGGATTCTGTGACTTAATGATATTAACTAATTAAAACAGAGACTGGTCCACAAGAAGCACTAAATAAGTGCTTACTAATATCATTATTAACTGCAAAACATCTACTATGAGATGTGAGATTGTTTGGTGGCAAGTTAGTAAGCAATTACTTTAAATGACTTTTCTCCTCTACTGGATCAGTCAGCTGCTGGATGGCTTTGAACAAATTCATCTGCTATTGGAACCTCAACCCTTGCAGCATGTCCGGGTTTGCACAGACGCCGGTGCTTGGCAAGCCGGAGCCAGGAAGCTTAAGAAGGTGTGCTAGCTCATCACAGAGCATGAGACATTGGGAAAAGCCATTTAAAGTCAATTGAGATGTTTACATGCAAAGAAACTTGGCAAGAAGACAGAATCCAGAGAGCTATCTTGCTCTGACCTCAGTTTCCCCATCTACAAGAGAAGACTCTCATCGTTCTCTCTGTATTCTTTGCCTAAAAAGGAGGTGCTTAATTCTGCCAGGACACCCTTAACAGCCAGCCCTGGGCGTGCAGTCTGTAAGGCCAACTTCTTCAAGGCCAGGCAGCATTTGGCATGGGCAGAGTTTTGCAGGGTTCACACAAGCTTTCCATCTAGGGCACATCTCCACTACCTCTGCAGCTCCCTAACACCTACCATTTTCCATATCTCCCTGCCCACACTGTATGCAGCCACTGAAAACATCTATATTGAAGACCTCAGTCCTCACAAACATACCTTCTTTAAGCAGGTGTCCTGTCTGTCTGCATCACTAACATACCCTGTGTTCAGAAAGAACAGCCTTTGCTTCCACACCACTATAGACATTCTTTTGCACTTTAGGGGAGAGTGTGTGTGTGTGTGTGTGTGTGTGTGTGTGTGTGTGTGTGTTTGTGTGTGTCTTGATTCTCTGTGTTAAAACTTGGCATTTTTTTCCAAAGCAAAACCTTGCTTTAGGGTTAGGAAGACATTGCCATCTAGTGGCTGCATGCAGAAATAACCATACTGCTACCCAAGCAAAGTTACAAATCTCCTAAGGGTCCCTAAGGCTTGACTCCAATTCACTGACTTCCCCAGAGTCAAGAGATGGTTTCTGACTGTCAAGACTGGAACACACAGACCTACTGATCTCCCCGCCCCCGGAAGGGGAACCTCGCCCCCTGGCCTAAAATGCTCCTTTGTGGCTGGCGGGGAATTATTTCCATCCCTTGTGCCCCCTCCTGCTTTTTATCAGCGTTGTGGGAGGCAGAAGAGAAAGATCAGCGATCTCTCCTGGCAACTGGCTAAAGGCTTTTCTGAGATAAGGAGGAGGCAGATAAGGGACCAGAGGGAGACAACAATCATTGATTGGGGAAGTGAAATTTCTCTCTTGTGTTCCCAGTCCAGGGATGGTGGCTCGTGCTTTAATTCTCAAGCAAATAATGGAAGACATTTTCTGTCTGTAAATCTTTTTTTTTTTTTGTCTCTAAAATATTGACTTTGTCTCCTTTTTTCCCTTTAGCCTAACTCATTGTACAAAATAATAGGCGTCATTAGGATATTCAAACGTGTAATGATGTACTTTAGTCATTCACCTCTCCCCTTACACTTCTCTGCTCTCCTAACCCACGTCTTTCTCCCAATGGTTAGGACTGGGAATCTCAAAGAAGTAAGTTCAGAAGGAAAAACCCATCATTTATGCAAAGTGTGACAATTCCTTCTTGTGTAAATGGAGCCGGGGATCGTGAGGCTGTTGGCTTCACCACTTGTATTTGCATATCGCTTTGCAGTTCACTACATGCTTTAATGTGTTTAAAATTCTTTAATCTTTACAAATACCCCCTTGGTCAAAATTATTAGTCATTCGCAATGAGGAAATCGAGCCTGGGAGACATTGAGCAATTTTCCTGAAGTCACACAGCTATCCATGGCAGCACTGGCTTCTCTTGCTGTCCGGACAATGTGCCAAGTGCTTCTGAGGAGACTCTAATGGCTTCTCCCCCAGAGGAGCAGCCAGAGAGTCAGTCACCCCTAGTTATTCCTGCCTGGCACCTACAGCACCCCAGTCTCCCTGCAGCCATTCCTACAGCTTTTTTCCTGACTGCACAGTGCATCAGAAAGCCATATGACCCTGGCCACAGTTTACAATTGGCTTAGCGACAGCTCCCAAATATTGCCATCTCTTTTAGAGAGAGCGACATACCAGGGCTTCTCAGTAGTGTATGGAGGCCACCAGCCTGGATCTGTTGTACCACTGAGAGGGCTTTTTGTGAACTTGTCCTCTCACCCCCTACCAGGTAGTGCTTTGGTAAATGTCCTGATAAGGATTCCCATGTTCTCTAGTGTTTATAAATACCAGCTATCCTCCTGGATCTTCCGCACTCTGAACATCGTGACCTGAAACTTGTGCTCACATACTATACTCTTCTGCCTCCACCTCTGAGAAGGGATAATTCAGCCTCTAAGTACCATCTCTAAGCTGATGACTCCCAAACTGAGACCCACAGCCCACCTCTTCCCTGTATACCACACTCACAACGGCTTCTCCTGAGCATTTGCAGCTTGACAATTGGCATGTCCACATCCAAAGTCATGACTGACCAACTGGTTCACAAATTTTCCCATCCCAGTAAGTGGTAATTCTATCCTGTTCCTTCCATACTCCAAAACTCTGTATTCGTACCTGGGTTCTTCCATCTTACCACCCAAGGCCAGCCTAGCTGAGAAGCTTGCCTGCCTCAGTAGCAAATTTAGAATGTGCTTCTTCCTAGCTACCCGTCTCTGGACTATTTCAATAGCTTCTGACCTGGACCCCAGTGTGGCAGCCAGAGTCATCTTCTGGAGCATAACTCAGAGCAAAACACATCCTTGCTCAGACCCTGCAAGAGATTCCCATCCTGCTCTGTGATCTGGGCCCTCTATTATGTTACCCTACCATCCAAATTGCCACCTTCCCTCCCTAGAAATGTCAGGGAAGGCCATGGCTTCTATTTATTCCAGCAATAACCTATTATTTATTTAAGAACTGGAGTACAGGAGGCACATGGGAGATCTTAACAAAACCTTTTACCTGGTTCACTCATCCACAGTACCTGTTCATAGCCTAACCCAACTGCCTCCTTCTGCCTTTTCAATCAGCAGTTCTTACTCTGTGCTCCATGGCAAAGACTTCCCATGACCCCAGGGGCTTCTCCCTATCTCTTTCTACCCCTCAACTCCAGCATAGGCCTACCTATAGGTGTGCCCTCCAGCCTCGCCTTCTTTCCAACAAGCAATTTCCCAATGATCAGGACATCATCACATTGGCAGTTCTGCCCTTCCCCACCCTCTATGGTGCCAGACAGCAGAGCCAACCAGGAACCCGGAACACCTGGCCCCAATGAGGCATCAAATGTGCTTAGGTACCGGCCAAGTCCACAGGAGTCAGGAGCTGACAGTTCTAGACTCCTGCCTAATCCCCCAGTCCCACCTCTAAGTAGAAAGGAAGAAGAAACTAAAACAAGAGGGGAAAGCGGGGAGCTTTTCAGAAGAAATGAGGAGCATCAATTACAAGGGCTGGGTTTGCCTTGGAGAAGAGAATCCTCACTGGGGGAGAATAGAATTCTAAAGGCAACCCTACCCCTCACACCTGCCATGTTATTGGGTAATTCAGTCTAATCCCTTTAGGTGAATGATAATTCCTTACTAAAATATAGACAGGCCCTGGACTAGCAAATCTTATTCAAAAAAGGGCTGGACACTATTTTTTGGGTTTACACCTGTGTGATGTCTTTACTTACAAAAACGAGGGGAGCTTAGATATGGCCCCAGACTATAGTTTACTGAGCTTTAGTCTAGAATTCTTTTACATGATAGAGAAATGTAAATTCTGCTGTCTAAATTCCAAATGTATTTGTAATTTCTAATCCACCAAAATCTGGGGAAATGCCCTCCCAGTCTTTGAAAATGTACCCTTAAGTCGACAAAGACGTTACTCGCATCATTGGCAACACAGCTTTGTCGTCAAGGTTTCTTCCTACTCAGTAACAGAAAGGAAGATTCAGATCCACACTCTTAACAACAAAGTGTATACATTCACAATCTATAGTAACACTTTGGCTATTCTTGGATCTAACTTTTGCCCCAGTGGGGCAAAAGCCAACAAAAGTGCTGGGGTCAGTCAACTACAGAGGATTTGTAGTAAAGAAGATCGTGTCTTTTCAGTGTCATCTGCAAGTTGTCCTTACATTCTCTGTCCAACAACCAACACCTAGCAACACGTTTCTGAACAGGGATTTCTTTCTTCGTGCAGTTACACCTACTCCAAGACCCAGGTCAGGAAATACAAGGTTTTGTGTCTTTAAGAACAACTTCTGGCCAGGCAGTGGTGGCGCATGCCTTTAATCCCAGCACTTGGGAGGCAGAGACAGGCGGATTTCTGAGTTCAAGGCCAACCTGGTCTACAGAGTGAGTTCCAGGACAGCCAGGGCTACACAGAGAAACCCTGTCTCAAAAAAAAAAAAAAAAAAAAAGAACAACTTCTGTATCATGGCAGCATTCACTCTTTTTTCACCCTTTGATCCCTGTTCTGTCTTCTTGACCGTTTGGAAAAGGCCCCAAAGGCACACAGCTGGGTTCCTGGGGTCATCCTCAAGGGGACCCCAGTCAAGATCCATGAATGAGGTCTTCAGCTCCTGTACTCTTTTCAAACCTGACAGGCAGAGACCCACTTCAAGTGCTTACCCACTACTGCGGAGAGACAAGTCCTCTTTTCAAGTCTTGTTCTAGCAAACGGGGCATAGGAATCCAGGCAACACAACTGTGTTCTGACTACATAAAAGTTTTTAAACATTGACCAATAAATCCATGAAGTTAAATTTTTTGGCACAATACCTGAACTTTAAAAGAAAACAATGAATTCAGTTTCAAATGTCAAAACAAGTTTCACTTGTTCATGGAGACTACAGTTTCTGTCGGGAACAGAGAATGGGGCCAGTCTAAAAATGACCTTGTCTCCTTAGAAAACCATATCCCTGTTGCAGACAAACCTCTTACTGCTTTTAGTATATCCAAACAGTCAAGACCAGTCCTGTAACTGTGACTACTAGACTTGTGTATGATTCTAGAACTTCCCCGTGCTCCCCTTTGCTTTGGGATCCTGTTTGCATCGCTGCTGAGGTTGTCAGGCTTTGTGCTATTAAAGGCAGCGACTGTGTTTGGATCTTACTCACTGAGTGAGTGACACACTGAACAACATAATATGGGGACTCATGCATTGTATAGGAAAGGGACGTGTTCCTCATGACTATTTGTGTATAACAACTCATCATACCCAAACAATACACAGGGACAGAAAACTACAAGTGCCCGGTCCATTCTTGGTCAGAGAGAGAAGCATGTCAGAGTTTGCATTTGAAATGCTCCACCCTCAGTTTCATGTTCTGAATGCAAGTCCCCACCTAGTGGCATAGCTTAAAGATGTTTCAGAAAGTTTAGGGGTGGTCCCTAGCAGAAGGTAGGTCACTAAGTCCAGGTGTGTGTGTGTGTGTGTGTGTGTGTACATATACATACATATTATATATTTACTATATTTTATATGTGTATATATATATGTGTGTGTATATGTGTATATGTACATATATATGTGTGTGTGTATATATACATATGTAGCCCTGACCCCTTTCTGATTTGCTTTCCTTTTCCTGTCTGCCATGAAGATTCCCTCTGCCATTGTGCTCTTTCCAAGCACATGGAACCAAGTGACCATGGACTGACAACAATCTTTTGCCTCGTTAAGTTGTTCTCTCAAGTATTTTGGTCACAATGATGAAAAGTTACTAGGCAGGAAGAACAGTGCCCCTGTCAGCACAAGAGTTGTGTTCAGATCTGAGCTCTGATCTGCATGGCCTTGAGCACACCTCTTGCTCACTGCCTCCTGAATCCCTCTTCTCTGCAGCCATGTTTTATGCAGTTATCCCTTCTGATGATGGTTTGGGGAGCCATCTTCTCTGAGTTCTTCCAACGGTATCCCCTCCATCAGAGTCTGAACAACAATGAATTCTTACAAAATGTATCTTATCACACCCCCAAATTGCTTGCAAACCCTTCAGCTCCCCCACCAAAACAACCTGCAGGTTCATTTAGAGAACACACAATACTTCACAAGACCTTCCTGGTTGGTCTCTGTACACCCATGGGTCTTTTCCTTAGGACCAGGCTGGCCTTTCAGCTCCTCCCTTATGCAAATCCCTTCCCCACCTCTGAGCCTTAACTTCTGTTTGGCTTTCCCTCTGTCCCTTCCACTTCATTTCGTCTGGCTAAGGAGCTCCCTCATTTGACAGACAGAAATGTGCGACCTCCAGAGAACTCCCTCTGACTCTCCAGACCAGGACAAGTGGCCTCCTGAAGATGTCCTTACAGTATATTAGACAGTAATCTCAAATATATTTAACAACTCACTTGTGGAATTGTGTGCTCGATATTTGTCATCGTGATGTAAACTGGAAGATGCAAAAGGTCAAGGACACACGCCTGTGCGCGTCGCATGTCTGTCTCCTGGCAGCCAGTACGAATGCACGTATTGAGTGAATGCCGCAGAAGCTGTATCTCTCCAACAGTTTCCTCACTTACAAAGGTCAAGAACTCCCACTTCACAAGACTGCCGTGAGGACTGAAGCAGATAACCTGTGTGAAAGCCCTTGAATTGTGTCTTGCCTACAGTAGACAATAAATGTTTGCTGAATGACTGAGTAGAAGCACGATAGCTTCTAAGATGCCACCTTTTGAAATGGGTCCAGCATGAGGGCTGGGTCAGTAATTAGCACTTGTGAAGATTTCTTTATTAGGTGATTAATGCAACTTAAACCTTGGGTGTTGAGGCTAAGGTATTATTAAGGTAAGTGTTGATTGGCATCTGCTGGGTATAGACAGGTGCCTCATGCCAGACCAGGACACACAGAAGTGTTGTCCTGGGGGATGGGTTCACTGTGATCTCGACAGGCAGATAAAATGGAATTATCTGGAAAATGCAAGCAGAGCTTAACATGTCTCCAAGACCGAATGGTGCTTCTAGGCTGCTAAATTCCAGATTTGGCCCAGGACTCGGCAGTTTTACCTTTTGATAGTTTGTTTCACTCTTTCTTTAACACATAATAGTAAGGTCAGATGGTGACAATGGCAGCAATGGCGGTGGCACATGCCTTTAATCCCAGCGCTTGGACACAGAGGCAGGAAGATCTCTAAGTTGGAGGCCAGCCTGGTGTACAGAATGAGTTCCTGGATGCCCAGAGCTACAGAGAGAATCCCTGTCTCAAAATAAAAACAGCACAAATAAACAAAAAATTCATAGTAAATAAACCAAGCTGGAGAGCTGGCTCAGTAGATGTTTGCCGTACAAGTATGAGAGCCTGAGTTCAAATCTCCAGGATCCCTGTAAAAGGCCGGGCATGACAGCATGCTGCCTGGTAACTCTAGTATCGTGTGGGAAGTAGAGACAAAAGGACCGCTGGGACTTGCTGGCTAACAGCCTGGCTTCAAGTCCAGTGAGGGAGTAAGGCAGAGTGAACTGGACATCTTCCTCTGGCCTCCATGGGCACATGGTATTGTACCCACATGCATCATCAATGTGGTATATGATGTATCACATAAACATGCAAGAAAAATAAACAGTATGCTCAGTCAAAATTAAGGAATAAACTAAATAAGACAAGTAGACATAGCTGATCCAGTATAGGAAATGGGAGGCTAGAAGTCGTAGGATGATAAAGATGGGAAAACTTGAGTAGACAATCGAGCAGCTAGCCAAAGCAGCCACCAACCAGGTTGGAGAGCTCAGGAAAATATGTCAGCAGAGGAAAAACAAAGAGGATCGTGGGAGAAAGGGCTGGAGGAATACTGGTGATGATACGTAGACAACCAAGCAAAGAAGCCAGGAAATCATGAACTCCGTGATGAGGTTGGGGGCAGGAAGTTGAGGAGGATGAGGGAGAGCAAAGGGAATACAATGTAATTTTTGTGACAAATGACATTGTCAGTACACAATGTCACTATGTGGAGGAGGAGCAGAGTGGGCCTGAGGGGAGGAAGATCCTGTGAGTGAACACACTTATTTTTAATGGTAAAATACTCAAGACATACTGGATACGAAATACGAAATGCCAGAGAAGTCATGTAAGCACATTACTGAGCTCTAGAGCAATGACTCTAGCAGCAGCCAGTGGAATTGGAGCTAAAGCCTGGGAAGAAGTTTATCACAGACTATATTACTATTAGAGGGCTTAAACTACGCATACGTGTGTATTTGATTAAAATATAGTAAGGTAGGAGTTGGTGAGTTAGCTCAGTCAGTGAATGCCTCAGAAGTAGGAGGACCTCATTCCAGGCCAGGAACCTGAGCTAAGAACCCAGGTGTTGGGGCATGCACTGTGTGTAAACCTAATTCCAGCCCTGGAGACGTGCAGACAGGCTCTCAGGAGCCCTGGTGCTCACTGGTGTGTCAGCCTAGCTACTGTGCCAGTTCCAGGCCAGCGAAAGATTCTGTCTGAAAACACAAAGGGGAGAAGGGAGAGAAAGGCAGAGAGTATGTGAGGGATGACACCTGACTTGTCCTTTGGCCTTTACATGCACAGGCATGTGCACTTCACACACACAAACATACATACATGCATACACATCCGTGAAAACATACCACCATAAAATAAATTAAAAAAAAAAAGGCTAAGTAAGGCATGATAATGTTTGAGTGATTTATTGTTTTTCTCTATTTTACAAAGAAAAAAAAAGACCCTCATCTTTATCTTTTCATATGAAAGAAAAATAAAATTAGCGTCTCATAACCCAAAAGGAAACAGCAGCTATCAGCAGGAGCACAATTGGGAAGCATGTTCCAGAAAGAATATTCAGGAAGGAAGGAGGCCTTCCTTGGTGGTGGATTGGGCAGAAGTGATGAAGCATCTTCTAGGATGTCACACGGTGGTAGCCCAGGAAACTGCAGCTTCCCCTGTACCCTTAGCACCAGCACCACACTGCTCCCACTGTTCCGAGTCAGTTGCCTTCCTTACAACATGGCCCCCAGTGCTCCCTGCACCCTCCCCATATCCCAGTTCTGAGTGAGTGGCTTTACATATGTTGTACACATACACATAAAACCTCGATTATATCTATATATACTATATATTACCTGTAATAACAGTGTTCTGTGTTATTCAATAAACTCACATTGTGCCTTATTGCCAGCATCCATGCCCAGAACCTTTTCAGCCTACTGCACCGAACCACTGAGCAATACTGAGAACTACTGAACAACAGCTCCCTGGTTCTTCCACATGGCCCCAGACTGCTCTACTGCTCTAAGTGCCTTACGGAAGTATTTTGCCTTTGTACTCTATCTATCTATCCATCTATCCATCCATCTATCTATCTATCTATCTATCTATCTTACAATATGCAATGTCTTCATGTGTTAAAGGTCCCCTCCTTTGGGATATCAGCCCTCTTATACTACATATCACAGTTCATCTGTAGACACTCAGTTTTAGCTGTTGAGAGTAATGCTGTTGGGGACACAGGTGCACGCGTCTCTCTCCGAGACCCTGCTTTCCACGGGGAATGGGGTGTTGAGAATACACACCCAGGAGGAAAATTGCTGGATTATACAGTAGCCTGTTTCCACCACGTGAGGGGCCACCACCCTGCTTCTCACAGTGGCCATACTGTTTTCATTCCCTGCTAACTAACAATGCTCTGATGTTCTAACTCCCTCATATGTTCAACAACACCTTTTGTTTTGGGGGGTAGGTGGTCTCTAGGTGGTATCTTGAGCCGTTTTGGGGGTCTCCTCTGGCTGATTTGACTTATGTTCCACACCTCCAGGCTGCTCGCTGAGACCCTGAGCTCCTTACACCTTCTGTCTTTAAAAGGAGAATGAAGCTCTAGTTGCAGGGTTGTTTTAAGGCTCAGCAGAGCAGAACAGCACATCTTAAATGCCCCATAAATGCCAGCTGTTTTCATTATTTGAGTTCATTAGATGTCTGAGTACATGGAAACCACCTCTGACAATCAGCCTTGGCATGTGTATTATTGATTAGCATACTTGACTCATTTTTGACTAATAATTTACTTTTTTTTGTTGTAAACATAGTCAATGGTACTGAAAGATTTGCCAAAAGCACCTCCAACAAAATGGCATCTCCCCATTACCCCCACCTGTGACCACTCTACCGTCACATCCCAGATCTGCTTCTGGGGGTAACACATCCACCTCTTCTAGTTTTCCTTCTGATATTCGCATCTACATTTTTTTTTTTTGCAGTTGGAGGTCTTTGCTTTTATCACTTGACACATCAATTTTAAACATCAGCAGAAACAAAAATCAGCTCCCATAACTCCCACTGCCCCACCCCTCCCCCCAACTGTCACGGCTTTGGCTTAATGTACTAATCAACCCTTGAATTTCCAGGACTGTGTGTACGGTTCCCTTTTTATCCAGGAGTCAATTTTATCCGGCACAATTGTCTTTCCTGTCCTGAAGGCTGCTGTCTGTCTTTCCAAGAGTTAGCCACTGTCTTTGCCACTGTCCTACTCGGTTTTCTCTGTGGCTTTTATGGTTTTGCTTTTGGTTTTAGAAATGTAACAATTTGCCTGTTATATACATTTTACTACTTTCCAAACATGTTAGCCAAAAAGACTTCCTTTCATTTCTTTTCCTGGTGCTGTTCTGCCTGGGACTGTCTATCTCTTGTCTCCCTGGATGCACCTCTTGGTGTCCCTCTGGCTGTGTCCCTATATTGTGTGTTGTCTGTATTTCCCAATCCCCATTCTTCTATGTTCTTGATTTATGTCCTGGTTCTGTGGAAATGTGTTTTCCAATAACTCCTGGGGTTGGGTGCACGAGGTAAAATTTTAGTCTCTATATCCCTAGCAATATTTTAATTCTCATTTCACTGCAGGGTTTCAAAGGAGCTGACTGTGGAATTTCAGTTAGCCATTTTTCTCTAGGAAAGTTCAAGACCTTGTATCTTTGTTGTTGCTGCTGCTGCTGTCATTGCTGCTGCTGTTAATGATGATTAGGTTTTTATTTTTGTTATTCTTTAGCATCCAATGTTACTGCAGAGAAGTGCAACACTGTTCTTAGATCAACACATTTGTATGTGACATTTATTTAAAGATTTGGGACAAAGTTCTAAAAGTTCTAAAGGATAATTCTCTCTCTCTCTCTCTCTCTCTCTCTCTCTCTCTCTCTGTGTGTGTGTGTGTGTGTGTGTGTGTATGTGTGTCTATGTGTGTTTTCCTGTGTGTGTGCATGTGTGTATATACCTCTTCCTGTTCCTGTGTGTCTGTCTTTTTCCCCTGTCTCTTTGCCTTTGCCTTTGGCTCTGTCTCTGTCATTCTCTTTGTGTGTGTATGTGTGTATGCACGTATGTGTGTCTCTGTCTGTCTCAATGTGTCTGTTGCCCTATCTCTCTGTCTCCCTCTCTCTCCCCACTTTGTGTGGTATGCATGCACATGTATATACACGTTTGTGTCCGTCTCTGCCTTCTTTTCTCCCCGACCCTCCCATTGTAGTAATCATTTTTTTGATCTGGAAACCAATTCTGGGGAGTCTTCAGGCCATCCTTACCTCCTGGGTTGATTCTCTGTTGTCTCTGAACCTAAAGTCTTGTTTCAGTAGTTCTTCTAACTTTTGTTCCATTTTGATTTGACTCCAGTTCTTTCCTCTTCCCTAAGGGACCACTTACATTTTTTAAATATCTTTAAAGAGAACCTAGGTTTCGTTCACTAAGATTGAGACATCAATCAATGGCAGAAGCTCTGTGTTGTGGTGAAGCCAGCACAGGCGCACAGGCACTGTGTGTGTGTGTGTGTGTGTGTGTGTGTGTGTGTGTGTGTGTGTGTGGAGGGGGAGTGGCATGTGAATTTCTCCCTCAGGAGATCCCACAAATAAAGTGCCAGCTATTTTCTCTAGGATAAATGAGTTTCTCCAGAAAGAACTCTTCCAGACCTCTGCCTGAGGCAGGGTATAGGGCTGATGCAAGCTCTGTCCTGGCATTGTGGGAAGAGAGCTGGAGTCTGGTCCATAGCCCTGCCCATAGAGAGCTAGAGTCTGGTTCATAGTCCTGCCCATAGAGAACTGAATCTCATCTATAACCCATCCTCATTTGTGGATAACATCTCACCCTGTGCCCTGCTGCTTCTATATCTCTGTCACCCAGAGGACAACTGAGTGTCCTGGCTATTAGGGATGGGAAATGGATCCTTAACATCCAAATGTATGTATACTAAATTTGAGCACATCCCCATCTGCCTGACAGATGCCCCCAGCATCTCCTCACCTTGGCCTTCCTGTTTCTTCAGTAAACTGGCTTTTGATCCTTCCGGATACCAACTCTACACAAACCTTACCCGAGTCTCACAGTTACTGCTTCCTCCACTCCAGATATTTTCCAATTCCCAAAATTTATTAAAATTCTTTATTCAATAATGTTCCCTCTTTCCCTTTCCCCTTGGTCTTGGTTGCTATTCTTTAAAAAAAAATTTTAACTGGAATAAAAGTCACATGGAATATATCATAGTAATTATTTTATAATATATATTCTGAGCAGTTAATATATTCTCAATACCATACAAGTTTCACCTCCATTTAGTTCCCCCCAAAAACTCATTAATCCCAAAAGAAAACCTGTGCTTATTAAGAAACAAACCAAATAAAAATAAACAAAAGAAACCTAGCCACTTTCAATCTTACCTTCAATATCTGGAAAGGACAAATCTGCTCTCCGTCTCTGGATATTTGCTTCTAGGGTATTTTTCTATAAAACAATTTAGGAACATTTTACATATGTCTTTTCACTTAACATTATACCTTGAACAACATCTATGTTGTGGTATTTATCAATATCTCCTTCTTTACTGTAGCTGAAAAACAACTCATTAAATTATGTATACTTTTGTGGTGGTTTGAATATGTTTGGCCCATGGGAAGTGACACTATTAGGAGGTGTGGCCTTGTTGGAGTAGGTGTGGCCTTGTTAGAGGAAGTGTGTCACTGTTGGGGTGGGCATTGACACCTCCTCCTAGCTGCCCATGAGACAGTCATCTCCTCCCTGCTTTCAAACCAAGATGTAGAACTCTTGGCTCTTTCTCCAACACTGGGTCTGCCTGGACGCTGCCATGCTTTCTGCCATGATGATAATGAACTGAACCTCTGAACCTGTAAGCCGGCCCCTATTAAATGCTGTCCCTATTAAAGCTGCCTTGGTCATGGTGTCTCTTCCCAGCAATGGAAACCTAACTAAGACAACTTTTATCATCAGTTAATCAGGTAGATATATCTCTAGTCCTTATTTGATCATATCACAAGGGGTTGGAGTTGAGAGACATAGTCAATAATTAAACAATCAGTCTGATGTGTTCTGTCAAAATAGTAGTGCTGCCTAGTGTTGGTATAAACTCCATCCTGCCAACCAAAAAGAAACTAGTGTGAGTTTTGTTTTTACTTCTCCTCAAGAAACAATCTATGTCAATTGTTCATCAAAAGGATGGAGTCCTTCCCTGGCCACCTAAACAAAACAAAACAAAACAAAACAAAATGAGCAAATAAAAAAAAAGTGTCTGGAAGGCATCCCAAAGTGTTTGGAATGGCATGAGTTTTTTCATGTTAGATAAGTAGGTTTTAATTCTGAGAATATTTATAATTAAGTGTAAGCTTCTAAAGTTTTTCAAATTCATAAACTATGTTTTATATTAAATAATAAATCATAGACAGTATTCTAAGACCATAGGGCTCATTGCACAAAATCTCATACTTCACAAAATTGAAACTTAGCAACTTGTTTTTCTTAAGACAGGGTATCTCTTGATACAATATGAGTGATCCAAAACTCAGTACAGTCCAAACTGTTCTCAAATTCAGAAGTGTCTCTGCCTCCTGAGCTTTGAGATGAAAAGTGTGCTTTATCCATCAACTTAGAGACATGAGCAAGGTCCCAGGTGCAGACCTACTGTGAAGAGATGAGTGCATGCTCACATCTTAGTGCTTCTTCTCATGAGAGCCTGTGTAGTTACATGAGCTAGTGGAGATACAGAAAAGATGGTGATATGCTATTGTGTTAAATCAGTAAAAAAATTAATTGTCCAAGTCTATGTTGCCTAGAATACCAAGGTGTCTATCTCAAACTATGGAATTTATTTAAAATGTTAAATTTGAATCACACCTGGAAAGGGTGGAACATAGTTCCATGAAGTCCAGCCAGCAAGGTTATTGGAAAGTTAATGGAAGTTATAGGAAGGCACAGAGCCAATATCAGGCACATTTGCATTTTAATTTGGCCACACCTTTCAGCACCCTTGGGCATACTGCTAACTCCCTTTATCCTGATCTTGGAAAAGAGAAAGTCTTTCCTCTACAGTTTTCTTGGGATTCCAGGCCTGTGGAGAGTCTGGATTTCCTCATAGTCATAGGTGAGTGTGTGCAGGCCAGGTAGCCTTAGCCCTATAGACCAGGCTAGAAAACCAGAGGAGCTTGTTGTCCTCTCTCAAGACATCAAAGACATGAGCCACTAGCGAGTAAAACCAAAAAGGACTGCATTCTGAGGGCTGCACTCTGGGTTTCTAGAGCCCTGCCTGTGTTCTTGGTGGTCTAAGAGACTAGCTCCTTGGCCTATGTTATCAAGTGCCACTGGCAGATGAGTGGTCCCCTCATTGAACAAGGATCTGAGTCTCACCTCCTGGTCCTACTTACAGGCAATCACAGCACCAGGCTTTACAGAAAAATGAACAAAAACAAACAAACAAAGGAGATCAATAGACAGACAGAGGCAGAGGAGGGAGGCAGGGTGCAACAAGACAAGTTAGTCAGCATGCTTGTCAGATGGCTGAGGGAAGGCTTAGGAAAGACAAGTATTGACAATGTGGCTCGGACAGGAATTGTAAAAGCCTTCTACGTCCTGTCATAGTCGTCATCCCTAGTATGAACATCATCATACCATAACTATCATCATCAATTAAAACAAACTGAGTGACATGCTATTCATCACACCCAGCGTGACTATTCCCGTAACTATCGCACACCCTCACTGTTGCTACAATCATGAGTTCAGGCAGTACCTAAGGAAATACTGATGTGTGCATTTCGCTGTGGTCCTCTGTACATGGAGAGGAAAACTCAGACCACTGCTAGGCTGCTAGGAATGCCTATCGTTGTCATCATTACTGCTAAACTGTTTAGCAGTAATCAGTTATTAGTATGGTCTAGCTAATAGATACCAATATGGTATCGTGCTTATAGATTGAATCTAACTATATTGGTATGTTCTTAACATCCTCATATTACAAATGAAAAGGAAAGACCTGAAGAAGAAAGTTGGCTTCCTGAGAGCTCACAGCTAAGGGGTAGCAGACCTGGCATCTAAGCCTGTGCCAGCTGGTTTTGTCACTCACCAGTGCACTGTGTGGTAGCCTCACCTCCACAGCCTTCCCCTAAGCCCTGCATTGGGAGCATATACAACAAAATCTATGTAGGGCAAGAAGATAATATTAAAACTGCTATGTGCTTCTCATCATATTCCATCTCTAGTTTAGAACATTTTTACCTGTGTGACAGAGCACTGTAAAGTTAGTATATTATTCATGGGAAGAACTCACTCATCCTGAGTCATGGTATTATATTTCAAAGAATAAAAGTCTCCATTGTGGCAAGTGATAAGAAATTACACTGTATCTTTTGTTAAGGCCCCTCTTTAAGTTGATCTAATAAAATGAGCTCACCAGCCTATGTATGATAGGGTGATTTTTTTTTTTTACTGATTATAACAAGATGACCCATATTAGAAGCGATAAAGACATGTTAGTTGTCTGTTATATTTTTTTTTAAGATTTATTTATTTATTATATATGAATACACTGTAGCTGTCTTCAGACACACCAGAAGAGGGCATCAGATCTCATTACAGATGGTTGTGAGCCACCATGTGGTTGCTGGGATTTGAACTCAGGACCTCTGGAAGTGCAGTCAGTGCTCTTAACCACTGAGCCATCTCTCCAGCCCCACTGTTATATTTTTAACTGAGATGATAGAATGTTATTCTTTCTTTGATCTCTATGAAAACTCCCTTAATTTCTTCCTTTAAAAAGTAGAAGCAAGGCTGAGGAAACGCTGCAGTTGATAAGATGCTTGCTGCACAAGCAGGGGGACCTGGTTTGAGTCCTCAACACACAGTAAAAAGTCAGGTGTGATGTCATATGACTGTAACCCCAGAACTAGGAAGGAGGCAATCCAGCCAGTTAATCCAGAGCTCCAGGTTCAATGAGACCATTTCTCAAAAAACAAACAACAGTAATGATGAATGACTGACAAGGATGTCCAATGCCAGCCTCTGACCACCACACTCTAGTGCACACATATGAGCACACATACACACAGATGCCAACGTTGGCATAGATACACTAGTTTTATGTCAACTTGACACAAACTAGAGTCACTGGAGGGGAGGGAGCCTCATTTGAGAGAATGCCTCAATAAAATCAAGAAATAGGAAATCCTACAGGGCATTTTCTTAATTAGCGATTGATGTGGAAGGCCCACCCCATTGTAGGTGGTGCCACCCCTGAGAAAGTGGTCCTGGGTTCTATAAGAAAGCAGGCTAAACAAGTCAGTGAGTAGCACTCCTCTATGGCCTATGCATGAGCTCTCTCTTACCTCCAGTTCCTGTCCTGACTTCCTTCAAAAGTAGACTACAGTGTGGAAGTGTAAGCCAAATAAGTCCTTTCCTCCCCAAGTAGCTTTGGTCATGGTGTTTCATCATAGCAATGGAAACCCTAACAAAGGCATACATGGTGTATAATAGTTTTCTTGTTGTTTTGCTTTTAAAGAACACTTGTCTTTTGGAGATACACAGTGCAATATTGCAGTGACTTAATGTCAGGGAGTAGAAAAGAACATCAGAGCCAGCAAAAAAGCTTGAAGATGGGTATTTAGAGCACGTGATGTTACTCAAACAACCTCTGTCTCTGTGTTAAGTACTGTAATAATTTGAAATGAAAATATCCTTTTTTATTTTTGAGACTATAAGTACATTTCTCCCTCCCCTTTCTTCCCTCCAGACCCTCCCATACACCCCTCCTTGCTCACTTTCAAATTCATAGTCTTTTTTCATCAATTTTTATTGAATGCATGTACATTTTTGATATACATGTATGTTCCTGAATACAACCCGCTTGGTCTGTAGAATGCTATTTGTATGTGTGTTTTCAGGGATGACCATTTGATACTGGATAACTAACTGGTGTGTTCTTCCCCGGGGAAGACTATTTCTTCCACCTCAGCATTCATTAGCTGTGGGATGTTCGTTGTGTGGGGTTAAGGTCTTGTAGGCTTTTCCTGGCCAGAATTAACATATCTATTGTTGTCCTTGTTCAGCTCACATGTAGGCGATCATGTTGGTGAAACTTTATGGGTGTATCATCTGACATTGCTAGGAGACACAATCTTATAGCAAACTCCATGGTCTTCTGCCTCTTATAATCTTTCTGCCCCCTCTTCCACAAGGTCCCCTCAGGGTTAGATGCTGGAGTGTTTTGTAGATAGGACAAAGCAAAAACAAAAGAGGCAATGTAACAACTTGGTGTTTTTCCTGTTGAGCACTTCAGAACCTCTATCTCATTGATAAAGAAGGAATGGATGTGGGCTCACGGAAGTTCTTGTGTGTCTTTTCACATCTGCATATCAGGAACCGCATATCAAAGCAAACATGTTTATGCTCTTTGCTATCATGACAGAATGAACCCTCGTCTACAAATACAACTGAGAAAGGAAAAATGAAATCATCGCTGTACACCAGAAAAAAACCTGGGAAAGGAAGAAATATGTAAATGTGAACGACAGAACTTCCAAAGTCAGTTGTGTACAATCTCTCCCTCTCCTGTGCTGGAGACTCAACACCCCAAAGCTATCTGGAATCCAACTGCCATAGCTCAGGAAGCCGTGAGTCCTTTCAAGGGATATGGGACACATCTCAAGGACAACAGTGAGAGGAGGTCAGAGTGCTCACAGGGCCATGGCGATGGCTCTACCTTCACGATTCCACCCTGGGCTAACTCATCTGTGGACTGTGGAATACTGTAGACGGAGTAGGTAAGAGCGGTTGCAATGGCCCATAGCTACTGAAAAGGCAGGAACTCGCTCCCCGAAGGAACACCCACCTGTTGGCCACAGCTCCTCTCCAAGAAATGAGAGCCACCTCGCCAAGAGGCCTCAGGGAATAGTCCTTCCTGGGTGCAGCCTCTGAGCTCCCTCCAACCTTTTGTGCTCTGAGTAAGAATTTCCACACCCAGAACCCAGTTCCAGTTACACCCCAAGATAGCATCAAAATGATAGGTAAGTATAGGCCCAGCTTTCTGGCCAGGCAGCCAAAGCACACAGTGCCACGGGGGAGAAAATGGGCTGATTCAGATCTGCACTGGCCATGACGTCTTCTCAAAAGCCAGCTGAAGGGAGCTGGGAGCCCTGTTCAGCACCCATCAGATTATGCTACCAAGAAAGAGCTGGGAGAAGCCCAGGGCTGCTCATTGTGACACAGCCTTTCCCTGGAAGGGAGAGGATGAGGCACCTCTCCATGACGTTTGAGATGAGCCCAGCTGATGTGAGAACCCAGGGCCCCTGGATCTCCACAATGAAAGCTCAATCCTGAAGTTACAGAGGTGGACAAGTTTTAACTAGTGTCATCCCCTCCCAGGTAAAGGCAGCAAGAGAAGTTTGGGGTAGGAGACAGACCTGGTGACCTCCATGATCAAAATTCCAAGTTGGCCCCAAATAAGCATGTAATCTCAAAGAAAAGATGATGTCAGAGAACTGTGCATTTGAATTGAACCTAGTGAAGGTTAAATTAACACCCTGGTTTCTTTTCTTCACTTCTGGATATCATTGGCATTTTTTTTGTATGCACTCTATCCATGAACATTGTTTTAAACGGTGGAACATTATCAAATATAGCAACTGTATCACCACTATTTCAAAATGTCTGATGTTTTTAAAAGGTATCATGGGCCAGGACAGTAGCTCAGTTGGCAAAATCCTTGCCTTGTAGCAAAGACCTGAATTCTATCCTCTGAACACACATCAAAAAGCCAGTCATGATGTGCTAGTGAAGACCAGAGGAAGGCTGTTATTCCTTGTGGGCCCCCTTTTATCTGAGACAGTGTCTCTCATCAAGGACCTCATCAAGTAGGCTAGGCTGGCTGGCCAGGAAGCAGCCCACCAGAGATGATTACAAGCACACACCATCATGCCCAGCTCTCTTATGTGGGCTCCAGGGTGGAAGCATTCTGCCAACTGAGCTATCTCCACAATATCTGTTAGCACTCTAATCATTTAAAGCCACCGGGAAAACACTACTGTAAGTGATAAAGTCCCTCAATTTGATAATGTTCAATCATTTAAAATGATATTCATAGAATGTATGTAAAAAGATGCTTATGACCTGGTAGTGGTGGTGCACACCTTTAATCCCAGCACTTAGGAGGCAGAGGCAGGTGGATTTCTGAGTTCGAAGTCAGCCTGGTCTACAGAGTGAGTTCCAGGACAGCTAGGGCTACACAGAGAAACCCTGTCTCGAAAAACCAAAAAAAAATGCTTATGATATAAAAAAGTGAAAAAAAATAGGATGCTAAATTCAACATTCATTAGGCTCAATTCAAATTTCTTTTTTAAAAAACTTTTTTTTAACTAGCTGGTCTTCATGTGGGTTCCTTAACAATTGGAGTCGGGGGTCAGAGGCAGGCTGTCTCAGACGCTGTTGCCTGCCATTGAGTTCACTTTCCCTATCTGGTCTGCCTGGTCTGGCCTCAGTGGGAGAGGATATGCTTAGTCCTGGTGCAGGGATGTACCCAAAGAGGGCTTCCCCTGGAGAAGAGGAGAGGGGGATGGGGAAGGGATTTGTGAGGGTGGGACTGGGAGGAGAGAAGGAAGCAGGGCTGCAAGGGGATGTAAAGTTAATTAATTAATTAGTTAATTAGTTAATTAATTAAGTAGTTAATTAATTAATAAAAAGAAGGCTTAGCTGGGTGGTGGTGGTACATGCCTCTAACCCTCCTCCCCAAAAAAACACACACAAAAACAAAAGGTTTAAATTTATGTATTTTGTATGAACCAATGAAAAACAAGAGCAGCAAATCAAAATACAAATGTCTGGAAGTGATCCTACTTTAACAATCCTGTGCGTAAAGGCATTTGCCAGCAAGCTTGATGCCCTGACTCCAATCACTGGAACCCACATGGTGGGAAGAGAGAACTTACTTCTACAAATTGTCCTCTGACTTGTATGTGCCCACCACGGCATGCACACACCCACACACAAACACAAAATAAAATGTTAAATGTAATTAAGAAAAAATAGACACCTGGAAACCAAAAGCCACACTCATAAAGTAAAACAGAAATTACTAGGGATGAGGTGAATGGGGAGTGGGGCAAGGTTGCTTAGTGGGTAGCGAGTTTTAGTTTGGAATGTTGGAAAGTCTCAAGTGGTTGGCAGTGCTAACGCACAGCAGTGTAAATATAGTGTGCCACAAACATGCATACTCAAACATAGTTAAAATACTGTATCCTGTATATTTACCACAAGAAAAAATACACTCTGAAAATAACTAGAAGAAAATAACATAAACTCAAAAGTTAAGAGTACTGTGTTTTGAGAAGTGTGTGCGTGTGCGTGTCTGTGTGTGTGTGTGTCTCTGTGTCTCAGTATGTACGTGTGAATATGTATGTAATGTGGATGTCTCTATGTGTGAATGTGTGCATGTCTCTGTGTGTATGTGTGTATATGTATGTATGTGTCTGTATGTGAATGTCTGTATGTCTCTGTGTATGTGTGTTGTTGTTACCTGTTTTGTATACCAGGTCTTACTAGATAGCCCAGGCTGGCTCAATTCACCATCCTCCTGTCTCAGCCTTTTGAGTGCTATGATGACAGATATGTGCCTCCATGCCCAGCCTGTGTGATTTTTCTCCCTATAGTTTTCTGTATATTCTAGAATGTGTACAATAAATATATTTAATTGATCATTTAAAAAATTCAATAAACTATCATGTTTCTCAGGGATCCTCAGCAGCCATCCTAGTAGATTCCGGGAGCTGGTTGGCAAGCCAGTCTAGCCAATAGGTGAGCCATGCATTCAGTTAGATCTCGTCTCCAAAAACCATAAGGTAAAGAGAATAAAGGAAGACATACGACAGCAACCTCTGGAATCCACATGCACCCCCACACATGTGTGCCCACATAAACACAGACACTCTTGCATACACTGATACAAAATTCCTGGAAGATCCCACAGCCAGCTGGCAAACTTCCCCTACTTCCTGCCTGTCGCTATTAGGACCCTGGGACTCTGAAACTCTGACGCATCAAGGACTAGTTTATACTCAGGAGATGGGACACCCTGAGGAAAATTGGAATCTTCTAGTTTGTTAATTTTTAGGCAAATTTTTAATGATCTAATACTACCCCTGTTCATTTGTATCGTTTACAATACTAAACTGCCTAAAACGCCTATGTCTCCCATGCTCTGGTTGTTTTTCACTTCGAATGAGACAATAGAGTATGAAGAGGACTGTGTGGAGTGCTGGGGAGATGGTCACTGAATGGGACAGTGAGGTATTCCGTGAGGAGTATATCATATGCAACCTTCCATAGGCTTCCTCCATGCCCATCCCCAGCTCACTTGAACTCGCCCGACTCCTGAAGAATGGAAGAGTCCCACAGAGAATGTCATCCTCGAGACATCTTCATAAACCCTCTGCTAAGTCCACTGAGACAAAGGAAAGCCCTTCTGGAATCCAGTGCCTCATAACTAAGGAGCAACGCCTCATTAGTAATAAAGAGGATGTGGAGCGCTGTGAGGGCTCGGCTGAGCTCTGGCTGAGAGCAGAGAACCAGCTCGGTCAGTGGAGGAGACAAATAGATACCATGAGTCAGTGCAGTCTACCCTGAAAGCTCTCAGCTACAGAGGGCTTCCTGCAACCGGCACACAGCTGCCACGCAAGTTTGCACTGTAGATGTCTTGACGCACTCCAACTCCCTAGAAAGAAGCAACTTCAGGGCAAGCAAGATAACTCAGATGGTAAAACGCTTTCCATACAAGCATCAGAACCTGAGTTCAACCCCTAGAACCCATTTAAAGAGCCAGGGGTAGTGGCAGGCACTCGCAATCCCAAACCTCAGGGGCCAGTCTGCCTAGCTTACTTGTTGAGATCCAGGAGAGTGAGAGACCCTATCTCAGAAAAGAAGACAAATAACATTCCTGAGGAGGAACACTGGAATCAACTTCTGACCTATACACACCACACACACACACACACCACACACAACACACACACACCACATACACACCACACACACCACACACACACCACATACACACCACACACACCACACACACCACACACACACACACCACATACACACCACACACATCACACACACACACACCACATACACACCTCACACACCACACACACACACACACCACACACATACACACACACAGGGGTTGGGGGGAGAAGGAAGGAAGGGAGGGAGGGAGAGAGGGAAGGAGAGAGGGAGAGACAGAGAGACAGAGAGAAAGTTTCGAACCAAGTTCTCTTCATTTCATGTTTGGGATCAAACTGTGCCTGACCCAAAGGGGAAACTCAAGTTTACCACTCTATCAACCCTGGCAGGACCAGATCCTGACCCCCTATTCTAGAGCAATGTCTGTTTTCTTGCATGAGTTCACATTTTTCTGAGAACATGACGCAAGGCCATCTGTCAACAGTTTCTGCTCTGTCCTGGACTGAATGTATTCAGCAGCTACAAATGCCAACCTCCAACTTCCTTCAGCCACGTCTCTACCCTGAACACAATGACGATGGCTAAGAAATAATAAGCAAATGGATGAAACAGGAGATGACTCTGACACCTCAAACCGTGAGGTCCATCTAGAGATCTCCTTGAATAAGGCCAAGCACAGCTAATGGGGAGAAAAGAGCAGTCTTCCCAACCTCTCAACATAGGCAGCTGCTTCTGTCAAGCTTACCACAGCTAAGAGAGATCCTATTACCTCAGACATGGACCTATTTATCCAGTAAAGATGTAGTGCCTCAGCCACCGCAGCCTCTACCATGCCAGCCTAACCACTCCCTCCTCCCTCTCTTCACAGAGAGTGCTGTACATAGTAAAACTGACTACAAAGGCAGTAGATCAAGTCAGTAAAAGGTTATATCACAGCAACTGCTTTTGCCTGAAAACCTTCATGAGTTACTTAGCTTTTCCATGAATCCATTTCCCAAACGGTATCAGGGCATAGAAAAACCTACCTTGTTAATATTCTACTACCTGCCCTAGAACCTGAGTGCCACAGAAAGCTCTGCCAGGCAGTTTGACAGGAGGGCACTACATTCACAGTAGTCTAGTTATACAGTAGTCCAGGTATAGGGTGGCCCCTAGAGTTGTTGGGTGTAGCAGCCCTCCCAGGAGAACAGATTTTTGTTTTGGTTTTGTTTTGTTTTTATTGTATATGGTTATTGTGCCTACATGTATATCTGTCCACCTTGTGTGTGCCCAGTACTAGCCGACACCAAAGAAGAATCAGTGTTCTAAAGAGATTTTGGGGTCAGATTGGGGTCATCCTAGATTGAGGGGAATAAGGGATTAGACCAGAATGTCAAAAGCCACACTGATCTGATGCCGGAGACTTGATCAAGTCCATTATACATGGTTTTGCAAATGGCAGGCACTTTGCATGGTTTTGCAAAGGCTTTTCCACTAGAACTAGCATTAGGGACAATTGTGAGCTGGTCTATGGGTGCTGCAGAAAGAACCCCAGTCCTCTGGAAGGGCGGTTAAGTTTTCTTAACTACTGAGCCATCTCTCTACTCCCAAGAACAGGATCTTCGCGTGGCCTGTTCCTTGAGCTACCTAAGCACTTAGCATAGTGCGTGATCACAGTAGAAGTTCAGTTAAATATCATTGGGGACTAAATAAAGTTCTCATAAAGAACTGACTAATGAACACTAGTTGTGATTATCACTGATGTCCCAGTGATAAAGGGAAAAGCCTTCAACCCTGCCTGCCATTTGCAAAACTATGTATAATGGACTTGATCAAGTCTCCAGCATCAGATCAGTGTGGTTTTTGACAGGCTGATCTAGTCTCTTATTCCCCTCAGTCCAGGATGACCCCAATCTGACCCCCAAATCTTTTCAGAACACTAAGGCCATCATCTGTCTACTACCAGGGTGACTTGCCTCTTCAGGTCAGGGTAAGGACTTTCTTGGTCCTGCCTTTTGTTGGCTCTGTCATTTGGCACAGAGTTCCCTATTCAGTAGCCTACTTCTTTACAAAGACCATGTTCCTTCTTGGAAATGGTACCAACCTGAAGACAAGGGGCTCCAACACCTTTGCCAACAGGGACATTGCATAATGACAGCACCATGTTCCAGGCGAAGGAACAGAGTTTCGGAGATGAGAGTAGGAATTCTTTCCCTACGTTCAGAGAGGCTGAGACGATTGTCAAGCTGTCTCTCTTTTGAAAGAACAGATTAGGTTTTGAAAATCAGACAGCCCTGGCCTCAGCCAGGAGGTGCCTCTCCACCATTACCACTCCCACAGGTACAATCTCCTTTGGGGGACAATAGGTGGCTGCCACTTTTGTTGTAATATGAACAGTGTCAGGAAGGAACCCACCCTAGAAATACAGCCTCCTGAAATGCCTGGGATTCCACCATCTCTGATTCACTCCTTTGGGCTCAGCACCACCCACTCTGCTCACCTTGAAAAACATAGAATCTCCTGGGAGGGGCAAAGGGTAAGTTCACCTGCACTGAAGTAACTCCCCAGCAGTTCTATTGCATCTTGATAGGAGAGCTATCTGTGTGCTTGGAATCCGCTTTGAAGTCAAGCTTTGTTAGCGTCCCAGGTTTGTTACAGCCAGCACTGTCTACACCCTCTAAAGACAGCTGGCTCTGGAATTGTTCATTTCCATGTGTTAATCACCAAAGGATTAAAAGAGGCAAAATAAACACAGAGCCTGCCTCATGCTCAACATGCAATAGACCTTCAAAGCTCAGCTCTCCCTTCCACAGATGCAAACAACAGACTTGGCTATCAAGAGAGGGTCTGGCCCCTCCTCTCTGGGGGAAAGAAAGCCAAAGGACTATAGTTTCTTCTCTCCTCCCAAGTAGATGTGGGTATTCCTCCTCCAAGTCAGCCCTTTTGGTACATGGTTCCTTCACTGATGACCAAGAAAAGAGGAAGAAAGAATTTGGCACACAGCTTAAGTAACTGTTCACAGGGGACCTGTACCTGGGTTCCCCAGGTTCTGGGTAATCCCAAGAGCCTGAGGAGACTCTTCCTCACCATGGACTACTCTTTGCTTTCCATTTCTGCCATTTCCTTCAGAAGACCAGTCCTGACCTGTACTCTATGTTTCAAGAGGCTGACCCCTCAAGATGCATTGCTAGCCTCTTTTGGTTGTCTGGCTTCAGTTAGAGCCAGTGGAGGGTCTCAGCAGAGGCCAGAGATGCATAAAAAGATGGAGAAACACCAGAATTCTGTCTTTCCTTCCCTCCTTCCTTCTTGAGCCAAGTTTGACCGTTGATGCTTCTGCTGACTCCTGTCTGTGTTTGTGTACTTCTTACCAAAATTACTCTCTTCACATCTTCCTCAGCCAGATCTCAATAAGGACCAAACACGATTACTGTAGTTTGTTCACAAATATCTACCACTCACTGAAATACTTATGGGGAAATGCTTTCCTGAGGAAGCTGTTACATCCGCATCAAAATGGGCCAGAGTCATCGTCAATCATCTACAACACATCCTTTAGACCCCTGAGCTTCCCTGGGAATCCAGATCTACTCTCGTCATCTATAGCTATGTACCTGCAGTGTGTGTGTGTGTGTGTGTGTGTGTGTGTGTGTGTGTGTGTGTGTGTAGGGAGGAGTGATAATAATTTGTTTTCCACCTAGTCTCATAGGATAACTTTCAGTCCTCTCTATATACAGCGAGATCTTCTTCTGGGAGTTCTTCTAAGTTGGCCAAGTCAAGGAGTGTTTTATCAAAGATGGGATAGACTCTCAAAGACCCACAAAACCAAAAATAAACAAAAAATCCAGAGCTAAATAGCCCATAGGAAACAATATGAAAATTTCCTATTTCAATATGAGGAAATAGAGGCCCAAGAATTAACAGGGACCTCCTCAAAGTGACAGAACCTAGACCCATACTCCTGGCATCGGATCTAGCAGCCTGCACATCCTCTGGAGGCACTGGACTGTCTAACCTCCTCTTACAGATCAGAGCCCTCTTCCCCTGAATTCTCCGACCCGATTTGCTCATTGGACTCTCGGCATTATGAGAGCTGGAGTCAAGCTCCTGCTCCCATGCTTGGAAAAAATTCTGAGTACACCTCTCTGAGTTCTCAGACATGAAAGTGCTCTTGCTTCCCCCAGTCCTCTATAAGCATCAATTAGAAGATGTTCAAAATCACAAGCACCTAGAGAAAAAGTACTGAGGGCTATTCTTGTGCAACTCCTGAGGTGGCACAGATAGGGTGGTATTGGGTAAAAATCACTCTTGAGATTGTGTACAGAAGAAATCAAATGAATGAGGATAAAAGGCTCCTAGAGAGCAATGGCCACAGATGGCTCCCAGAGCACCTAGGTTGGTCTGATTTCCTGGAAGGCTAACTGCTATTCAGAGAAGACTAGTTATTTATGGCTATCTCCATGGTTATCACATACTGCCTACCTACGTCATCTCAGTTGCCCTGTATGACCCTTGTACAGGACACGAACTGTGATGCCAGACTGACAGGAGGCAAAATGAGGCATGGGAAGCTTGAGGCACTTACTTGCACTCACCCCACTTCCACATCTCAGCAGGATGACCTTCCAAGAGGACTATGGGCTTTCTTCAAATACCCATTTGTGATGTCTTCTGATGTCCCCTGTCCCTGGACTTCCACAATTACAACTCAGAGTTAGAAAGAAGAAAGAAAAGAAGGAAAAATGGTAGCATATACTGGGTTCAAGTCCAGTGTGCCCTGAGAAGTGGTTTGGGATGAGAGGAGAGCTGGAGTTGGGGAATGGGATGACTCCAGGCCTCAGTCCCAGCCCTACTACTCTGCCAGCTTCTATCCTATTGACCATAAAACACTATCTGGACCAACAATGGCATATCATACAGAAGGCCTTCAGATCATTAGGGCATTTAAGCTGCTCAACAACCTCAAGGCAAAGGAAGATTATGATCACCATTTTTAAATGATGAAACAACTGCCCCAGAGATTAAGTTGCTTGCCTAGGGTCACCCAACTAGGAAAGGAGGAGGAAGATTCATACCCAAGCCTTCTTGGATCGGTTCTCATTCACCCACAGTAGGCCTAGGCGTCAAGACCCATGAGGGGTGTGGACTGGATGAAGCTAGGCAGCCTTGGCATTGACCCAGACTGCTCTGAACCACAACCTCAGCTTCCACCACTGAGTTTTATGAGATGACTTAATTACTCTTTGTTAACACCCAGAAAGATGGCTGTCAGGCTGAGGGCACACCTGGTAGTTCTGCCCTCTGGCTGCCCAAGGGCATTCTGGGAATAGAGCAGGCAGCCCTTGTCCTCAGAGGACGAATGCAAGCCTCTGCTGGCAATAGGAAGTTGTAAGGCACATGGATAGAGTACTGAGCAGAGCAAACCAACCTGAGCTAACTCAGAAGGACCAAGGATAAGTGTGCACTCAGCACTCTATACCATCCAGGCCAATGTTGAAAAATCCTATGGATGTTAGAAGGTATGGAGGACATAGAGATGGGAAAAGGACAAAAGATAAAATTTACAACTCCTGCGGCAGTCAGCCCAGGTCAGAGAAAGGGTGATGTCTGCGTTCAGATCCCAGCAACATCATTTTCTGGCCCTGCCTGTCTGAGCCTGCTCATCTTCATAGGGGCGCTGGGCAGATCCAAAACTGTATGCAAACACAGCTTCGAGTCCTTACTATATTCCAAATACTCAGTATTGCGTATTGCTCAGCTCCTTTCATCTTGAGCACTCGATGAGGTAGAAGCTCTTTTATCTGTATTTTATGATGAGGAAACAGTCTCAGAGAAGGTGAGTAACTTGCCCAAGGCACACAGCCAAGAAGCAGAAGTGCTGGTGCTGGGATAATAACCAGCAGCTAGCAGGAACAGTCCCAGCTTTACCTGTGAGCACACTCAAGGCAAATGGAAGGATTTGTGGCTTGTGTAAATCATGAGAGATTTTAAGCACACAAACTAGTTAATGACAAAGGTGTCTGTGGCATCCTCAGCCTAGGGAAGAAGCGTAAGTTTGAAGTCTGCATTACACCCCTACCTCCCAGAAAGAGCCCATCATGCATTTGCCCATGAAAGCTTAGGACTCCAGAGACAGATCAAGTCCACACATTTTATTTAAGAGAATGTGGGCAGGGAGCAGAAAGGGGAGCAGAGCTCAGACCCAAATCCCCTACATGTATGCATTGCCTCTTTCAATACTAGCAGCAGGGGTGAAAATTATTATGCTACTTGCTCAAGCTGCATTTTACAAGTCCATAGGAGTCCAGTGCGTAGGTAGCAGAGTCAGGATTTAAAATCCACCTTCCAAGTCCAAGTCCAGAGCAAATGGCCTCTAGCCTGGGAAGAATATCCCAACTCTGCTTACTTAGGCTCACTTCTCTTCACTCTCTATGGGATGGATCTTTCTGCATGTGCCTTCCAAATGCCAGGTCCATCCAAAGAGATCTGTGACATCATTTCATATAGGTGTGGGAGGATATAACTCCCTGATGGGTTCAGCAGTTTGGAGTCCTGGCAAGGGTGTGATTTGGAGAAGCTGCCTGGAGCCTTCGAATTCTCTTCCTTAGGGTGCCCTGACTGCACCCTGCCAGCCCCCTGACCTACATTCTCAGGAGCCTAGTTCCATCCAAAGCATCCACTGATATGCATTTTCCCTCCTCCACCCCCAAGCACACACCTTCAGCTAACTGGCCACCCTTGATAGTCCATGAACTGGACTACCATAGTCCAGCCTAGTTTGCTGTTTAATTGACAAAAGATCCTTAGAGTAGCTCTTAAGGGGTGATTAATATTAATAATGGAAACTTCGGGTGCTGGAATATGCCAGAGAAAGAGTGATTTATAGAGAAGGAAATCTTTGCTTATTCCCCAGGGATACCACACTGATATCTCTGTTAAGGCTGAAAATCTTGGAATATACAATGTGTTTTGATTAGCATTCAAGGAGCCCTAAAATCCATGTCCACTGGGTCATTTGGAGACATGAAAGGAGAGTGAATGGGGACATGACTTGCTGGGGACCAAAGCACCACCTCTTTTGACTAAGAATGACAGAAACATCAAATATCAAACAAATATTTGCACCATATCTCCACCCCAGCTTCATTTCTTTGCCTGCCTTTAGGGTAGGCTAGGGAATGGCATGCCTCTTTCATCTTCTTCTTGCTCTGTCTTGATGTCTTGTTCAATTGTTCTAAATGACCAACACCTACAACAAGGAGGAAGGTCCTCCAGCCTGCATCAGATATTTGGTGACTAATAAACCAACATTGCCTGTATTAAGCCACTGAAATTTTAGGGCTACTTATTACTGCATCATAGAGGAACACATCCTGACTAATACACTATGGACGGTAGCATCAGCATCGTGTGTATACTACATGGGACTGTTGATTGTAATTTCTTATTTCTATAAATCAGTAGCCAGAAAAAAAATGATATTTTTCAGACACCCTGACATGTGTGATTCTAGAAGAAAATTAGTTTTTCCCCAGGTTAATGCCTTGACTATGGTAGCTTAGAGATGTGGCTGTTCAAGGAGCACTTTAGCAACCAGATTCCCCAATCTAGCCAGTCTCCAGCTTCATGGCTACCAAATGACCTTGTAATAATGGAATCAGGCCAGCAACTTCCTGGGGTCCAGATCTCAGTTGCAGTGGGATGACTTGAAAATAACACAATGACCTCCTCTGGGTCTCCATTTCTGCAACCCAGCCAACAGTTCTGTGAGCTCCCACTGTCCTGAGCTGGATCCCTGTCTGTATGAAGCATCTCCAGAGGTGCCTGCTTCCTTCCAAAGCTCACACCCTTTTAGAGATAACACAGGAACAATATTAAAAAGGCATAGAGCCTTCCAAACACTCAAAACCAGCACAAGGCAACATCTCTGAGACCTCCATAATGTGTGTGCATTAGGGGGTGGTCAGGTGAATTTTTGCAACATCATAACTTGTCTTTAAAACTATAACAAAGAGTTCATGCCAATTGTTCTCATTATAATTGACGAAATAGAGGAAGTAAAATAAAGTTTCTTCTCCAAGGTGGTCCTGCCAGGAAAGACAGGCGACTGATAAACCAACATATAGAGATTTCCTGGGACTCTCACCAGAGTCCAAGCATCTAATGCCAGCTTTGAGACTCAGTATAGATTAGAGTCACTTCCTGAACCACTGGGGACCTATCTGAATACTAAAGAGGATGTGCGTGCATCCAACTACTCAGAACAGGGGAGTGTCTGGCACATTCTTGCAGCATCTAAGACTGTGAATGATGTGTTTGAAATGAAATCTAATGATCAGTATTCACTTTTATGGCATGGTTTATAAAAATATAGGTCCTCATAAAGACAGGCATAACCAACCAACAGCCTGTTAAGTGCCTAGAGCTTTTATTTCAGCACTAACAATCGAGTTCTTCACATGGCCCCATTAATGATGCCCCACATGACCTTGAACCCCCAACTTAAACTTCTTGTGCCTCATTTTCTCCATCTGTAAAAAGGAGATAATAACACTACCCACTGGACCACATTGGCAGCATGCTTGGAGATCTGCAGACCAAAGGTGCTCTTCCCAGACCAAGCTTACCATCATTGGTGTTGTTATTGTTGTTGTTATTGTTGTTGTTGTTGTTGTTTGGAGAAACAACATCATATTCCAGGAAGTAAATGTGAATCCTAGGGCTGATTCAGTATTGGGGATGAATGAGGAGGCACTTTTTGTACTGCAGAAGCTGTTAATATAGATGCCTCCCCCTTTCATTGGCATCACAAGGTAGCACATTCCTGGACTCCCCGTGTGTCAGGAGGCATCCTCCATAGAGACTAGCCACTCTGAAAGGACAGCCAATACCTAATAAATGGCTGTCTTTGGGAGAAGGAGGCCAGTGAGGAAGACCCATCATTTCATTGGTAATGTGGTCCCCATGGTCACACAGCCAATCATCAGCCCTGGGATTATAGCCAGGAAGCTGTAGAGTCAAGTCCCGGCTTCTCCACCTTGTGACCTTAAGCACCCGCAGTCGTTTTTTAGGTTCATCATTTTCTGACTATAAACTAAGGATATTATTTTAGTGACTGTAAAATAGTGATCTCTGAAGCCAGCCCAAGGCCTCCTACTCCTGATATAATTACTCTTTAAAAAAATTTCACAGCAGAGGTCAGACATAGTGGCACAAATGCCGATAATCACAGCACTCAGGAGCCAGAAGCAGGAGGAGCACAAGATTTAGGACAACTTGAGCTATATAGTATGATCATGTCTTTAAAGAACAAAACAAATAAGTAAAGTCAAACAGCACAGGGAACACTAGGGAGATGGCTTGGCAGGTAAAATGCTTGCCACATAAGGAGGAGGACAGGAATGCAGGCCCTCGGATGGAAGCACTGGACAGGCACATCGAGCAAGCTGACCGACCAGCCAGCCTAACTGGAGACTGCCTCAATGAACACAGTTGGGCATATCCCAGGAAGACTCTTCACATCCATGTTGGTCCTGTACATGCATTCACACATGCATACATGCACAACCACACGTACTTGTATGCCCACACATGCAAACACACATACACATTTCAAAATGAAAGTCGGTATGGGGATTTTGCCTAAGCCAGGCCTAGCCTGACACATTTTCCAGTTTAACGACACTATCAGTCGCTGTTGGCCCCTTGCCACACTCAAGTGGTAATGTTCTAAGTCTGGGACAAGGAAACGTACTGAACTTGTTTTGGAATTTACCAGCAATCTGAAGACTCAAAATAGAAACCCTGATTCCATGTACAAGTAAGCACCCATTTTGGTTTTCAGAGTGTACTCATATGGGAACTTTGCCTGCCTTTGTGTGGCCTATATAGGAAAGGTCACTTATCTACATGGATGAATTTGAAAAAAAGAAAAACAAACAAACCAACAATAACAACAAAATCAGTCCCCATTATGTGCTTGCTGCTAGTGACTTTTAAGCAGCTTGTCCTCTGCAGGTGAAACGGCAGTTTGCTAGGCCCCCAGGTATGATAAAAGGAGCCTGGGCTGGGTTTCTGCTTCCAAAGGGAAACACAGAACAAATGCTACAGACTCCTAGGGTTCCTCAGAGTCCCTTCCTGTACTTCCATACCTCCATCAACTGGTTTTTGCTTGCTTTATATGACATTGGCTCTCCTTGAAAATTTTTATTTAAACAAAACACAACATTAAAATGCTTGAGAAACAGCAGGCATCTGTAATAATGTAGAAACAAATAAAAAGGAGCACTTGCTTGGAGAGATGTGAAAAATCACTTCCTGAGTATAAACGCTGTCCCTTGTCAGGAGTGGAGAAAGGCCCTCCTCGAGGTGGGATGAGGAGGGTGTGGCAAAATGAGTGTTCATACATCAGGGTTTATCTGCCATAAGCTAACACTGTTAACAGAGAGGAGTAGAGGGGACATGGACGGAAAGAACCATTAGTGTCTGCCAGTCAACTCTCTCTAAAGTCAGCAAAGCACCACACAGTGGAACTAAGGTTAAACTCAGAGTAGAATGTGTAAAGATATGTATCAAAAGCCTTCACCCTCATCCAAAATGTATGTCCCCTACAGGCCAGAAATTTCATTTCTTGGGGGTTATCTTGAGATAATCAGACAAGTAAACAAAAAATATCTACAAAGAAGTCTATGCACAATTGTTTAAGGTTAAAAATAACTGGAAATAATCTCCATGTCTTGCTACAGGGAGCAGATATGAAAAAAAAACTATGTTCTCACAATAGAATATTATGTAACCATTAACTATTACTGTAGAATGATATTGAGATTTCTGATTAAATGAAAAGCAAGTTACTAATCAACAAAAGGGACAGTATCTTGTATTGTTGTATATGTGTATAGAATATAACTATATTATGTATAAGTATATGTGTGTGATTATATTATACATGTGTGTGTATTTATATACATATATGTATAAATATATATGTATATAATAATTATATATATATTATGTATATATATGTATTATATATATGTGTGTGTGTATATATATATAATATTGTATATTCTTATACTGTATATACTTATATGTAGTCACACCACAGTATCTGTGGGGCACTGGTTCCAAGTCCCTGTCACATACCAACATTCATGGCTGCTGGAGTCCCTAATATAAAATAGCATATTTGCTCATGTCCTGACAATTCATAATATAATATAAATGTTAAATGAATAGTTGTTATATTGTGTTGTTTAAGGACTAACGACAAGGAAATTTTGTATGTATTTAGTATAGACTTTTTCTTCTAATGTTTTCTGTCCATAGTCAGTTAAATCCACAGAACCTTCAAGTATAGAACCATATAAAGGAAGAAATTTAAACACATACAAGGTATATAAGTGTGTGATTCCACTCTTCCGATGTGGAATGCTAGCTGTTTTCTCTATATGTTTTAAATGTTTTACAAAATAATATATGGATACTGAAAACATGGTTCAGTGTTGAGAGCATTTGCTATGGTCATGAGGACTGGACTAGGGATCACAGCACCCACATAACAAGCTGAGCATCCTAAGCCGGCTCTAACCCTAGCTCCAAAAGATTGCTGGTGACTGTCAGCATCCAGCCTAGCCAAGAAAACAAGCCCCAGGTTCAAGGAGAGTCCCTTGATATATAAACAGAGAATGATAAGAATACCTGACTCTCTCCCCTAGCTCTGCGCACATGCTCACCCACCACATACACCACACACACCACACACACATACACACACATACACACCACACACACACACACCACACACACACATACACACACATACATACCACAACTCACACACCACACACACACCACACACACACAACACACACAACACACACACATACACACACATACACACCACACACACACACCACACACACACCACACACACACACACATATACACCACCACAAACAC
>NW_021604618.1:7605081-7638644 GCF_004785775.1 Grammomys surdaster
ACACCACCACACACACACACCACACACACCATACACACACACCACACACACACCACACACATACACACCACACACACACCACACACACACAAACCATACACACATACACACCACCACACCACACACACATACCACCACCACACACCACACACACACCACCACCACACACCACACACATACCACCACCACACACCACACACACACACACACACACACACCACCACCACTACACATACAAGTACGTGCACAAATAAATAAATAAATGAGTCTTTAAAAAAAACAATTATTACTTTGTGATTTTAAAAAAAGTAATAAGAAATAAGTTTTCAGTGGTTTGGAGGAAATAGAAGAAAATTTCAATAGGACCCATAGGCCCCGCCTCAGGGGACACAGTAACTGGGCATGACTCAGCCTTCTTCGCAGAAAACAGTAATGTGTTTAAGGATTCAGGGCTTTTATTTCTGCAAAGATGCAGATGTACTTCTTGCCCTCTGTCCCACTAAGAACATCTGGACACCACAGGCACTAGGCAGAAAGCAGTCACCAGAACACTCTGCAGGAGAGCAATGAAGAGAGGCTAGGGCCTGGCCCCAACAGGGCTGGTACAGCACTGGCTTCTCTTGCTATTTTCATATACACAAGACTTGCATGGACCTTGTGTTCCTTACTAAAGAACGCAAATGAACACAGGCAATGAGAATTGACTTTCTTTGGCCCAGGACCAGGAAAGAGACTTGGTAGAAAGAGACAAACTTAGACCATCTCTGACTGTCTCAAGCCAAATATTACAGGAAAAACAAAACATCTGTCTCTTATCCTGACCAGTAAAGATAAAATGGAAACAATCTAGACTCCCACTTTGCCAGGCTATAGAAGGCTTCTAACATCTTTGCCAGATTGGAGTCAGAGTGGACCAAGTAGCGATCAGGCCCTTCCAGTTCTGCTGAATGGCAACATTCCCACCCTCCCAGAAGGATCAGGGTGCTGCTTGTCACTTCCCATACCAGGTATCAGAAGAAGCCCTGGGAGAGGCAGAGGTGATGAGGTCACATCCCATTGCTTCAGTGTCAGAGAGGGACACAAGACCAACAGTAACAGGTATACCATCCTCCCAACTAGGGCCATATCAGAAAAAGCCAAATGGGGAGCCAGAAACCTTGCTTCTCCCACAAATCCCACCCCGATCAGAGGCCTCCATCAGAGAAGACTCTGTTGGCAGTGAGCAGTAGAGACTCATTACTAGTCAAATGCTGAAGCTGTTGAGTTTTCAGGCCAAACCAGGTGTGATGGTTTGTACATACTTGGCCCAGGGAGTGGCACTATTAGGAGGTATGGCCTTGTTGGAATAGGTGTGTCACTGTGGGTGTGGGCTTAAGACCCTCATCCTAGCTGCCTGGAAGTCAGTATTCTGCTAACAGCCTACAGATGAAGATGTAGAACTCACAGCTCCTCCTGTATCATGCCTGCCTTGACACTGCCATGCTCCCACCTTGATGATAATGGACCAAATCTCTGAGCCTGTAAGCCAGCCCCAATTAAATATTGTCCTTATAAGAGTTGCTTTGGTCATGGTGTCTGTTCACAGCAGTAAAACCCTAACTAAGACTCCGAGACATCTATAACATCCCCTCCAAGGCTGAGAGAGACGCAAAGAGCACAAGAGCCAGAGGATGGAGGAGCGTTGTGAAATGATGTCTTCTAGACATGACATGGCCATTGCACACATGAACTCACATCAGCCATAGCTACCTGCACACGACTGGGGCCACTGATGTTCCACTGTGAGTGGCGAAGAACCTATAGAGCTCCACTCCTACCTGAAGAACAGTGAGTAGTTAGTGCTTGGTATAGGAGGGAACGTCATAGTCCTTGGTGGTACAGCCACTAGTAAGTTGCCCTTGTTCAGGTAGTCTCCCACCATTCTCATGTGGACAACACTAGTTAACTGCAGAGGGGCACACATAAGAAAAAGACATAAGGATCTGGGGGAGATGGCTCAGTGGGCAAAGAAAACATGCTAGGAAAGCAAGAGGTTCTGAGAAGTCTCCTGGACCCACACAGAATCCATGCCTGTCCACCTGGACCTGTAATCCCAACACTAGGGCCTGGAGACAGGCAATTCCCAGAACTCACTAGCCAGTCAGCAGAAAGGACAAGCTCCTAGCTCAGTGAGAGACTCTGACTCAAAACATAAGTGAGGAAGAGTCGTAAAGGAAGATACCAACTGTCCTCCTCTGGCCTCAGCATGTACAAGCATGGACACACAAAACTCCCCTACATGTGTGTAACACACACTCACACACACACATGCACAGACACACACACATGCATGCACACACACATATATACACACATAGACACTCATGCACACATGTGCACACACACACACATATATATACCATGAAAGTAGGACAAAGGGCTTGTTAGGAAGAAGGGGTTCAGTAGGGAGGGGATAAGAGAGAATAAAGGGAGACACAATTAAAGCAGTGTGTGCATGTGTGTGCATGCATGTGTGTGAGCATGTGTGTGAGTATGTGTGAAAGTGTATAATTGTGAGTGAAAGAATAAATTAAAAATTTAATATTAATGGATGGATTCAACAGCTGAATAGAGAAACTAGAGAAGAAGAAAAACAAATCAGTGATCATAGAAATACAGAAATTACCCCATCCTGAATATCAGAGACATAATGGACTGAATTTTTAAATTATTATTATTATTATTATTATTATTATTATTATTATTTTACACATTCACTTCACATCCTACTCACTGTCCCCCTCCCAGTTCCCTCTCCTCAACCCCTCCCCTCCTCTCCCTAGGTATCCCTCCACCCTAGCACATCAAGTCTCTGTGAAACTAGATGCATCCTCTCCCACTGAGGCCAGAGAAGATAGCCCAGCTTGTAGAACATATCTCACTCTCACATACAGGCAACAGCTTTTGGAATAGCCCACACTCCAGTTGTGTGGGATGAAGATCAAGCTGCACATCTGTTACATATGTGCAGGAAGGCCTAGGTCTAGCCTGTGTAGGTTCCAGGTTAGTTGACTCTGCTGGCCTTCCTGTGGAGTTCCTATCCCCTTAGGGGATGCAGTCCTTCCTCCTATTCTTCCATAAGAGTCCCCAAGCTCCATCCACTGTTTGGTTGTGGGTGTCTGCATCTGTCTGAGTCAGCTGGTGGGTGGAGCCTCTCAGAGGACAGCCATGCTACACTCCTGTCTGCAAGCATAACAGAGTATTATTAACAATGTCAGGGATCAGTGCTTGCCCATGGGATGGGTCTCAAGTTGGGCAGGTTATTGGTTGACAGATTAAGAACAAAGCCATGAGTAAAATCAGTCACCAGTTCCATTCATCTTGAGGTTTCTAAAATACATTGGATGGTATGTACAGAATTATAGCACTGTCTCATGTGGTTCTGAATGTATTTAGAGGACAATTTTAAGGAAATTGTATTACAAGTGAAGGAGGTAAAAGTCTATAAAAAGAAATAAGTTTCTATATTCCACTTGAACTGCTCATCCTAAATTAGACTAGATTATAAAAAGTTAAGTAAATGTAAGATAACATCTTCAGCAACCACTAAGAGATCTAGCAAAGAGATTGGTTCACACTGGATAAGTCAATGTTATGTTAAACATGTCCTGGTAGCTCACAGGAACATAAAGAAAATATAAAAATACTGAATATGGCTGGGGCATATTCAGTTGATAGAGTACTTGCCTAGCATGCATAATATTCCAGGTTTGAGTTATAGCATCACAAAAAAAAGTGTGTGATAATTTATGCCTGGAAACTCAGTACTTAAGAAGTAAAGGCTGGGGGAGTAGAAGTTCAAGGTTGCCCGTAGCCTCATAACAAGTTCAAAACTATCCTGGAATACATGAGAACCTAATTCAAAAGTACTAAATAAAATAAAATAAAATAAAATAAAATAAAATAAAATGACATATTTAAGGCCTAACACACCATTATTTACATTACATATAAAAGGTCTGCATGCCAAGCTTAATAGTGATTCTCAGAGTGTATTTTAAAAATATGACTCCATCCTACGCTGTCTTAGCTCTAATGATATTAAGATATAGATTATGAGTTTAAAAATGAAAACTATGTGTCACATAAACTTTAATCAAAAGAAAGTGGGGGGAGGCATAGGAATGCCTGATAAATACATTTCAGAGCAAAGACAAGCAAAGAAAGTGCAAGAAAATATGCACATTGATTTAAATGTGATTCCACCGGGAAGACAGTGATTTTTAACAATCATACACCAAACAACTGAGCTGACAAATACCAGAATTCAAAACCAACAGAACTTGGAAGACGTAGGCAAATACACATTTGTTTGTATGGCAGGAAACTTTAATAGTCTCCCCCTTCAACAACTGATAGAACAACTAGAAAGGAAATCAGTAAGACTATAGACACCAACATCTCTACATAGACTATCTAGTCATGGCCAAATAGGTTAGGTAACAAATATCAAGACTGACTGGGCCATCAAGCAAAATCACAAATCTCCAAAAGGGTCATAAATTCACACATGACATTTTACCCCTGCTGTGATTTAAATGTGGTTTTCTTCTCTTGTTCCACCCTTACCACCACCTCTGGCTCCATGGGCATGAAGCTTGGTCCCCAGTGTTACAGTATGGCCTTAGAAGATAGTATTGTAGTTCTCATGGTATCTTGGTTATTTCTCTAGAGAGGGTCACTACATAAAAGAATAGAATAGTCACTCTGACTTCCTGTCTTCACATGTAGATCCTCTCATGAGTCCTCCTGCCCATGACCTTACCTGCCATGACATCCTGTAGTCAGGGTAGGACCTTCATGATCCTGAAGGCTTTGTGCCTTCAAAACCATGAGATAAATAAACCTCTTTTCTTTATGAAGAACCAAGCCTTGGGTATTTCATTAAAATATCAGAAAACTGGCAAATACAGTCACAAAGAGTAACACTCAGTCTTCATGTACTCTTTCAGAGATGTCATTGCCATGACTGCTTAGGCATAGACACATCATGCCTCTGTGCCTCACAGATCCTTTCAGAACACTGACCATTGCCACTCTTGGCACTGAATCCTTCATACCTTCAGCTTCTTCATAGTTCCCTTTTCAAAGCAGTGTGTCTGGAGAGGCCTCACTGAAATGTCCTGAATCTCCCAACCCTCTCCCCTCTAAGGGGGCTAAGATTGGGTCTCTATTGAGAAATTAAGACTCTAAAGAGAACATCCAAAACATCTTTTGCCTACTAGAGAGCCTATGCCAGCTCTCCATACACACAACAGACCCATCCACTGACCTCCTAAGCACTTTCAGTGGAAGGCTTCAGTTACCCTTAAGAACCAGGCTTGGTTTTCTATCTTCCCCTGAGTACCACCCTAGCCCAGGACTCACTTCTCACACATAAGAACTCTTGACTGCAATAAGTCACCAGTTAACATGAGCTCTGAGAGTTCCACACTATCATACCTGATGATCTTGCTAGAGTGAATTCTTATCTTCAGGTCAGGTTGTTTTTCACTAGAAATGAATCAAAGTCGGGCACAGGACCAGCTCCCTCAGGAAGAGCAAGTGAGGACAGGTGGAACACACACACACACATACACACACACACACGCATGCCCTCATGTGATAGCTGTTCCCAGCAACCTGAAGTGGAAAGATGGATGAATTACTCACACACTGAAAGGAGCTTCAGAATATGCAAACGGCCCAACACTTGGAGGGTCAAAAATGAAGGAAAAGAGATGTCACATGGGAAGATGGTCACCAGCTTCAGTGCCATGTTGGCTTGGCTAGGATTCTGGCTCAGTCACTTTTTACTGTGAATGTTTGTGAGAGCTGCTCTTTCCACATTCAACTTGTTGAAACCATAATAAAAGGACAACAACGCCAGAGTTGTGAGGATTCTCCACCTACCCACTCCAGGATTTCAGTGTGACTCTCAGAGGCAAAGTCTGAGGACACAGAAACAGCTTGAAGAGCAGGGTACAGAATGGAGAATCACAGGAGACTCAGCTCCTGCAGAGGAAGGGGAAGGATGTTAGAATCTCAAGAGTCCAGCTGAGCAAGCAGGTCAGAGCCAAGTTCAACAAAGACAAAGGCCACGATCATCTAACAATAAAAAAGCCAGACTCATTTTAAAACCCCATACACCAAGAACAAAAATATAGTGGCAGGTGAATGATTCTAGGTGAGCCCTCCCATGGAGCATCACCACAGAGAAGCTATCAGCAGAATATTAGGTTAAGGACATGAAGACCACAGCACTAGCTTCCCTCAGGCCCACCAGACAACAGTATAGTTCACATCCAAACTCTTCCATGACCATCTATGTGACCTTAGGCAAATTGCTTGACCGATCTGTGTCATAGTTACCTAGCAGAGAAATGGGGAGAGTTTGGGCTTGGCTGAATAGGAGCATTGTAGGAATTAAATGTGATAGTATCTCTGGGATTCTTGCAACACTATTCAGAGCACAGAACTCAGTGTCCACTGGGCATTAGCTACCATCACAGTTATTACAAATATTAACATTGGTGCCCTTCTCCAGTGGCTGCCAAGGAAACCACCTAAGAAACAATCATTTCTAATTTTCGTGGGGCACAGAGAATAAGAGTAAAATGCATCAAGATGTGAAGAAAAAAAGAACCAAAACATAAAGGTGAGTGTACTCGTCAGGGTCAACAGGACCCTGACATGGCTACCAACTTCAGAAGAGACTCGAACATCGGAAGAGGCTGGAAGGCCACTGTGTACACTGCTCCTGGAGAGGCTTGAAGGCCACTGTCTACGATGCTCCTGGATCTGCACTATCATTTCCAACATGGGCAATATTTCAATCCTATATTTCAGATTCATTTTGCCCATGCACATAAAAGATGCTCTCAATCCTAGCACATATTTGGTCCCCAGAACTATTGGGGTGGTTTCTTTCCCTTATGCTGCCTGCAAAACTCAACTCTAGCTTCCATAGTGTGGTTCTGTGTGCATCGAAAGTACTATAAGTCTCCCTTAGTGCCTACAAGCACTTTTCCCTATTCCATACTGAATCCTAAACAATATTCAATTAGAGGTAACAGCAATACAGCACTGACCTCTCAGTATGGAAAGCCTGAACCCAGGGTCTGGCTCCTGCCATGGCTGTCTGCATTCCTTTCTCTGCTCGTCAGTTCTCTCATTTATAAGGGATAATCATTTATATATACTTTTCTACTTTAGTTCTATGGATTAAATTACACAAAACTAGCTTCGATTTAGCACGCAGCACGTAGTGAAGGACCAACGCGCTATGGTTGCCGTGTCACTGAAAGCTTACAGCAAACCTACCTCTTAAGCCTTTCAGCCTGAAACTAAAGCCCAGAGAGGTCATTCCACCAACTCAACATCTCCCAGCTATACCCCACAGTGCCCTTTGCCAAATAAACAGGTGTCAGCCTGCTGGAGAAGCTTTGGCTGCTTCTTGGGGAGAGGAAAAACAGCAGGCCTCAGCCCTGACTGCAGCTCTCCTTCTCCAAGAGTCTGAGAAATGCCTGGCTCACAGGAAGCCCTGTACACAATGTGGAGCCACTTCTGCTCTGGGCCTCGGTGCCCTGCTTCACTCTCGGGTCCTCGACTAGGCCAATTTCACAAGCAGATTGTTGGCAGGCCCCATGGTCTCTGTTACTAGAGACTGAATGGCCAGTGAAAGGGATCCATTGTCTGGCCTCTGAAAGAAGAATACCCCATTTAGAGAAAGAATTTGCCAGGTTTCTCACAGAGAAAGAAGACAGACGCAGTGGAGAAAGAACAATGCTGACCATTCACCAGATTTTTACTTAACATCAAAGCCCAGTGACCAACCAGGTTAAGGGCCACACAGCACAGAGCAAGCCAAGGCCACACTGGTATGCAGAAAGAGAAACTTTGGAGGAAGAGTTGCCCCAACCCTGTCACAGTCCACCTCAGCCAACTTAACATCTGGAGAAAATGAGAGGAGACAGGCTCAGGATTCTACCATCAGTCTCGGGAGAACGTCAGATCCTCTGGTCTTCTGTAGTTAGCTGGTTCTCAAGATGTGCCTGTGCATGAAAATAGGCTGGGTGTCTGACAATACTGACAGTGGGGTCTTGTTGCCAGGATTCTGATTTCATGGGAACAGACCACAGTCTAGGCACTGGGACTGTTTCAAAATTCATCAGGTGATTTTAAGGTGTAGCCAAGACAGAGAGGCACTGAGGCCAGGGGGTAAGAACTGGGTTTCGTCCACAGCTACATCCAGAACTGAGCACTGATGTCTGCGTGTATTTGACACCAGTAAATACTGGAGGAGTTTGTGGACTGTCCCGAGACAGTCCAGCAGCCCCAGCCCCTAACCCTAACCCTAACCCACGGCAACTGTTTATGTTTTTATTATCTACTGGAACTGGGCAAACGGTTTCAGGGTTTTGTTTTGTTTTCTTTTCTTTTAAGATTTGTCTCCTTTAAAGCCTTTTTTTAAAAACCACTGAACCATAAGGCTTCTAAAAATTCTTTCCAACTTAAAAAGCACCGATTCCAAGATCATAAATCCCTTCTGGCTCTTTGAGAGCCATGGTGTTTCTCTGATAAATAATCAGGACCAGCAAGTTCTAGGAAGGGCTCTGAAGACTGCTCACAAGCCAAAGACTTCACTCATATGTTTAACCCCACCTTGAGTCCTGGGCTGAGGTCTCTGCTTAGCTTTCCAGGCTCCCAGAATGCCATGTGCTTCTCTCTATCAAGCTGTCACCAACTCCTTAGCAAACTCAACCATTCCCCAAGTTCCTGCTGCTTTTGATAAGCTAGTAGCTTCCAAGTCATTAGGTCTATCTCTTGAATTTCATACTCTGCCATCTAACTTCCAGCTGAGAATCTCACCTTGATTTCCCTTAGGCACCTCAAATTCACACTGTCCTAGAAATGAACTCATTACCTCTCCACACCCAAACCTGCTCCTCCTCCCCACTCCTCTCCTCCCCTCCACTCCCTATCCGGATGAGCAGCATCACAGCCACTCAGTTGCCCAAGCTGGGAAACTCCAGAAGCATCTTTGACCTCTCCCTCGACTCAAGCCCCACCCTCTAGTAGCCTCTCAAGCACTCTTAGTTTCATCTTTTTCTTTTCTGTTCTAGATTCTCTAGTAGAGAGAATCTAAAAATTGGGTCTAAAGATTGTCTCAGGAAATCAAGTTTGTGTCCTTTAGCAAAACAGTAAGATAGTTCACTAGGTGACACATGCTCCCCTACCTCAAGTTATTCCCGGAACCTTCCTCATGCCCGTCTTTCAGAGGGCATTGGCAGTGTGGAATGTTGACAGCTCCTGACCCAATGCCTAGACATAACAGAGTTTTTCTGCCCTTGGTTCAAATACCTTCCCCTTCTCTATGTGGCTGCTGTCTGTTTATTCTTCACTATTCACACAACTCAAGGTTTTAAGTCTCACTCCCTTGTAGCGCATGCTTGATCAAGGAACTTCTCACACAATAAATAGCATTTGTTGTACCCTTGACACTTTCCTAAGCATCTAGCATCTTGTAACTTATTGACTGTCCACTAAAAGCATGTATTTGGATACCTTGTCATCTGAAACACCCTTTGACCCTTAAAAACCCTTTGACCATATTTTTAATTGAGGACTCTTAAAACAAAACCTTACTCCCAAACTGTTGTACCAAAAATGAGAGTCTCAGGGCTTGAGAGATTGCTCAGTGGTTACAGCTCTTCTCAATCTTTAGTTCCCAACATGAGAATTAGATGTCTCATAATTGCCTGTAACTCCAGCTTTGGAGAATCAGACACCCTTTTTCTGGCCTCTGAAGGCACTGCATTCATGTGCATAAATGTATACACTGACACATATACACACATAATTGAAAAAATTTTTTAATTTTTGAGAAAAATAGAAACTGATCACAGATGCTGGAGGGAACAGAGTTCTTTTGTCAATGGTTCTCCAAGCATAACCTTCAGGAGAAGAGGAAAGATTTCCTGCTCTTCCAAAGAAGAGGTATTACAAAGCAGCATCTAAAGATACCATGTAGTTATCAACTAGTGGTAGTAGCAGTAGCAGTAGCAGTAGCACTAGCAGTAGCAGTAGCAGTAGCAGTAGCAGTAGCAGTAGCAGTAGCAGTAGCAGTAGTTGACTGACAACATGGCTTTCCCACCCAGTGCACTTAGAAAAACCCAGAACCGTGTTTAACCCAGCAGATTTAGTATAGCATCTTAATAAATGAAGAGCACCATGTTACTGCCAGATACCTGCAGCTTATTCAGCGAAACATCCAATAGGCTCAATGTCTTCTGTCCCTAAACAGTCTACAAAATATAATTTCACATATCAGCATCAGGGCTTTCCTCTGGTAGGTCAGTATTAGAATGGGTGAGAATGACCTTTGTTGACTAGTTTTCTAGGTTCTAGCCAAAGGCACACTTGAGCACTTATCCTTCACCTTGTGACAGTTCTGTTCCCTGCACCATGACAGGTCGAGTGACATTACTGTTTTCACTGTCCTCATTGCCAACACCTTCTCCCCTACCCCTTCTATCAGCTTTCAAATTAGCCTTGGTTTAAAGGGATGGGGGGAACCTGCTGAATTACACCTAAAGTTAAACAAAAAAGCTGGGCTGATGGTGCAAGGCATAGCTCCTCAGCTGCTTGAGAGGCTGAGGCAGGAAGATTAAACCTAGAAACCTACCTGGACTATGAAGTGTTCAGTGTCAACCTGGGCAAATTAGTGAGACTATGTTCCAAAGTTAAAGGAAAAAAAAGAGAACAGAGGATATTGCTCAGTGGTAGAGCTCTTGCTTAGAATGTGCAAAGCCTTCATATTGGGGAGGGGAAACTTTCCTCTTAATGGAATGACTGTTCTATATGGCATGAAAATTTGTAGCTCACTATAGGGCTCTTAAAAAGTCTCTTCACATTTTCTTCATTCATTTAACACTTAATAAGCTCTTATTATATTTCAAAAGACCTAGGCTGCCTGCTGAGACCAAAAGATGGAGAAACATGGTCCCCATCCTCAAGGTACTGCAATTATAAAGAAATAGTGGCACTACTCTTATTTGATGGCCCTCGATGATGGCATCCACCAAGCACACTGTTAAACTTTAGATGTCTCCCTAATGCAGTATTTCTACCTTAACAGAAAAGATACCTATATACATTTATTCCCTGAAGTACACTCCATCCCAATGAACAAAGTGTGTCCCTGGTTTCTCCTATACTTATGGAGAAGAAGTGGGTAGGAAGAGTTAGGTCCTGGGGCATGAACAACTGAATCAGCAAACCAGATGCTTACATCTTATCAGAGCAATGGAAACATAACTAAAGCACACAGAATTCAACTCTACCTTCAAGAGAAACAATGGTCAGTAGAGGAAGTGGCATAGGAGCCAGTTACTAAGGCTTCTATTAAAGATGCTCCCTTGGCCCTGTCCCCATAACAAAGAAGATAGACTGGAGAAAGGTATGCCAGCCAGGTGCAAAGGAAGGAGACACAAGAACCCAGGGACTCTAGATTGGCATATGGTTCTGAAAGGCCACAGGTATGTGCTCATTTGTGAGAAGGAGTGGGGATGACAGCTGAATCTGAAAAGAGAGGTCAGCACATAAATTACTTGAAATGCTTGTCTTAGTTTGCTTTCTATGGCTGTGATAAAATGCCTTGGCCAAAGGCAGGTTAGGAAGGAAAGGATTTACTTGGCTCACACATTCTGATCACTGTCCATCATGACCAGAAGTCAGGGCAAGAACTGGAGGCAGAAACTGAAGCAGAAGCCATGGAGGTTTCTTATGGTTTGTTTCCCCTGACTTGCTCAGCCTACTTTTGAATACACCCCAGGACCACCTGCCAAGGAATGCCACCACCCATGGTAGACCGGGTCCTTTTACATCTATCATTAATCAAGAAAATGCCCCCTATAGGTCAATCTGGTAGGGGTATTTTTAATTAAAGTTTCATCTTCTCAGATGACTCCAGATTATATCAAGTTGACCTTATCCACTGCCCACCCCCCAAAAAAACTAACCAGTACAATACTTGAATATGATAATGTAGATTCCTGCTTAGGTTTAATAATGGTTTTTGTCACACCCATATGTAGTCAACGAGCCAAATCAACTTGCTACACAGAGAAAGAAAGAAATCACTGGCGTTGTGCAATTTCCATTTGCCAGACTTCGATGAAAGTGCTCCATGTGTGACAGCTCATTTAACAGTCTCAACAGCTCACACACCTAAGGACGGAGGCAAGGGGAGCGGGTGGAGCTTTCCAAAGGACCTACTGTGAGACACACATGTGAATTTACAGCCATCAGAACGCCTAGACTTTAATCTTGTTTTCTTCTCTTACCAACATTGTGCACTGGAGACTATGCCTTCAGTGCAGGAGTCATTGTGGGACATTTAAGATCCAAAATGTAACACAAATAAAGATAAGGAGAGATAAGAAAGGGGCTAGAGAGGTAGCTCAGTGGTAGTGTGGGGCTGTCTGATGTGTTTATTTGTCATGACAAAATATCTGGCATAAACAACTTAAGGAAAGAGAAGTTTATTTTTGCCTCAAAGTTTGAGGTAAACCTTGCCCATTAAGGCAAGGAAATCATAAGAGCCAGAGGCAGCTGGTCACAAAGCCTCTACAAACAGAGAGAGACAGGTGAAGGCTGGTGCTTAGCTCCCTTTCTCCTCCTTATTCATCCTGGGACTCCAGACAATAGGATCACAGCACCTAGGGTGGGTCTTCTCTCTTCAGTGAAACCCCATTACACACACATTCAAATGGCAATTCTTTTTTTTTTTTTTTTTTTTTTTTTTTTTTTTTTTTTTTTTTTTTTTTGGTTTTTCGAGACAAGGTTTCTCTGTGTAGTCCTGGCTGTACTGGAACTCACTCTGTAGACCAGGCTGGCCTCGAACTCAGAAATCCACCTGCCTCTGCCTCCCAAGTGCTGGGATTAAAGGCGTGCGCCACCACCGCCCGGCTCAGACGGCAGTTCTAAAGTTCAGCAAGTTATCAAGATTAACTATCATACTTAGCAAACCTGAGACTTTGGGTTTAAGGCTAGTACCAAAACAAACAAACACCAGTGACAGACTATTTGACTTAGCTCTTTGGTGCCCTTGGAATGAAACTTGGTGAGTTAGGAAGGACTGGAGCTGAAGGTTGGTAGAATAGGAAATGGGAGGAAGAGAAGAGAAGCAGAAATCAGTGAAAAGGAAATGAAGTCCAGAGGTGGAAATCAAAGACAAAAGGCAGAGCCATTGCTTTAGTTCCTATGGAAGGCTTCCAAAGCTGAAGCCCAAGGACAGAGGCCCCATCTCCCAAAATAACCTTTGACTGAGACCATGGGGAAGTAGACCAAGGCCAGGATTCCATGAGTGAGATGTAAAGGTACCAGTCAAGGGGTGAGGAAGTGAGCAAATCAGAAGTCAAGGAGGAAACAGGAATCAAAAACAAGGGCTAACATGTCCCCTCCACCAGCCAGAGATGATAACAAGGAGACAGGACCAGGGAGCTCCAGGCAGGAAGAGCTCTGAGAGTAGCCCATTTTGACCACTGAATGAACAGCTAATCAAGTAAAGGATGCTACATGAGTTTGTCAAAATGTCCAGATGATCGTTTTATCCCTGTGTCTTGACGTTTTCTGCAGTCTGCAGAATAGTCACTCTAACATCCAGAAACATGTCCACTGTTGCCTTACTGGCTATTAAATTTTTCTTCACAAGGGTCAGTGAGATGACTAAGGAGGTCAAGGCATCTGTTATCATCTCTAATGATATAGGTTTAATCCTCAGAACCTATACAGTGAGAGAGAACCCACTACTGCAAGCTGTTCTCTAGTCTCTCTAGACTGGCACAGTGGGATGCATATGCCCCACACATAAAATAAATTAAATGTAATAAAATTTAAAATAACTTGACTGTTGATAAATAGATGCTATCTTTCTGCTCCCTGATATCCATCCCTGGAGCACCCTAGACTGTCCCATAAGCTAGCAATTAAAGGTTGCTATTCAAGCAGGAAAAGTTCCTGAATCCCCAGGGTAAGTTCTGATTGCTCAACATTACACAAGTAGTATTTATTAAATATTTTAGATATCATCCCTACTTACAAAAATAATCCTGCAGTTGGGTTTGACATCATCTGAAATTAATGATATAATTACTATATTATCTTTCCATCCACCCAGTACAGTGAAAATATCTAAGGAGAGGCCAGAAAGGTCAAACTGTGTCACAAGAACCGAAACCCAGCAGAACAAAATCTTTAGCATATATCTTTGCAGAGTTCATGGCTTTTAGCCTCCTGGGGAAAGTCCCATGCTCTACTTAACACCGCCTAATACAAAGGCCTACTAAAGCAATGTTACATTCACTGAGGGCCACTCGGCTAGAGATGGTACAGTCTCGATGGGCTTCCAACAATGGAAGAGACACTTGGGGTTGTGTTCATTGGAAGCAGCTACTGGCTTTTAGTGGAAATACAATGGACAGCCTCATAAAGAGAAAAACAGTCCTATCCAAATGCCTATAGTATCAGCCCCAATAAAGAAACATAAGCAACCAATCCTAACAGACAAGTCATTCTGGAAGCTGGGCCACCACCTGCCTGTTTTATACAATGCTTAGAGTTAAACAACTGGTCAGAAGTTATCAGGGAAATACCTAAGAATCTAAGCAAAAAAAAGAGTTTTTGTTAGACAGGAAGTCCTGCTTAGAGAATTCTACTTGGCTGTCCAAATGTAGCATAAAACCAAGGATCCTACACTGGAGTTGAACAAATGGATTCTACATTCCAAATGCAATACCTGCAAGAACTCCTCCTCCCCCACCCCACTCCCCCTAAAAAAACCATACTTACTAAACATTACAGTAACCCTAGGCAAGTGCTGAAGATCGTAGAGGCTAGACTGGCATGTAAAGAGTTAAGAGTATTTGCTTGCTCCTGTTTTTGTTTTTCCAATGTGCAGTGTACCTCCTAATCCTCGTGGTTTCATTCTTTACCAGCCAGCAAGTATTGTCTGAACCCATACACTCCTCTCTTAAGCTTCCTTTACAGTCCTCTGCTTCAGAAATAGCGGAGACCAGAGTATTATGTTCGCCCTCGACATTCCCCTAAAGTGAAGCAAAGGATCACTTGTCCCTGACCACAGGGCTGAGAGCTGACAAAGTAAATGCACAGCCTAGAATGCTAATCCATCGTTCAGCCAAAACTATAAAATATTTTCCCAGCATTAATCCGGATTCCCACAGTAGGACTGTGGGAGCTGCACTGGCTTAAACCCTGCCGACAAACGGTAGAGTGGAGCTGCGTAGCTGCTGGGTGGAAGAGCGAGATGACGAATGAAACATACATTGGATAGAAGCGACGTCTGGAGGCTGCCCCAAGTCCAGAAGAGGTCAAATCCAGGCGGCATTCAGAGGCTAAATCCTCACTCAGCAGTGTCTCCTTTTAAATGCTTAATTTTTTACTGATTTATATAATAGCAGCCACAGGCAGCCGTCCCTGTGTTTTCCTTATGTGCCAGCACCTGAGTGGTTTTCTTTATCTTCACAGAAGTAGGGTTTATCATCGTCTCACGGGACAGATAAGGAAAGTAAGGTAATAATAGGAAGTTCTGCTCCAGCTCAAGACCACACTGCTAGAAAGTGATGGAACAGGTTTCCAGCCCTGACCTCTTGTCCACAGAGATTAGCACTCTGCCCTCTGGGAAGGGAGGAACCTGAGTCCCTGACTTCCCACTAGGTGAAGCCCAGGAGTCCATTGTATCCTGGTCCATGGTATTTAGAGGCTGTCCCAGAGATGTGGGGGTTGAAAAAGCTATTCCTGAATCATGGAATGCCATCAAATCCTTAAAGTTCACTGTGTCCCAGAATTGTGGAGAAGACAAAGGTGGATAAAGGAACAGTTTCTCAGAAAAGGAGCCATTGACAGCAGGAGAAAGAGAATGGATTTTGGAGAAAGGGAGACAAACACAGGAAAGAACATTGTAAACAGGAAATTGCATGCTCAAAAGCCTAGCCTCCAACCTCACCACTTCCTGCCCAAAGAAAGGAAAGAAAAGAACCACTTTCCTGCCTCCTTGTTCTTACTGCTAAACCGGAAAGGTAAAGACCAGCTCTCACTCTCCAATGAAACTGACCAGTGCAGCTCCATACCGAATCTCTGGACGAATTCTTATGTAGGCATTAACATCTGGGATGATAGAAGAGCCTGGAGCTGACCACCATGATGTAAAGATTTTGGCTCAAGCCAGGAACCCCAAGAGGGCCAGGTGGATGTGCGCAGGTGCTCGGATCAAAAGAAGCTAGCCCTCTGCACCTTTGAATCTAGGTTGTTATACAATTGAAATGTACATAGCTCTCTAGGGGGTCAGCTTACACAGGATCCTTTAATCACCCCAAGCTGGCACTCAAACCCAATCCACTTATTCATTCGAATTCTAAAATTTCTCCCATGAGAGAGCTTCCTCAGAAATCTCTAGACAAATCCTAGGCTCTGTTCAAGATGAGTCACTGAGACTCTCCAGGTTGATCTTTGGGTTGGGCCAGGACTATCCTCAGCCAGGAATGCTGAAAGCAGATACAGGGTGAGTGTCCTGGACCTAAAACAAAGCTAAGACGTTGCAGGGGTCAGAGAGAGAGAAGAAGGTGGAAGTAACACCTGAGGGTGCCTGGGGCATCAAAGGATGGGATTTCTGAGGTGTTCATTAACAGTAATCAGCAAATAAGACTCCTCAAGGATAATCTCAAGGGGATACAGTTAACAACATCCCTGATTCTTCATAGGCCTGAACAGTTTCAATTAACAATTATCCCTGCTTCTTCATAGCCCTGAAAGTTTCAAATAGGTTTACAGACTTCCAAGATTATCCTGGTCATGGCTCTGCTGACATAGTAACAGAGATGCAACTCAAATGAGCTGTGAAAAGCTGTATGTAGGGGGATTATTGGCTCAATGCACTGAAGACTGTAAGGGGATTCAGGCGTAGCCGGGTCTAGGATCTCAAACAATCAACAAGACTTGGCCCACTCACCAGTTACGCTTTACTAAATGTGGCCTCACTTCTGAGCAGTCTTCTACCACATGGTGCACCCCCAGAAACCCAGCAAAGTCTGTCCATCCTGTTGACACGAGGCATGACGTTGTCATCCATAAAGGTCATATTCAGGAAGAAAGCAAATGAGCTATCCTTCCCCCAAAAGCATCACGTTTTAAGTAAGTTCCCAATTTTCTGTTAGGCCATGTTTATAGCTCTCTTTGGTCATCTGTGGCCCACAGGCTGGGGGTTGGATACTTCTGTACCTTCCCAGCTTCAGATCCAGAAGAAAGAGAAATTCTTTATAATTACCCCATGAAAGAGCCCAAGATTGCCCTCCTAGTCTGGTAGCTGAATTTCAAACATCTCAAAAAGTTACTGTTGCCTTGATGCTACCAGGATTTCAAGGGAGAGAAAATAGTCCCCAGAACTCAGTGGAGCATGTGTCATTTTAGACTGTAAGAAGAGCATACTGGGTGGGTTGAAAGGATTTTCACGAGCAGCTTGGACAGATCACAGCGGACCAGATGGTTCCATGAGGGGGAGTTCATTAAGAGAGAGGGAGAGCGGGAGGAGAGAGAGAAGTAGAGGAGTAAAGGCCGGCCATGACCACGTGGAGAGAGGGGGAAGGGAAGGGGGGAGGGGAGATGGCAACCTGCAGGCGCTGAGTCGAGGGGAACAAGAGAGAGAGGAGGGGGCAAGCAGCCCCTTTTATAGTAGGCAGGCCTACCTGGCTGTTGCCAGGCGACTGTGAAGAGGAGCATACCTGGCTATTGCCAAGTGACTGTGGAGGTGGAGTTTAACAGATTACTAACATGGGTGATACATATGTTTGCTGTGACTTGGGAAAGTACAGCCTCTGGGTGATTGGCAACCATATTCCAGTCTAAGAAGCCCTGCAGTGCTTGCTGCTCATTTGATTTGCTTTCCAAAGTTCCTACTATGTACGGTGACCAAAAACACACTGCACAGAGCACTGCACACTTCATAGTGGTAGTAACCGTGCCTCCTCTGGCTACACATAGCAAGTAAGAAAGGAAAGGCTGTCTTCTAAGTGTTGTCCTATTTCATTCACATGGTCACTCAAGTCACTATTTTGGGGGTGACAAATGAATGGAAAAGGCACCATCTTCAAGATGGGAATAGAAAAATAAAACACAAGACACAGACTCAGTTTGCAGAAGCTTCAGTCCAACAGGGTAGAACACTTTCATGGAGTCATCACATCTATGAGGGCAATGGCAACAGAAAGAAAGAAGCCGCGAAACCTAAAGCAAGGTCAAAAGCAAGGTCCATTTGCCAAGACCAGGGTTGGGAAAATCCTGAACGATAGGGAGAAGTCAGAAGATCTGTTGTCACCTTCTTATTAAAGTTCTCAGCAGGATGTCCCGCCTACTCACAGATCCTACCCCTTCCTGGCCTTATTTTTCTCCATAGCTCTTTTCTTCATTTGCTATAACATGGTTTATGAACTTACGTTTCCTCATTGTTTATTTGCCCCTGTCCGAATGTCAGTCCGTGAGAGCAGAAATGTGTACTCTTTGTTCAGTGTACGTCCCACCAACAAGGCAAGAGTCCAGCATGATTAGCACCCAAAACCTACTTGTTGGATGGGGGCACAGTGTTCCAGGCAGGGGGATTAGCATGAGCAAAGAAACTGAGGACAAAGTGTGAAGAATGCAGGAGCCAAAAGAAGCCCTGTGATGCAGCAACACAGAGGGAGGAAAGAAGGAAGCCAGCCCTCCATTCCCCAACTTCAGAGTACACTGTGCCAGGCACCATTCTAGACAGAAAGCATACCTACACTGAGAATGCAAAGGTCAGAATGCATCAGTAGTCTCCAATCAGCAACTACTTTGTATAAAAACATAGTCAAAGCCAATTTGTAAATGTATAATTATCCCAGTTACTTCTATAAGTTTATAGATAGTCAGTATGTCTGCTGTGAACTAAACTGTACTCCTCAAAAAAAAAAAAAAAAAATGCTGAAGCCCTAACTGCCTGAGTGGTGATATTTTGATTGGAAACTTGAAGTAATTGTATTTATGAGAAGTCATAAGGATGGGGCCCTCGAAATGGGATCAGTATCCTTACAAACAGAGCCCAGATAATGTTCTCCATCCCTACATCCTCCCTCATCCATCCATCCATCCATCATCCATCCCTCCCTCATCCATCCATCCTCCCATCCATCCATCCCTCCCTCATCCATCCATCCCCCCATCCATCCATCCATCCCTCATCCATCCATCCTCCCATCCTTCATCCATCCATCCTCCCATCCATCCATCCATCCTCATCACTTTATTACTCTCCAAGTCTTCTCTGCTTCCACATCAGCCTCCTGCTTCCATCCAGATGATTGTTTTCTAAAGGAGACCATCCCCAAGAATCACCAAGGCCAATCCTGGGCATTATTCCAGAGAAAGAGATGTCCTTCCCATCTCAGAAGGAGAACTCACATGGCCTCTTTTTGAGGTGTATGACCCTCGAGGACACCACTGGTCTAGAAAACTAGAGAACTCTAGTTCCTTAGCCCAGAAAAGGGCAGAAAAGAAACTAGATCAGGAAAGAACATCTGAACGCACGAGTATGTGCATGCATGCATACGTGTGTGCATGCATGCCTGTGTGTGTACATGTGGAGGTCAGTGGTTATGTGGCAGTCTGTGGTAGTCAGTTGTCTCTTTATATCATGTGGATCCCAACTGGATCAAGCTGGAGTTGTCAATCTTGGAAGCAAGTGGCTTTACCTACTGAGCCGCCTTGCCTGCCCCAGTGGTGACTTTTGTAATGGGAAAATGAATGGTTCTTATCAAAGGAAGGGGGGAAAGTAATGGACTCTTCTTCTTTACCAAAGACTACTTGTTTCTGGGTCAAAAACTAGACCTTAGTGTCAAGGCTCAAGTCCTTATTGTTGAAAATAATGATTCCATGGATACGTTTTCCTGCTCCCTATGAACTCCACATGCTTCCCAGCTTTCAGGCTTCAGTGCGCATGCTACTGCCACTGGGAGACCTGCCTGACTGCCCAAGTCAGACAAACTCACGCTGCCCACCCACCACTTCCTATGCAACAAGAGCAGAGCAGCGTGTATCTCATCATCACAGCTTAGAGAAGTGAGCGCTATCATTACCTCTTACACTAATTTGCTGGGGCAGCCATACCCGAGAACCACAAATCCAGTGTGCTAAATTGTAATAACTTATTCATTCACAGGCTGAATTTTTAAAGTCTAAAGTCAAAGTGCCAGCCACTTGTTCCTTCTGAGGGTTGTGATGAGTTGGTGTGGCTCCAGGCACCTGTGGCTCGTGGGTGCTCATCTCCTTTGTCATCACATCCTCTCACCTCTGTCAGTATTGTCAGTATTCTCTACATCAAAATTATTCTGTTTTGTGAAGACAGCAGTCATCTTGGCTTGGAACTTTCTGTTTTAATCTTAACTTGGTCAAAGACCTATATTAGTTAATTTTCTTGTTACCATGACCAAATATTTGTCAAGAAACAACTTAAAACAAGGTTCATTCAGCTTTCAGTTCAAGGGAATACCATCTGCCAAGGAGAGGAAGTCATAGCAGTCTGAGTGTAAGACAGCTAGTCACAGTGTCCACCGTCAGGGAGCAGAATCGCAGGAGAAATGGAACGTGGTAGTGAAACATCAAAGCTCATCCCAGCATCTCAATTCCTCCAGCAAAGCTTGTTCTCCTAAAGTTCCACAATGTCCCAAACCAACACCCCCTAGTGGGGAGCATGTTTTTAAACACATGAACCTGTGGGGGACATTTCACACTCAAACCGTAGCAAACCCTATTTCCTAATAAAGTCACATTTATAGGAATTGAAGGCTAGAATTCCAACATGTTTTAGGGGATACACTCAACCTATAACATCTCCCTTTATTTTCTCACAAGAATAGACTGAGTCTAAAGGAAGTCCTATAAGCTGTAAGCTTAGGTCACACAGCCAATAAGCAGCCGGGATACTAAGGCCTAGGCTCTTAATAAGTTTTCTGCTTTTTTTCATTGTCCTTTAGAAAACTGAACTCTCTTTAGGACACTAAATAAGATGTCTTTTGTTCATGGAGTTCACATATGATTTTGCATCATTAAGAATAGATGTGGATCACACTTTCCTCTGTATCACTTCTGTATTCCTAGGTCATCCAGCAGGGATTTGGTTTATGCATAATTCTTAGATGGACAGAGAGGAATCAAAGTGAGGCCAAAGCTGATCATTGTTCTCTACAGATAATATAATTTCTGAACTTGACAAGGCTCGTTCTGAAGAGTTAGGAACATCTCTTTTGCTTCTCTGGTTTAGCTTCTCTGGTTTATTCATACATTCTTTTATATATATATATAATGAGTCCCTCCTAGAACTGGAGCGCAATGCTAAGCAGTAAGTATGCAGTGATAACTCGGACAGAGCCCACACCCTCCCCTCTGAGAGCTTATAACCTGGTCGACAAGACAGATGAGTCAGTAAATCATTGTAATACAGCATCACGGAGTGCACTTATTTCTCAGGTAAACTTGTTCTAGCGTTAAGAGTTCTCAGAAAAATGGTGAAATGGGACCTTCTAAGATTTGCATGACCTCTTAAGGCAAAGAGATGCTAAGGGCAAGGAACATCTTAAAACAGCAACTGCTGTTTAATGGCAGTATATGATATACTACCAGCAAACTCTCTCTCCTAGTTCACATGAAAGAATCTCTGTCACTGTCTCTCTGTCTCTCTGTCTCTCTCTGTCTCTCTCTCTCTCTCTCTCTCTGTGTGTGTGTGTGTGTGTGTGTGTGTGTGTGTGTGTGTGTGTGTTTGAGAAACTGCCCCTAAAGCTTAGGCTAAGCCATAAAACCTCAATGGGTATTAAATCCAGGCAGACCTGGGCTTGATACAGCCTGTGCCACTTACTAGCTTCATGAAGTTGAATAGATGGCTTACCCTGTGAGTCTTTGTCTCCTTATCTCTCAAACTGGACAATGACCTATTGAACCAGCTGGTAAGTGAATCAAATGCTGCAAGAAAGCAAAGGAAACACTGAAGCAGGTGACCCAGGAAACATTACTGAAGGACATCCTGGGCAGGTCAGACCTGGGACTGACTTCCAGTTCTACTTTACAACCATCTTGGGAAGATCCTGTATATCGCTAAACCTCGGCTTTCTCCTTGTCCAATGAGGACATGATCACAGAGATCATGATCACCTGGCCCAGTCCCTGCCCTATAAATCTGAGTATGTGTTCTATTCCTCTGTCTACATGAGCCTTTGATTCTTCCTATCATGGTTTCCCCTCCCATCTTCTTGCCTAGAAGTCCTAGCTTAGTTCTGACCATTTGTCTTCCCACTAGAGTGAAACATACATTTATAAATGCACGTGTACCACTCAGTGACGCAATGCATATTCACACTGCTGCAATCCATCACCACCATCTGCCTCTAAAACATTTCCAATATTTCAAAATGAGAGCCTGCACCTATGAAAACATGTCTCACTGCTCCAGCCCACCAATTACCATTCTGCCTTCTGTTTCTATGAACCTGCCCATTGTCAGTATCGAATGTCCAGGGAATTGCCTCCTGTTTGTGTTCTGTGACTAGTGTTTTTCACTTAGCATAACAGCCTCAGGTTTGTTCATGTTACAGCAAGCATCTTAGCTGTTCATTCTCTGAGACTGCCTTTTTACACTCAAGTCCATTCTTCCCTCCTTCCTCCACTGCAGGCCACCTTCCCACAAATGAAAACATGAAGACACAATAAGAGAATAGCCATAGAAAAGGAACACAGACTGTTTTCCTGGTTGCAAAAATGAATGTGTATTCTTTCCAATGGAGCATTTAGTAACATCTCAAAAGCCCTCTGAAGTCCCACATGGTCACCCCAGGCTCCTAGGAAAGGATGTGTTTCATACAGGAAATAACTTTGTTGGTGCTTCAGCCCATAGGGAAAGGCAGGGCTGAAGCAACAGGCAGCTTCTAACCAATGTGTGTTCCCAGCAACAGTATCTCTGCCTAGCCATAAATCTACATTGCCCATTGTCTTCTATCTTTCTCTGGATCTGAAGCTGAAAACAACCTACTGCTCTCTCATTTGGGACATAAATCTTTCCTAATCCTATTCATTCAAAAAAGAAAAAGTGTTGTGGGTTTTAAAGCCACTCCCTCAAGCTAATAAGCCTGGCCTGGCCTCCCCGCACCCCTGAGAGACCATCACTTGTAGAGTCCATCACTTGTGAACTGGCTCAGCTTCTGAGGCTCACACTGTACTCTGCACAGTGATGAGGCACCCTACCCTGCTGTACCCCAGAGCTATTATTAAAAAGACCACCCAACAATATTCATGATAGTAGAAAGCTGGAAACAACCAAACACAAATCTAACACAAAGTATTCAAAGTGACAGTTACCTGCATAGACAAGATCAAAGGGAAGTTATTAAAATCAGGCTGAAAGACAAAAAGGCATAGAAAGGTATCCAGAGCACGTGTGTGTGCATGTGTTCGTGTGTGTGTGTGTGTGTGTGTGTGTGTGATGTATATGTGTTCATCTATGGAAGCATGTACATGTATGTGCATGTAGTGGTCAGAGATTGATGTCAGGTGTCTTCTTCAGTCTTCCCCAACAAGAATCACTAAATGCCATTGACCAGCTTGGAACTAGCTATAAAGATACAGGCTGACCTTGAATTCACAGAGATCAGCCTTCCACTTACCTCCTAGTGCTAAGATTGAAAGCATGTAGAACCGTTCCCAGGTGTCTCCACTTTATTTATCTATTTTTAACTGAACCTGGAGTTTACTAATTCAGTGAGACTGGCTGGCCAGTAAATCCCAGCCTCCTGTCTCCTCCTTTCTGGTGCCAGGACCACAAATGGACTATGGGCAGGACTTGGTGGTGTATACTTTTAATGCTAGTACTCCAGAGGCAGAAGTAGGCAGATCTCAAGGCCAGCCTGATCTCCATAGTGAGACAGCCAGGGCTGTGTAGAGAAATTCTGTCTCAAAAAAAAAAAAAAAAAAGCAACTAAATAAACAAAAACAAATGTGTTTTGTGGATTGCAGCTCTGAGTGTTTTCAGCTAGCGTTTGGTCTGCATTGTTTACACTGAATACATATTTATTTATATATTACATTCCTAATAATGCTATAACAATTATCACAGATTTATTGAATTTACAACAATAGATATTTATTGTCTCATAGTCTGGATGCCAGAGATTCCAAATCAAGATCTCTGTGTGGCCATGCCCTCTCAGAGGACTGGAAGGAGATTCTATCCATGGCCTCTGTATTTTTTAAAAATATATATACATTTTATAGTTTTAAATCACAATGGATAACATTTGTTAAGAATTAACTGTCCCGGGTAGTGGTGGCGCACGCCTTTAATTCCAGCACTTGGGAGGCAGAGGCAGGCAGATTTCTGAGTTCGAGGCCAGCCTGGTCTACAGAGTGAGTTCTAAGACAGCCAGAGCTACACAGAGAAACGCTGTCTCGAAAAAAAACAAAAACAAAACAAAGAAAGAATTAACTATCCCACATATGATGCTAAGCACCTTCAAAAGATGGAATGGATGTAGAGTATATGATTGCTATTTTCTTTTTTTTTTCACTTATTCACTTTACATCCCAATCACTGCCCCTCTCCTGGTCACCCCTTCCCCCATCCCCTTTACCCTTCTCCTCTAAGCAGGTGGGCTCCCCTCTGTGTATCCCACCCACCCTGGCACTTTAAGTCTCTGCAAGGCTATGTGCTTCCTTTTCCACTGAGGCCAGACAAGGCAGCCCAGCTAGAAGAATCTCACGTACAGGCAACAGCTTGGGGATAGCCCCCGCTCCAGTTGTTCAGGACCCACGTGAGGACCAAGCTGCACATCTGCTACATGTGTGCAGAGAGGCCTAGGTCCAGCTGGGGACCTGTGGGGCTCTCAGAGACTGAACTACCAACCATAGCTTCTTTTAGTTGGTGACTAGAAATAGCGGTGCACCTCTGCGTTGACATTCTCCCTTCGTCTTCTTTTTTTGTGCATCTCTGAACTCCTGGTTCTCTTACAGGGAGCCAGGCACTGATTCAGGGCCTGCCCCAACTCTCTCAGTAACTCAGGATGAGACCTGCCTTCTCAAGATCCTTTTAAAGGTATCACTCATTATACACCATCCAATGGTCATAGACTTTGGAGAATTAGAATGCAGACGTCTCTTTAGGGGAGTAGGTTTTAGCCTACTGCACACAGTAGTCAACAAAAAAGTCTTGTGTTTTCCTGGTCATTATTCATAGTCTTGTACTTTACTTTAGCACCAATGCCTAGTGCCTGGCTCCTGTCAGATCCAAAGTAAATACTTATTGAAAAGATAAACAAACTCCCCAGAGAAAACACCATGTTCATGCTGAAGAGCCATTGTGATGTCTCTTCCTTTTTAATTTGCTGGGTTTGTTACTAGTTTCAGGGGTTACTAAAAGGCATTTCCTTCTTGTCTTTCTTCTACCTCTACTCAAATACTTATCCCCACAAAGCTAAGAAACTAAAACACTCCCACAGTGCAGTGGTTAGAGTGGAGACAGTTCCTGGTTACGTGCTGTCCATGTTGAGGCTGACTGAATGAAGAAGTGTCCCACCTCTGCCCTCTGCTCTGCTCTGCCTACACTCCCTGACAAAGCAATGTTAAACCCATGACTCTGGGAAGGGGACTCTGCCATCTCATCCTCTCTCTTCTGCCATATGAAACATGGATAAGCCACACCCAGAGGCTGAGCATCCAAGATAGGCTGTATTACCTAGACTCCTGCTTAAAAGTCCTTGCACGAGACGCAACACTTAATTCCATTCCATTGAGTTAACAACTGAACCTCCCCAGTGGCCAGTTTAGAACAGCAAAGACATGCTCCAATACCTTATCTGATACATGCACACACATATAAACTCATGCACAGAAACTCTGCTGGTGGATTGTGGCCTCAACACAAGTATCTATGCTGCTCAGTCCACTCAGGCCCATGAGAGAGTAGCTCTTTGCCATTCTTCGTTTAGCCTGTGGTGGGGCTATCCGTGAGCACAGAAATGCATTGAGTTCCTAATGTGTGCAGCAGGTTACAAGCCGAGGACTCAAGAAATGTGTAAGAAAGGCGTAAGACAAAGCCATGAAGCCTGAGTTAGGGCTCCAAGTGGTGATACAGTCAGTATATTGATTGGTCACCCAATACCTGATGTTCACCCTCTATGGATGAGTCATGAAGCTATCCTACTGGGCATCTTGTTCAAATAAGAACCAGAGTTTCTTTTTTTTAATTTTTTATTTGATATTTTATTTACATTTCAGATGTTATCCCCTTACCCCAATCCCCCCACTCAGAAACTCCCTATCCAATCCCCTCTCCTCCTACTTCTATGAGAATGTACCCCCACCTACCTCCCCTACTCCCACCTCCTCACCCTCGAATTCCCCCCCACTGGGCGTCCAGCCTTCATGGGACCAAGGATCTCCTTTCCCACCTATGCCGACAAGGCCATCCTCCCCTACATATACAGCTGGAGTCATGGATCCCTCCCTATGTGCTCCCAGGTTGGTGGTTTAGACCCTAGGAGCTCTGGTTGGTGGGTATTGGTGCTCTCCTCATGGGGCCACAAACCCTTTCAGCTCCTTCAGTCTTCTCTCTAACTTTTCCATTGGGAACCCCTTGATCAGTTCAATGGCTAGCTGTGAGCATTTCCCTTTGAATATGTCAGACTCTGGCAGACCTCTAAGGACACAGCTATATCAGGCTCCTGTCAGCATGCACTTCCTGATATCCACATCAGTGTCTACCTTTGGTGACTGCACATGGGATGGATATCCAGGTGGAATGAGAACCAGAGTTTCTTATGCCACAAGTACTGAGTTGACCAAATCAACAACCCCCTGTGTACACTGAATAAAGGCAACATTTCATGTGTGAGTTGTGCTCACCTTTCTAAGATACTCAACCTGGAAGACAGAGCTCAGGTTAAATTTCTATGTATATTCCTACCCATCGCTAGAGACTTGCAACCCAGGTATGAATCCAGGAGTGAACCAAACTGACAGGGAACCATACCCAGCCTAGGCCTTTCCAACAGAGAATAGCCATACATCAGTTTACCTATAGCCTGGAGATGATCGATATACAAAGAAATAATATAGAAGCAGATAAGTGTCCAGTAGTGGGAAACACTATGAGAAGACTAAAGTAAAATGGAGATGCTGAGGATAAAGGAGGCAACCATGTTACATGATGCCAAGAGTACCATTATCCATGGGGTGAACAACATGGTCACTTTGACAGGAGGGTGTCCAGGAAAGCCACCCCACAAAAGAAAGGAGTAGATACGATATATACATCACAATGAGAGAAGTCACTGCCATGTGTAGTTGGCTTCACACAAGGGCTCTGGGGAACATACATGACAGATAAGGTCTTAGGGTCATGCCTGAGAAACTAGGGATATGAGGATATGAGGAATTCTAGCCAGCATGCGAGGTCAGCCACAAGTAGGCGGCATGGGGACCATGCTGGTAAAAGAGGCCCAGCCCCTAGTCTTGATAATGATGATGGTCTTTCATGAGATTTCCCAGCGTGGATCTGGTAGAAACTCTAGCTGGGTAGTATGCTCATGGATGATACTAGAAAAAAAATTGCCCAAAGAAATGTAGGAAGTACTGGACTGAGCAAAATTAAACAGATTCCTTCTCTGGAAGACTTCACAGAAGCTTTAATAGGCTAATATGCTTTGTGAGTGCCAAGTAGAAATTGTGGGTGGCAGTTTCTACCCACACAGTTGCCCAAGGAAAGTGTTCTTTGAACAGTAGCTGGGGCTGTTGTTCCCTTAGTGGGGAGCGAGAGGTAAAGTAGACAGAACCAGAACAGATGCATAGTTAAATAAAGCTGAGAAAGGGGCAACGCCGATTGAGAAAGAGAGCCGTATGGAGCATCCCAAGGCAAACAGACTTCCACAACTGCCTAAGTCCCAGCTGCCGTGGAGTAAGCCTGCCTATGGCCATCCCCCAAGGCCTGGCTTCACCCAAGCTCCAGTGGTAACCTATGAGTCAGCCTCCCTCAGGGCCAAGTTTAGCCCTGACTGTCTGGCTAAGGTGGTTGTCTGACCTCCCTAAGCCTCCACTTACCCTTCTATAAAAATGGGGATGAAAATATTGCCCTCCCTCTCTAGGTGGCACGAGGCTAGATAATTACTATTTGGCAGGGTGCTGAGGTGCTGACAAGCTCTGTCTGACACACTTCTCCTCTGCTCCTTGGGACGCGGAGCCTCACCTCCCTAGGAGTCCACAGGTAGCACACTCAGGCCAGAGCAACGTGCACCAGGGAGCAGGCATCTGTCTGCTCGTCTCTCCCTCTCTTATGAACCACCAGTGAGAGTCAGAGTCTTGCCTAACCCTCTTGCTGACAGCTGGCCATTGTGGAGGTGCAGGAGCCAGCTGAAGGCTGCCATTCCAGGACCCTGCTCCACCTGGGAGGCTGCTTAGGGCCGGGCCACCCAGAGGAGGTGCCACCTGCCTGGAAGCAGTCATGCAGTGTCCATCTCCCTGAGGAGGAGGGGCTCATGCCCATCCAGCCAGGGCCTTCACAGGGCAGGGACATGACATCAGATCACCTGAGTGCAGTCCAGCCTGGCAGGACAAACGAACTGAGGTAAGTGCTGTCAGTGTATATCTGAATGTGCTGAGACAAGAGGGGACCTTGAGGGACTGTCACTCTGTGAGCACAGCCAAATTTGTCCCATTCCTTCCCTAGGGAGGAAAAGAAGGGTTCCCCCAGCAAATGCTGAGGAAACTCAGAGGCTCTTACACATGCAACTGACTCCATCAGTTCATGGCCGCCCCTAAAGGCTTGGCCCCTCCTCAGAGGGTGTGTTTGGTGGTCTTTTCTGAGTAACTTTTCTCCCTCCAGCCTAACATTGGGATTCATTTTGACTGACCTCAACAGAATGGGAACCGACACGGGGTTAGCAAAGATGTAGAGTACAGGACACACTTGCAACTGGGCTGGAGTCCCTTGGAGACAGTTCTGCGTGTGGTTCAAAAACAGAAGGGTGTAAAATGAATCTCTGTTGGGACTTGTGTGACACGGAAATGTGGACGCCTTCGGGTGCAGAATGGAATTCTAGTGCTGCGTTCTGCCGTGGGCAGGTAGCGGCTCCCATTCCCATATGGTTGGCTTTTCACTGTGATTCTGTGTCTGTGGACACACATCGTGTTTCTTAGTACATGTGCGCCTCCTGCTTGGCTTCAGAGCATCCGCTTAGAGAGTGAGCTTCTGTTTCTTTCAGTGGCTAAGTCAATGCTGTAAAATGCACTTGACAGAGCTAAGACCTAAAAGGGTGTCGATTCAAACCTCCAGGCCCTTGCTTTTGTAGCAATCCAAGATCTCTTCATTCCTAGAAACTGTAGGAACAGAGGATGGATTCAACAAGAGGACACCAGCCTTGTTTAAAATCGGTGACTGTCTTTGGCCCTAGCGTGCTACCAAGTGACCTGTCACTGTCAAAGGAGCCATGTGAAGAATCTCCGGCATGTCGTTAACCTCGTTCCAACATGTAATTAGCCCAAAAGGCCTCCCCACTGCCTCCATTCAGCATTACATCATAAAGAATTAGATACTTTACTGTTCAGAGGATACCAAGAAGACTTGAAAGAGTTAATTATGGCTCACCGGAGTCTGTCCCCAAGATCCCAAGACCCAGACATTAAACTGTTTATTTTCAAATGTCAATCTTCAAATCAACGTGTGAGGCAGCTTCCTCCATTGGATATCTGAGGCTGTCACTGGTTAAGGAGGGAAGTAACTTGATTGCGCCACCTTTGGTGGGGGCCATGATCTTTTCTGGGGTCTTAACTGCACGGCTCTGGAGATGATAGGAAGGCTGGAAATCTCCTTTCCCTCTTGGTTCCATGGAGTGAATCCACCTAGAGTCATTTCTAATCTCTAAGCTAGAGAGAGCCAGCAGTGTGGTCAGAGTTCAAAGGGAGTTCAGCTCTAATCTGGATGTGACCATCTGAACCAATCTAACCATGCAGGCTCTGAGGACATTATTATCACTCAAGTGTAATGACAGATAAAATAGTTTTATTAATCAGCTTCCTAAGGGGACTGCATTTATCTGATGGCTGGTGTGAGTAATGTGGGCGCTGGGAGAGGAGGAGTCTATGCCAGAATGGTTGAATGTGTGCGGAGGATGCGAGGTGCCGGCAGCGGCAGATGCAGGAGAGAGTGTGGCTGGAGATCTAGCTAGGTGCTCATGGGTCAGGTGAGAAGAAACAGTGTATGGGAGGCAGCACAAAGGTGAATGTATGTGTGTGCTCAGGCCGATACAGCTAGGCGTGAGCTCATGCCTGCTTTTCCATTGCACCTTGCCGTTAGTTGTGATACTTTTTCCCTCCCTGCCCCCCCAAAAAGATGTTCATATTAGTATATAGCTGGAGTGACAGGGCCCCCAATTTGTAAATTACACCTACAGGTGACTTCTTTGGCCACAAACAGTCAGCCAGGTTTTCACATCTTATCTCCAGACCTTTCTTGGCTTATTAAGTATCAATCATCTTAAATCAGTTTGCCGGCTGTGTAGGATCCAAGAAGGACAGAGCTCCTCCTAAGCATCTCCTGACCAGGGTTTGACCAGACCTAAAGTCAACCCCACTCTGTTCTGAGATGTGAACTCTGTGGGCACGGGTCCTAAAGATACCTCAATAAGTCTATCAGGCTGTCTCTTGGTACTGCATGGGATGGGTAACACTCCAAGACTAGGTTCTGCCAATAGCGAGGCCAAGGGCTAACCAACTGCCCAGATATTCTGGCATATAAACAGAGCCAGCCTGGTCACCTCTGACCTTTCTTCCCTGTCCATTCAAAACACTGGGCGCCTGGACCAGCTTTCTCAACACATGGCCTATAGCTCCTGGCCAATTATACAACTCAACACTCGATTTGGCTGGAATGCTTGACTTTAATTATCCCCCCACCCAACTCAGAGGTCCTTGTGCAAAATCTGCCCTCTGGCTTTCACATAGCCCAAAGTGCAGCTGCAACCTGGAGTGGACACAGCCCGAGAGCCAGAAAGCCAAATGACGGTTTCCTGTAGAGACAGGTGGCTTCCATCTCCCATGGGCAGGTGCAGAAAGGTGAGCTCGCAGAAGTCCCACCCATGGGACTGTCAGAAAGATGTAAGTAGTGACAGCTGGGTTGGTGTAGCCAAATGGCAGATCTTTTAGATACTCTATAGTGACCTATTGTGATTAATGGACTTTCTGTATTCCCAAAAGGGCACACTGGCACGCAGAAGGGGGAAAAAGCAGGGTAGGTGGAGAAACAAATATTTTACAAAATTCCTGCTCTGGTTAAGTTAAATAAGGACCACTGACCAAATGTGATCACCTTCTCTTAACCATGACCACATGGTCGGGAGAATGTCTACCCACATTGAAAAATGCATATATCTGTGCTGTTCAAACTGATCTAGTAGACAGTTGAAACTGTTTTTATCATGGTTATTAGCAAACCTCAGGCTATAGGCTGATTAATATCCTCATTGCAATAATAGTCTATTGAACATTTAGTATGTATCAGGTACTGGGCTCAGTGCTTCCTGTACTACAATAGTTCATTCTATTATCATTTTTAGATGCATTTTATTTATCTATATGAGTCTTTTGCATGCACGTATTTGTGTGTACCACATGTGTGCCTGGTGCCATGGAGGCCAGAAGAAGACATCAGAACCTCTGGAACTGGGGTTACAGACAGTTGTGAGCCATTATGCAGGGGCTGGGACCCATACCCAGATCCTCTCCAAGAGCAGCAAGTGCTTTTAACTGCTGAGCCATCTCTCCAGCCCCCATTTTCTTCAACTGTCTTCAAAACCCTATGAAATAACAATTTCTTTTCAGACAAAGAAACTGAGGTTCAAAGAGATCCAAAAATTCTGTTGCCAAGTTGGTAACACTGACATCTGAACTCTTAGCCTCAAAGCAGATGTTTTTTCTATTCCTAGTTTTTCCTCAAGTGCCTTGCTATCTGACGTCTACTCTTAGCAAGGCCATGGCTGCCTGTCTAACAGTCACACCTCCAGAGAATGGTCAACCCAGCCCATATCTCACTGGTTCCCACAAGCTAGAGGGATAACTGTCCTTCAAAATGGAACCAAAGCCTACCCACTTGCTTTCACTCCTTGAGGAATTAAAACATGGTTCATAGGGAGAGATGCAGGCAACAGTGGTGGGTGGGATTCTGAGGACACCTGGCTTTACTTGAACTTTAGTTTCTCAGAGATAACATCCATAGATATGGACCCTGGGCTCCTTACTTGGAGCTAGCCACACCCCTAACAAGATCTCCCTAGGTTTATGAGTTCAAAATACAAATGTGGCCATGATGAGGGGAACTTGTCTGGTGAGGCCAGTGGGCCTCTCAGAGGTAAGGGCCCTCCAGATTTATCAGTAGCAGGAACCCTCAGTCTCCACTTAGGACATAATGGCAAACTCTGTGATAAGAACACGCCAGAAAACTTCAGGATAGCTTTATAAAGCAACATAATGCCTGCTTCCTTGCACAAGTCTGCCCTCCCATTCAGCCCCTAAACAGAACTAACCTTAGGAAAGTTCAGGGAATAATTCTTATCTTTGAACTTTAGTTATTCATTCATTTTATTTGAGACAGGGTCTCACTATGTAGCCCAGGCTGACCTCAAACTGGTGATCCACTGGCCTCAGCCTCCTGAGTGCTGGTTTGACTTGTGCCATCATGACAAGACCTTTGAAACATTGTAATCGAAAACATATACAATGGTGGAGGAAAAATAATAAGAGGTCAGTGAGAAAATATTATTTCGAAATCGGTAAAAGAAACAATTGAATTAAAAACAAAACAAAAACAAACAAAAAAAAACCCCAACAACTCCCTAATGAGCAATAGTTGATAAAGATTAAAAAAAAAAAACACTCGTGGTCGTAAGACCAGAACCCAGGACATTGTGACCCACTGTCAGCTTGCTGCCTCGCACGTGTTTCCCCCTAAAGACTGATGAAATCTGAGGTTCTTCAATACTGAAGCCTTCTCGAAGTGGCAAGACCCATCTTTTTGTCCACAGAGGAGGCGTATTGAAAACCTCACCCAGTACTTCCTGCGCCAGCCCTCTGTGACTCGGAAGTACTAGAGTTAGCCACACTCCTTCTCTCCCCCTTTGTACGTAAACAAGATCCTCCGTTAAGCCTCAGACTGTGCGCAGTGGTCAGAGGCCTGGGCTCTGAGCTAAGGAATCTTTTGGAGGAAATTCTGGCTCTGCTGCTTAGTCGATGACCTTCTACAAATCACAGAAGCTCAGTGAGCCTCCGGTTCCTCTTCCATAAAATACGCATAATAACAACTTCCACTCCTACTACGATTAAACCTGAGGCATAATAACAATCCATTTTTAGCAGGTCATCACAGTCCCTCATTGTCCAGTCGGACTATCAAATCTCACTGAGCCTCCCCTTCTCTCACGTCCGACAAC
>NW_021604618.1:7638744-7667988 GCF_004785775.1 Grammomys surdaster
TGTCCTGGAACTCACTCTGTAGACCAGGCTGGCCTCGAACCCAGAAATCCGCCTGTCTCTGCCTCCCAAGTGCTGGGATTAAAGGCGTGTGCCACCACCGCCCGGCTGTCAACAAACTCTTTTTCCTCTGAAGCCGTAACTAGGTCTTGCTCATTTTTATATTCACTTTTTCTAAATAACGTATGCTCATTTATTATATTTTTTTGAAGTTTTAAAAATTACTACAACTACCAAATTCAGACACTAATGATTCTGAAATCTAGATAAGCTACATATTTAACAAAGTGTCCAAACGCCAAGGTGATTATTTAAATTGATAGGCATGATAAAACACATACTCAGTAATATCTTTCTTAAGTGTTATTTTATTTTTTAATTAGCATGCAAGATTTAGAAGGTTTCTTCCTGGTATTTTCATTCATACTCAGATTTGGTTGTTCTGGGCCGGGCTCTGTTCCTCCGGTTCCCGTCCCCACCCTACCCCCAGGCTCTCCCACCCCCAGGCTCTCCCACTTCCAGGGTTCGTTCGTCCACTTTCCTATCAATTAACCCTCCCACCCCACCCCTTAAAGCCTCTTTTTTTTTTTCCTTTTCATGAACCCCTTTCTGTTTCCTGGCCTCTGTCTATTCTTACTCATGCATATGCACATGTAAACACTGAAAGCTAAGGGGCTGAAGAGATGGCTCAGCAATTAACACTGAATACTCTTCTAAAGGACCTAGGGTCAATTCTAGACACCTACACTGGGGCTCATCCATCTGTAACCCCAGTTCCAGGGATTCTCACACCCTCTTCTAACCTCTGAGGGCACGAGGAAGGCATGTGATACATAGGCAAAATAATCCATGTATATTAAATTAATGAGTAAATTAAAATCTGTTTATTAAAAGCTAAGGTCCACATATATGAGAAGGAATATACATACACTATTTGTTTTTCTGATCCTGGATTACTTCAATATAATATTTTCCACTTTCATGAAAATTTTATAATTCAGTTTTTCTTTACGGCTAAATAAAATTCCATCTATATAACTTTTCATTATCTATTCATTGGTTGATGGACAGCTAGGCTAATACCATTTTCTTCTCAGCAGCATCTTACCAAAAAAAATGGCTAATTGATAAAGATAGATCTACACAGATCCAATTACTAATTTCTCCCAGTAGACCTTTCCTTCCTCTTCTCTTGACCACAGACGCACCTTTGCATGGTGACTGCAGGAGTAGAGAGTTAAATATAGAATCTAGAGGCCACTGTGGTCACACACATCACCAGACTGCATGTGTGGTCCTTCCCCCTTGACCAGTGACAGAACAGGCTCAAAGTTCTTGCAGCAAGGCCAGTGTCGGTGTCAGGGTCCCTATGGGAAGATGAATCTTTAATAAATGTGATTATCTGTTGGTAGCCTTTGTTAGGATGCTTTCCAGATCAACTGAGCTCATTGGCCATGCATGGAGGGACGGGCCTACACACCAGCAGGGCCACCAATACCAGTACCCATAGTACCCATACAACAAGGACTGGCCACAGGGTCACCTTTAACAACACTCTCAGAAAGCAAGCCTCATGCCTGCCAGGACGTTGATGTTTAAAAAGAACTGGGGAAAACTCTTATCTTCAAGAATGCTTCCTTGGAGAACGTCTCAGATCTGTGCCTTTGCACAATCATTAATGGCTTCAGACTTACCAGCCTGATCCTGAGAGAGAAATCTGCAATGGGTGGGCTTCTAATATCTCCACTGACAGAGAAAGTCCTTCAGGGTGGCAGCTATTTCACAAACATTGATGTGATTAAGCCCTTGTAGAGTAGATCAGTGTTTTCTATAATTCCGATTGTTTTAAAAGAGGATTCTATTGTAGATGGAACTCGGTAAAACATTCATCTGGCATGCATGAAGCCCTGGGTTTCATCCTCAGCACTACATAAATAAACCAGAGTATCATACGCCTATAATCCCAGCATTTGGAAGGTAGAGGATCTTGAGTCTGTGGTCATCTTTCAGTACAGACTGATTTCATTTCAAAACCATCTTTGGCTGGGCGGTAGTGGCGCACTCCTTTAATCCCAGCACTTGGGAGGCAGAGGCAGGCGGATTTCTGAGTTCGAGAGTTCGTGGCTAGCCTGGTCTACAGAGTGAGTTCCAGGACAGCCAGGGCTACACAGAGAAACCCTGTCTCAAACAAACAAACAAACAAACAAAAAACAAAAAACAAAACCATCTTTGACTACATGAGATCCTTTCTCAAAAACAAAAAAAAAATCAAATTCAAGTCAAGCATGATGGTCCACACCTTTAGTCCCAGTTCTTGGGAGTCAAATGCAGGTGTTGTTAGTATTCTGTCTAAACTCCACCTCCACAGTTATCTGGCAACACCAGGTATGCTCCTCCCCACAGTTACCTGGCAACAGCCAGGTAGGCCTGCCCACTATAAAAGGGGCTGCTTGCCTCCTTCTCTCTTGCTCTCTTGCCTCTAGCTTCTCTTTGTCCCCTTGCCCCTTCCTTTTCCCTTCCCCCTCTCTCCACGTGGTCATGGCTGGCCTCCACTTCTCTCCTCTCTCTCTCCTCTTTCTCAGCCATCTTCTCCCATTTCTCTCCCCACCTTTGCACTCTGCCCTGAATAAACTCCCTCCCCTTTGGAACCGTTTGGTCAGATGTCTGTTCTAAGCTGCATGCCAAAATCTAACAGGTGTGTCTCTGTAAGTTCAAACCCAGGTCTATATAGAAAGTTGCAGGACAGTTAGAGCTATATAGCAAAACCCTGTCTCAAAACAAAAACCAAATTCTGTAACATTTATTGGAGTATTGTTATCTTCATTACACTGTGGCCAGCCTTTGGCTTCACCAGAGTTTGAGCACCATGTCCTCAGTACTGAACATATACACTTCCAAAGCACAGGCAAGGAAAGGAATGTAGGAGATGGGGGAGAGCCATCTCATTTGTTCTCTCAATTGAACTGGGGTTCTTAGTCAGAAAGAAGGACACATGAATGGCTAAAGATAGGAAAGGATCCTCAAAGATGAAATGAAAGGAAAAAAAGAAATCTTAGACTACACAATCAACACAGAAATTGTTAATGTGCTTAACATATGTGCCTATATGTGCTTAAGTCCACCCCGTGAATTTTAGAGGCCTTTATACTTGCCTTCAAACGTCATATCAGAAAGTTGGTACATCTCAACTCAGAGTCAACTATCTCCCCAGGATTACCATAAGCTGGGGGAACACTGGCAGCATGCTTTCCTGAGTTCAAAAGCTGGGACATGTTCTCCCAGATGTGTGGTATTAGGCAAGTTACCTGGACTCTCTATACCTGTTTCCTCATCAGTAAATTTTAGGTGTTGATGGTGACACATCCCTCATAAGAATTATGTAATCATCAAATGACTTAATATACACAGTATGCTTAGTCTGTCCTGAGCACCTAGGAAATCCACCTAGCAAAGGGCAGCTCTTAGGATTATTCAATAGCCTACTTGGGATGGCAAACTCAAAGGTCAGGGGTCTCAATCAACAACTGTATTTCCCTCCATCCTAAGGAAATGTATCATATATCAGCAACCAGAGATGTAAATGCCTCACAGATGAAGACATAGATGAAGTCAATGCCTTACCTAATGGCTCCCAGGTGCCAGGTGCCAGGGATGTGTGGTTATTTACATCCACTGTCCCCACCAAACATCCACCAAAACACATTTTGACAGGAACTAGTTAAAACAATAGAGCATTCTCCACAGAGTCTATCCTGAAAATAAAGCCAGGGTAAAGGAGACTGATCCCGCAGCCTGGACATTCACCTGCCTGCCAAAGGCCTAATGGTCTAATGATCTAATGATCTAGTAGTCTATGACTTTTTCTTTTCAATTCACGTTTGTTTTCAGCCTGGGCTGCCTGGTTGAGGTTGAGAGAAAGGGGACAGTGAACGTGGCAGGTTGCAGAGAATTAGGGAAACGACCTGGAGAACAGTTCCTGGAAAAGCAGCAGATACAAGTCTGTTGGGTCCAGTGAAGCCTTGGATGGGGCCCTCCTGCCTCGTGTCAGGTAGCACGTCCTTTAACTCACTTGATTCTGTGTGTAGTAAAAAGGGAGAGAGGGGGAGGGGGGAGAGAGGGGGAGGAGGAAGAGAGGGGGAGGGGGGAAGGAGGGGGAGGGAGAGAGAGAGAGAGAGAGAGAGAGAGAGAGAGAGAGAGAGAACATGTTATGTTAGCTGTCTTCTTTACCCCAAGACCCACCCCAGAGCCCCACATTCAGTGAAGTACACAAAAGAATTTCTACTCTACACTAAGAGAGACATGAAGAAAGACCCTGAGCCATAGAGAGGGGGACATCCAAAGAAGCCAGCGCTGAGGTCAGAGCAAGGAAGGAAGGCCTAGATGAAACCCTGTTTCTACAGTGTGGTGTTCACATCGGGTAAAAATCTACCCCAGGAGCACCCAGAACTGTCAGAACCTAAGAAGCCGGGCTGCAGAGGCGAACAGCGCTCAGTGCTGCACAGTGCTCACTCGGCCACTGCTACTGCCAACCGTTTGCTCACACGCTTCATCTTCGTCATCTGAGAAGGGAGATAAGTGGTGCCCGGCTTGAAGGTCTGCACAGAGTTTAATTAATGAAAGAGAGCAGATCAAGCTCACTCAATTGCAGAGTTGTTTCAGGGGCTTCTCAGGCTCACCCAGCCAACAAATAGCAGAGCAGTAATCACAGCCTCGGGGGTGACTCTCCAGAGTCACCTCTCAGCTACTGTGCTACAGTGATGCAATGACTAGTTTCGGGAATGCAGATTTGAGAAATAGTGAGAAATTTAAAGTTCAGTTCTTCACCTACCACCCCTGGCACCTGCCCTTCCTGCTTCCACGTCTCACCTTCACCAACAGGCATCGTGAAGCTTTCCTAGTGTTTGAGATCATCCAAATGTCCATTCTAATCAAATTAAGATCTAATGTGGTGTCTACATTTAGAGTGTAAATTCTCTTTTGTTTTTGTGTTATATTAACCATCCCTTTTATCTACTGGTTCGGAAGCCTGTAATTCCCCAGACAGTCACCCAGAGATGCTACCTTACGCACTCAGGACCTCAAAGCAAAACAAGGATACTGTCATCCACATCAGCTGCTAGAATACTTTTCCACTCTCAAACTGAGGTCACAGAAAAATGCAAATAAAAACAGTAACAGAATAGCATGTTTTGCTTGGAAGCTTTTTCTTGGGAAGACTGTGTATGCGTGGTTCAGAAGCCAGTAACAAGATGGGACGGAGCTCGGCAGCAGAGAACAGCATGTTGGACTATAGGAGTCCCCCAGAAGCCAGGCTCAAGCATAGTCACAGATGTTAAAACTTGAAAAAAATCCCTGACGGCATCTGAACTCAGTTATTTCCAGATTCTGGTCATGTGCAGATTCTTTTGTTCAGATGAAATCTTACCAAGAAGATTTAGAGAAAAGCTTTGAGGCTCTTCTTGAATCCCAGGGGGAAGCATTAGATTAACCCCTCTTCTGAGCTCTCCTCCTTCAAACAGCACACTTTTAAAACTCCTGCCCTACGGGTTAGAGAGATGGTGCTATGGATAAAGTACTTACCTCCCAAGCTTGAGACCTTGAGTTCAGTCAACCTCTAGAACCCATACTTTAAAAAAAAACAAGAAGCCAGATACAGCAGGGCAGGTCTGCAATCCCAGTACTAGAGAGGCAGAGACAGGAGGATCCTGGGAACTTACAACCCAGCTAAGGTAGCCGAATCAGGTTCAGCAATAGACTGTGTCAAAAGCAAAGAGGAGAAGCTGGAGAGATGGCTCAAATTTTGATGGCTCAAAGTTTGCTGCTCTTGCAGAGGACCCAGGTTAAGTTCCCACCACCCATGTGGAAGCTCACAACTGTCTCTAACTCCAATTCCAGGGATCTGACACCCTCACACACAAGATACAAGTAGGCAGAATACCAATATGCATTTAAAATTTTTTTTTGTTTTAAAAAAAATATCTGGTGATACAGGGTCTCACTATGTGTATTACCCTGGCTAGCCTAGAACTCACTGTGTAAACCAGCCTGGGCTCGAACCCACAGATATCTGCCATCTGAGTGTCATGATTAAAGGCACTGTTATATCCAAAAAAATGATGTGTTTGGGTTTTTTTTTTTTAATAACTAACTTAATCCCATTTTGTCCTATTACTATTGGGAGAATTCTGGTCCAGAAAAGCTGGCTGTCCTGCCTGAGGTCCCAGAGCCAAGCTTCAACAATCCACTTATCTCTCCCTGACTATTTTTCCATGATGACACACAACTCCTCACATGAACTGCCTTTTGTTTCTTCACGTCGTTCGTGTGTTTGGATTTGAGTGTTTGTGCCCATGCCCAGTGTTCCCAAGAAAACCTAACAAACCAGTCTCTGCTTTCCACTTCAAGCTCAGAGTCTGCAGTTTGGACATATTGATGTCTCAGCTGCCTGAGATTGAGCGAGGAACGGAACACACAAGAGGGGCTACAAACACTCCTCCCAGACAGCTGCATAGGTCATCATTTAGATTTGAGAGATGTCCTAAAAAGTGAGGAGTTCTCAGTGAGACAACTGAGAGTTTGCAAACAAAGTCAGGACCCCCAGTGTGTGGTTCTGGACGCTCGACACTGGAGCTACAAGGTCTCTTCATATCTCCATCTGTAAAACAGAGGACACTGGGAAAAGGAGAAAGCTGTCACATGGCTCCTGTATTCAAACACGGTGCCCTTTGGGTGCTGAGAGTGGAAGCCAGTAATAGCACTGCTCCCTGACTCTCTCCCTGCCCCCTGATTGGAAGATCTCCACCAGGATCAATAGAAGGACAGAATTCTGACTAACATGCTTTATGAAGGAAGCATGTAGCATCTAAGGACAGGCTTCCAGCTGATTTGCTGACATTCCCCAGTATGGCCTTCCCAGCACCCCAGACAGTTTCCATTATTGCAGTAATCTGATGGATCCCGGATATGCTCATTAACTTATTCACAGTAACACAGCCAGAAAATGATGGGCTCAGAATTTGATCCCTGAAGCACCTTTATTCTTTACTACTACTTGGCTCTGCTCTTCTTTCCTAACACACGCAGAAAAGGGATAACACTACATACAGAGGTTCAGGAGGACTGGACCAGCCCAGGCAAAGGCTGCAATGAACAGACACCAGGCCTGAATTTCCCTCCAGCTTGCTCAAAGGCGAATGCTCCAGCCAGCCCTTCACTTATCCCCTAGGGGCAAGAATTCTCTGCTTGCTTCCTGGGTCCCCTCGGTGGGTGGTGGGAGTTGGGCACAAAAGCAGGAGAAAGGTAAACTTTCTGCATGTGAAAACCACCCCCCACCCCCGAGGAGCCGTGTCACACCGTATGTCACCGTCATCAAAGGGGCTGTGCATAAACCTGAAAAACCAAACGGACCTGTCTGTAGGTGTCACTTATATCACAAGGCTACAGGTGCCTTTATTTCTACCGTCCGCTGGTGCTGGGAGCACGCTTGCCTTCTCTTGCCTTGAAAGCCTTCTGTCTGGACCTAGCCACCACTTGTCTTCACGTAAGCAGCTTTACTTTGCTCTTTTGAATGAATTGAAAGGGGTGTCGGGGCTCAGAGACTTAGCTGGGGCCTGGGACTGAGTGTCTGTCTCCAGCTCCCACAGCAGCCCCTCCGTGAGGCAGTCAGAGTGCCTCCTCCCGGGGTGTTTGACCCAGGCTTGACTGCTTGCCGGAGAGAGTTTTTGCCTCCTCCGGGAAGGTGGCCACCCACCCTCTTCATCGGCCCCCACTTCCCCGGTTCCACGAAACCAAAGGCAGCTGAGAGAATGTGTGTGGACAGGAGCTTAAATCTCTGCCCATCCTTCAGCTGCCTTTAGGAGGGAGCTGGATTGTGCACGGATAGCCAGCTCAAGAAAAATCCACCACCTCCCCGGATCCCTGACCTCACCCCTCAGATCTTTGGGGGGCCTGCTCACCAAGTTGCCCCTCTTGATACAGAGAATGGTATTCTTACAGTTTGAGGCATTTTTTTTAGGAGTTTGTACAAAATGGTTTAAAGGAATCTCATTTGGCTCTCTCACAGTCCCTTAGGGACAGAATGCTTCCAGAAAAGAAGTGGCTAGGGTTTTTTTCCACTGTATTCTCAAACCTTATCAGTCTGTGGGGGTGCGGGGGGGGGGGGGGGGGGGAGTGCGCATTCGCCCCCTCCTGGCAGCAACTGGAAACACATGCTTTCCCGCATCTGCGTTACAGTGCGAGAATTTAAGACAGAAACGGGTGTCCTAGATCATTAGGCACTTCGTCTCCATTTTACAGATGGGGCAACTGAGGCACAAGGAGGCCCAGTAATTTATGGAGATGGCTTTGTGTTGTAGTCTAAAGACTCAGACCCAGGCTATTGTGTGCTCATCCACACGGAAAGTTTCATTCGTCTGCCTTCGTGCTCTTGGCAAGGGTCTTTCTATGATTCAATGTATTTGGGACAGCAGCTTTTACAGTTTGGTTTCCTCCTCTTCTCATGTCTTCAGAGTGAAATTGTCTAGCTACTCAATCTATGTTCACTGGTTTTATTAAATCCCCAGGACGCTCAGAGGGCCGTGTGTTGAAACGTCCATTTTAAAGATGTGGAAGTAGGTTATCAGAGATGGTCATGAGTACTTACAGATTAGCAGACCAGGTTGGGGAAAAAAATCAAAACTTTAGCATGCCTGCAATAAAGTCAGAGATTGCAGCAGATTGAGCAGTTAGGAACTGTGCCCTCATGTTGCTTGCTTTATGAGTGGGTATTACAAGCAATATTCCTTCCCTGTGTCTTTAACCTAAAACTTGTGATCTTCCCATCGAAGCCCACAGCTTCCTTCAATGAGGTTTTAGAGAAAATAGAAAAAAAAATGCAGTCCCAAATAAGCTAAAGGAAAATGAAAGATTACTCAACAAGGCATAAGTGAGTTGGTTCCCACATGCTGTGGTTGCTCTCAGAACAAATACTCAAGTACCCAACCCACAAGCCTTCCTCTGCTCCAAGTGTTGAAACCCTCATGGAGCCCTCTGCAGCTGCCCTTCTTAAAGAGCCCCGAAGGGTGGGAAATTAATGCCTGTCCGTAAGGCTCTGGACACAGAGGACATTCAAGTGTCATGGAGCGTTAGAAGAGAAAACGCAATTCTCTTCTCCACAGCACTGCCTGGATGATAGAATTGTGGAAGGTTTTTCACTGTCTCCCTTTCCTCATGTTGCACTGCTTTGGCTTTGTTCGAAGATGTTTTGACAGAGAAATAGCCGATACCTGTAAACAGACATTCAGGAGATAGACACGGGAAGCTAGCCTCAAGTTTGAGGCTAGCCTGATCCGCACTGTAAGTCTGTACACCAGAGACGGGGAAGGGGAGAAAAGAAATAGAAAGGAAAGAGGAGAAATAGCCAAAGTGTAGATGCTTAATTGGATAGAGATTTATTTGGTCACATGCCTAAAATGACCTTGACGATCTCTGCTAGGGTCAAAGGAGGAATTTTCCTCGTCTGACAAATTGTCCAAGGCTGGGGAGTTTTGCACCTTCACTGCACTATACCTATTATTTTTGCCATGGGTTTGTAAGTGGGACAAAAGCCCATAGGCCTGGTTCTTTAGCTGGGTGGACCCTATTGTACTCGTGGTATGTGAGCTTGCTCCAAAAGGAGACAGAAGTTGCTGGAGGCTCTCAGTTCCAGGCCTGCCCTGACTCACTCCAAAGGTGCCTGTAATCAACTTTCTCACCAGTAAAAGAGAGCTCATTTGATTCCACCACCTTAGGGTGATCAGACCAATCTTTTTCGTACCGATCATGCCTTCCGTATGAGGTGGCCAGGGTGATAATGAGTCTGGGGGAAACTGCTCCCATCTGCTGTTGGTGTATTGAAAGCCAGGGCATGGGAGTGTGAGGAACCCAGCTCTGTTGTCCAGTTGAGAGGTAAGGAGCAGGAGGGGAGCAGAGGGCTTTCTGGGGCTACAGGTTTAATGAGTGGTGGTGCTGGTTGCGTTTTGAGTATTTGGTGACTTCACTTGACCAAAGTGCAAGTGTTACCAATGTGGCTGCATATGTGTACGTGTGTACAGATTTGGAAGTGTTTTGTTGATCCAATGAGAAGCTGCAGAAGGGCTGACTTCTTAGTGTTTTCCTGTCATGGGTGAAGAACTTAGGTCTGGAAAGATGAAAGAGGCAGAGACTTTCCATAATGACAAGCCAGAAAATGGCTAGACTAGTGGGCCCAGGAACGTTCTAGTATCCCCATTTTATCCTGTGAATGCTAGGCCTACCTTGTTTCTGCCTTGTTTTTATTACACACACACACACACACACACACACACACACACACACACACACACACACACCAGAGCCTTCTGCCACTGAGAATGGCTGTGCAAACTCAGACCTGGTTTTTGGATATTGCTGGTCCAGAGACTTCACTGAGAAGAGGGCACCATACTGATTATCCATCTACATTAAACACACACACACAAAACAGCCAAATGCCCACTTACCGCAAACACCTTCCAAGGCCTAGAGAGAAGGTGCTGCCAAACACAAAGCAGCCTTTATTCCTGAACTAGCACACTTAGTGCATGCTGGCTACGTAGCCTGGCCTTTTGTGGTGAGCTTAGACTTAATAACGCCTCCTCTTACTACAATAGCAAAACAAAAAAAGAAAGAAAGAAATGTTCAATGCTTTCATAAAAGACCTAACCCCCACGAAGAAGCAAGAAATAATTGTGGATGGAAAGCAGCATGATAAATATCAGAGAGAGCCCTCTAAGCACGCCTAATGGGTATAATTTGCCATAAAAGGAATTATCGATGGGAACCAACTCCATCATTGTGTGCAGTGCTGAAGAGATTACAGATCAAGAGGGTGCGCAGGGCCTGGGAGATCCTTAAAGGAGATGAACACCCTACTGATAAGATCCAGTTCAATTTTACCAAATATGTTTCTTGTTAAATGCTAAATGTCTTCTATATGTTAGGATGGATGAGGAAGGGCAAAGTCAAAGTTAGGGTTAATCTTTGAAGGGTGCCCCCTAGACTTTGAAGACCTGGAGACTGTGTTCTGTGCGATTCCATTTGGGGCCCACCACTTCTTTCTCCATATGCAGTTTAAGGTCATATCCGTGATGTTCTTAGTGTCCAGCTCAAAAAGTATGAGACTCTTTCCTTCCTCTGCTCACACTTAGAAGAAGACTTTCAGAAGTCGAGTTTAGAATAAGCACTAGTAGTCTTAACCCTCCTCCCAGACATCTCCACCCTGTACAGACTCAAGACATAAAGCCAGCCAATCCATGGGAAAATCAGGGCCCAAACCCAGGAAGCCTTGACTTCTGACTGATAGGCTCCCAGGTGAGATCCATGGCTATGATAACTACCAGGCCCATTAACCCTACCGGGGTATCGAGGAAAAGGCTTCCTAATTGAGACCTGGGGAATATACAGAATTCTGTGTGCTCCCACAGAAAGAATATCTAAGATTAAGAACCCAAACTCTAGTTTTTCTTTATACGCAGCATACAGTTCTTCTGCAGACTGAATGGTGATCAGGATGGTAGATTTGTGAGCATCTCAAAAGATCCCTGTGAGTTTTAGTTTCATTATATAAATATGCCTGGGATGGCGCCGTGCCTTCAGATAGGAAAGCTAACAGACCACATGGGAAACTTAGGGCCTCCCTCCAGCTTAACCCTGCTGTCCATTGGCTGTGTGACCTTGAGCAAGTGACAGAGATTCCCTGGGTCTCCATTTCTTCTCTGTCAAATGACAGAGTGTATTTTCCAGCCCTGGTACTACAGTACCAGCAAGGCAGGAGGTAATTCTGCCCAGAGGTTGGCAAATCCCTCAAAGGGCCAGGTAGTAAATATTTTATGATTTGCTGGCCAAAAGACAAAAATCAAGAATGCTAAGTAAACATGTATTTCAAAATCTAAAAAGATTTCTAGCTTCAGGATAAATAAATAAAGGAGCTATAAGCTGGATTGGTTTCAGGTTGTAGATAACTCCTGAATTAGGTGGTGCATTTTTATGTACATTAAAAGAATACTAACTTTCCATTTATAATGATAATATAAAGTTTATCCTTTAAAGATGCATTCACTTATAAACAAACTAAAAGAGAAAGTGGCTGTTTAAAATTGTTTAATTCATTGTATTTAGAGGACCAAATGCATTCAGTAATATTACTTTGGTGGCAGGCAGAAAAATAAAACAAACAGAGGACACTGTATCAAATAATGGAGAAGCTTTCATGCCTTCCAATTCTATCTGACAATGTCCCTGGACATGGAATCTCATTTTTTTGCTCTGGTGTTTGTCAGTGCTATGATTTCGAGCTGCTGTGTCCTTCCTGTGAATTGAGTTTGAACCAGCTTATCTCATTAACTTTATTTCAAGAATTAAAGAAAATGAAGTGGGCTGGAGAAATAGCTCAGCGGTTAAGAGCACTGACTGCTCTTCCAAAGGTCCTGAGTTCAGTTCCCAGCAACTACATGGTGACTTACAACCGTCTATAATAGGATCTGATACCCTCTTCTGGTGCGTCTTTAAAAAGCTACAGTGTACTCATATAAATAAAAATTAAAAAAAAAAAGAAAATGAAGTGAGCAGATTATATTAAAAAACTAATTAAAAGCCTTTCAAACATGACTCACACCCCTAAATTACGGAAATATAGAATGAAGCACAGAAGTAGTGTTTGGGTATATGGGAAGCAGCAAAGGTGACATTGGCAGGGCAGAACACACAGTCCTCTGTTCAGTCTCAGCCAGACACCTTTGCTTAAGCTCCCCATCTACCACCATGACATGCCAGGTGAGCAAAGCATGGCAGTTAGGATCAGAAACTTTCCACGCTGATCCACCTGAGCTCCCACTCAAATCCCGTCTCGTGTGAGCTGGGTTATTTTGTACTTGCTACCTGGAGTCCCAGAGCCTCCACCACCACCCCACTCCCATCCTTCATCCATAAAACAAAACCTTCCTTTCCCAGCACCCATCAGAGTGATCACTCTGAGGAAAGTGCTCCAGTATCAGGAATGTAATTCGGTACACAGCCTACAGAAACAGAGTTCCTGGGAGGACTCAGGATTGCTCCAGCATATTAATATTGCTGCAGGGTATCCTGTAAATGTTCACTAACTGGAATAAATTACCTACAGACGTAATACGCTGCTATATGTATGTGTATCCATATCACATGTCTAATGCATGCAAAGCTTTACAACATCAGTTCAGAACTGGTTTTGCTGGAAAATAAGATTGTGGCAAACACATGCACATGCTAATACATAGAAACGCTCAGAGCTCTCTGATTTCAGCATTCTGGATAGAATCCCACAGGGCAGTTCTTGTCTCATTTTCCCAAGAGCACTTTTAAATATTATATGTCGGAGTTCAGAGGGTCAGGCACAAGCAAAGAGAAAAGTCAATAAAGAGACAGGATTGCACAATCTGAATCTCCCAGCTTTGAAATGTTCTTGTTATGTTACTTGAGCAACTGTCTCAACTCCTCTGGCTCAGTTTTCTCATAGGAGCAATGGGACTAGGCAGGATATGGTGAAGACTACAGAATGCCATCTGTGTAAAGCACTTGATTGGAGTGCCTACCTGCTGCCCTTATTAAAAGATAAGGGTCATTCTATCAGGAGTTTCTATACCATGAAGCTTCTATAAGCTTTTGTTCTATATGTCCTCACAGCCTCTCTGATATTCCAGGGTGATGTTGGACTCCGTAACCCATAGCACCTTCCTGCCTAACGCATCTTTCTGTGACCCTCTGATGTCTTGGACCGATCTGTTCAGCAATGAAGAATATTACCCTGCCTTTGAGCATCAGACAGGTGTGTACATATGGGGTTTCCCATTCAAGGGCAGCAGGGCTGGGCTCAGGCTGGATCTAGGGCAGTCCAGAAATGTCAGTGTTCAATGCAGATGCTGATGGAAAGCCAGGCAGAAGGAAGTACAGGCTGTGTAGAAAGAAGGGCAGTAGAATCCTCGCTCCTACTTCTTCCTAGTATGGTGTAAATTCTGCCTGCTTCAAAGTAATATTCAGTAAACACAGGTCCCTGCCCACCCTAAGTCCTCCTCCCCACCGTTCTCTATATTTCCTTCTCACTCTCCCTCCCAATGTTTAACTCAGTTTTCTGTACCTAAGAAGGAAGCTTGAGGTCTTATGTAAGTCTCATTGCAGAGAGAGGCCAGCTGAGTTTTGCCCCAGAAACCCTCTGAGGCCTCCATGCCTGAGTAAGTGCTTGGGTGACTGCACATCACAGCAAAGCCAACTTACTGCTGGCATGGCAGGTGCATACCCATAAAAGTGACAGACGCAAGAACCAATGAAGCTGTCAGTCCTTGTGGAGACTTAACCTTAAGCACACGAACCTGGCCAGATCTGAGCTTAGTGTCTATAGGTAAGCAGTGAGCAGGAGGGGCCCAGCCTTTTTGACATGCTACACACTGTCACCACAAGGAAGCCCCTGCCTTTACAACTAGAGGCCAGGGCTGCACACCCAGAATTGAAGTGATTCCTAAATCGCAAAGTAATAAACCCACTCCTACCCCCTACACACACACATGCACACACAAAATCTCTCACTCTCAGCTGAAAGGCCTATCAGGTCTGTCCAATGTATGGTCTGCAGTCCACATGCAGTGAAGGATAACTGTAAATGTGGCCCAGCACAAAAATCATACGAATTCCTACGACAGTATGAGAGATTTCCTTTGCAATATTTTTTGGAAGTCAATTGCACAGTTCTCAAAGAGAACTTTGCAGCTGAAAATTCCGTGTCACAATGTTGAAGGCTTGGGCATACCTGATGGATCACTGCATTTGGACTTGACTCATCTGAGGACACAGTACAATTCTCCTTTGGTCCCGAGAAGTAGCTGGGTTCCCTGAAAGATGATGGGAAATGTAATTCATCTCGCTCCCTCAAACATGAACCTGAAAAGAAGACAACGAAGGCTTTAGGGTGTTCTTTCATGTTCTCGGTGCTTGTTCTTCCAGATGACGTGGGGGCAGGGCAGATGGGAGAAGGCCTCAACACTGGCCATGTGATATCCTGGCTACAGGAGCAGTAGCTCCTGTAGCCAACAAGAGTCTAAGCTACGATTCCATGTGACCTTAAAGTGAAGAGAAGCTTTGCCACTAGCTGCCCCAGCTTAATCTCTCAGGCCCTGATCTCTCCTTTGATGGGAAAATAATGAAGCTACAGGCTGGCACCAACAAAATGCAAGGTTACTTCTAGCTGAGGTAGAAGAAAGTTCAAAAGCTGATGCCTATGCTAATGTTTACACAGTGGTATGGACATAATTCATCTCACTGAAGTATATAATTTTTAAAAGATTAGTTTTTGGAGTTGGTACATTTTACTATAATACAAAATATAATCCATTAACAGAAGGCATCACCAGTGGAGTTGACCCTGTAACATAATTCTGTACACTTTCAGATTCTTGGGGGCAGCCCTCCACAGATTGAGGCCTTGGCATTTCTATTAGTGTGATGAAAGGTGAGACAATGTCACTGCTGGGATTCTTCCAGCAGTGTCTCGGAATCCTGCATCAGGAGACATCAGAAACATAAACTTCTTTCGCCACTGTTTTTAAAAACCTGAAGTATCTCCATCAAGAAATGAGATCAATGAAAATAAAATATCCTCATTTCTTTTCTTAATCAGGACATCATCAGCCAGAGAAATGACAGGGTCTGAATTTCTAAAAAACCCTTCTCTACCAGGACTAGAGCTTGGGCAGTCAGAATACCCTGACCACTTCCCCTAACTCATGTCTCCTTGCTGAGTCACAGATCTCCATCTTAAATCCAGACCTTGTCTAGGGACTTAGCCTACTAAGAACTTCCTGTTGGTATCTGCCCTCAAGTATTGACATTGCCACTCACCAGCCAGTGACATCCAGCAAGCCATTTGACACATTTTCCTTCACCAAAATAGTATCCACTCCCTAAAGGTGGGAGTGTAAAGTAAGAGTTGACATTATCAGGCATTTGGACATGTGCCTGGCACTTGTCAGATGCTTGCCTCACCCAGGGACACCCCAAAACTCCTAGAGAGGAAGAAACCAGTCATCAACTTCCTCTCTCCAGTCTTCAACCTAGATCTCAGTAGTAATCCTCCCAATCTGGGACTGAGACCAAAGGCAAAGGAAGTGAGGGAGAAGTAATGTACCCTCCAGACAAGTGACGTCCAGGACGGCCTGGGTGTGATGCTCAGCCTAGTGCAGTCCAGCTCTTTTCAAACTTTGCAAATGACTTCATCTGAGAAGGCCTGAGCCTGTGCCCTCAACACACTCACCACAAGTGAGTCCACACTGCTCTTTGAAGCAGGACCTCTGGCTGACTGCACTAAAGGCTTGGAAGGGCACAATCACAGATTGCAAAATACACTGGAACTTCATTAATTCACCTTCGTCTTGACTTCAGCTTTTTCAAAATAGAGACTTGTCATTTAGACTATTTATTCAGGTAGAAACTCTGTACTTCACATGCATAATATAGTATGAAACACACACACGGTTTTTTTGTTTGTTTGTTTGTTTTTTGAGGCAGGATCTTACTATACAGCGGTGACTGTCCTGGAGCTCACTGAGTAGCTAGTATACAGCACAGCTGTTATGTTTCCTTTTCTTCTCTCTCTTTTCTTTTTTTTTTTTTTTTAGACAAGGTCTCACTATATATTTCTGAGATATATATATATAATCTGTATATCCAATTAAGTTCCAATAGTCCACCTTCTAAAATTTTCTTATCTTACCTCTACTTCCTAGAGCTCCACCCTAGATATCCTCCTCGCCACACACCTCTTCCCTGGCCTTCAAAAATGCCTGTGGCCAACATGTGGCGCCTCCTTCACTTTTGCTTATGCTTTTTTTTTTTTTCCACAGCAGAGCTTTCTAGACTGGGGAAGTCCCAGGGAACTAGTTCCAGGAGGCCCCTCAAGTCTACTATAGATTCTGGGTGGCAGTGGAGAAGACTTGATACTGGCTCTCTCCTCTGCGCCCCAACCCTCGGCCAGGTTCCTCCGCTTTCATTCTGCATAGCTGTTATCAAGTTTCAGCTATAGGCAACACCTGTTTCACCTGAGTCTAGCTCGGCCCCTTACCTACTGTGTGACTTTAGTTGTCACCTCAGGCCTCCACTTCTCTATTTGTAGAATTGGTGCCATGACTTAGGATCTTGTCAAATGTATTGAAGACAGCAGGAAAGAGCAGCGTTTGGCAGAGTGACAAGTACATAAGAGCACTCAGGAAGTACAACAGCTGTTGGGCCAGGTGTGGTGGTAAACACCTTTAATCCCAATGCTAGGAAGGCAGAGGCAGGTTGATCTCTGTGAGTTCGAAGCCAGGCTGGTCTACAGAGTGAGTGCCAGGTCAGCCAGAAATATATAGTGAGACCTTGTCTCAAAAAAAAAAAAAAAAAAGAAAAAGAAAAGAGAGAGAAGAAAAGGAAACATAACAGTTGTGCTTATCCAATATGAGATTTTACTTCAAGGAGAGCTTTTTAAAAGACCAGTGCCAAGCCATCCTAAGTATTAAATTAAAGGGGAATGCATTAAAATCACACTGGGGCTTTTCTAAGTAAGATTCAGGTGCTGGGCACAGAAACTCAAGAAAACACCCATGGGTACGGGCCTAAGAATTTATAAATCTAAGCTGGAAAACACACAAATCACTGAAAGGTCTAAGCAGAGTCCCGTAACAGAAGTTGTGTCCCAGAGAAGTCATTCCTGGCTACCTCTGCTCTGTCTGCCCACTGAGGCCTAAAGAGCATCCATGGCCATCACAACTCAGGGCCTGGCTCTCTTAGCCACTCCCTAACTCTCCGTGACACTTCGCAGGCACCCAGCCAGCCCTCCTCTTTCCTTGGTCCAGTTCCTTGCTGCTCATGGTCTATGTCATTCCAAGGTTAGGACAAGAAGCCAAGAGAGGTTATAGGTAGGATGGGGCCAGCCCAGCCATGAGAGGAAACCTGGAAGCCATGCATCACCCCAGGACTTCCCTCATAAAGCCCTTCCTTTCTGTGCCATAGCTGCAGATGATGGTACCCTACACTATCCACTTCACTCACCACCTCTCTACAGTGTTGCCCTGGGCGAAAAACTTTCTCAACTCCCTATGCTAATAAATCATACTAATTATGGTCCCAAGTTGTCTAACTCAGGCCTCCTCTAAAGCCAACTGTCTGTCTCCCCCTTTCCCAGTACTGAATTTGTCCTTAACCTGAGAATGAACACAGAGTTGGGCAGCTCCTGTCCAGGATGATACGAACTTTCTAATCCCCATCTCCCTACCTGGAGCTACTTCAGGCATGGGTGTCACCTCCTTATTCTGAGGGCCCTGGAGGACATCAGCCCAAAGAACTAAATACATCCAACCTGATAGCATCATTTGAGAGAGCTCCCCCAGAGTCAATGACAACTCTCTCTAGCTCTTCAGCTTTTCTTCCCAAGGCAGCTGGCCCTCAAGTTCCCTGACCCACTTCAGACTTCAAAGGAGCTGGCAAGGCCTGCTGCTTAATAGTGGCCTCTGGACTTTTGCATCAAGCTTTCTGGACATAGGATGCTGGCTGGCCTCAGCTAGGAGCCTAGGCAAACAGACTTCATAGCAAGCTTCTCCCAGAACTTCAGTGTGATTTGTAAATGAGAGACACGTCAAGAAAAACACTGTACCTTTCCAGACAATATGACCCAGTAAGAGGATATATTCTTATATAAATAGTCCCTTGATTTGCTCTACGTTCATTCCTTCCAAATACTAGAAGGTTCTTTTTCATGTCGTTTGCTGGGATCAGAGGCACTGGCACCATCACCTCTCCATCTTTCTGATTTTTCAGACCTAAGTTATAGATAGATAGATAGACAGACAGACAGACAGACAGACAGACAATAGATAAACATGGATATGTAGCCTTCTACCTGCCTTCATCCAAATCTTATTTTTGATATGTGCACTCAACTTGGTCCTCCAAGATCAGGAAATGTGGCATGATGCAAGATGTCCACATGGTGTCCAATGACCTTACCAATGGCCACTGTGACCCTGGTGAGGAACCATGTAACCTCCCAGAACCTGTTTCCTTACCCTAAGGTAAAGATCTAATCACTGGTGATCTGGTAACACTTACTGAGGACTGATGGGCTAAGGAGGGGGATGGGAAGGAGCTCTGAGCACTCCTGGTTCAGGGTGACCAGAATTCAACAGCTGGGGAGGTAGGTGCTGTGAATCCTTCTGGAACTTTCATAGAAGCACCTGAGGTGAAGATTCTTTAGAGTGTGAACTGCTGTGGTTCAGGGAGAATAGGAGGAGGGACTCAGGGGTCAGAGGAATGGGGAAAAAAAACACCTTCAGGCAGAGGGCAGGGAGTGACACAGGGGCAGATAATAGAGGCCCTGGGGCAGGATCCCTCCCTTCCTCAGTGGCATCACTAACACCTCCCCCCTCATCCTAAAGCTGAGACCATGGAAATACTCCACCACCCAGTCTTTGTGGATGCTGGCTCCCCTATTCCTGCCTCTACATTGCTGAGAACAGGCATTTCCTCTCAGCCATCTCAGCTCTGAAGACTGTGGGAAGGGCTTTTGCTGACCGAAAAGCCAGCCACTGTGTATCTGCCACCCCCCCACCCCACCCCCCACCCCCGTTGTCTACAAAGCCTACTCTGTAAGTGAGTTCCACCAAGGAGCCAGAGAGCACTAGGCCAACAACACCTTCCTGGTGTCAGAGCTAACCTCCCCCCTACTACTTCCCTAGATCCTTAAGGGGAAGAAACAAAGTAGTCTTCCTTCCAAACAAAATAACCCTGCCATAGAACTGGAGAGAGGAAGGGAACAGAGACACAGAAAACCCTTTCCATGGAGAGAAACGTGCGGTGTGCTACACAGCAGTGCACCGATAGCCATCTCAGTCAGGCCCCAGTGCAGGACCAGCAGCCAAAGAATGTCAAGGATCATAAACGGCTCCCATCAGAATACCAGGAACAGCTAAAGACCTCTTAGGTTTACTCAAGCTAGCAATCAGTAGATGAAAAAGCACAGACAGAACTCAGGAAGGGTCTGTTTTCTCAGGAGACCCTATTCTCTGCCAGGAACTAGCCATAAGCCTGATCAGCCAGCTTCAGCCAGCAGTGGGGGATCACAGAAAGGGTAGTTGGGTCAAACCATTCATTCCCTCCATGTTTTCAACCACCAGGAGGAGGCTATAACACCACCATTAAAGAGCCTGGCAATGCAGGTTCTTTCATGTATGTGAATGCAAAATTCTGGTAAAAGGACTGATGATAAAAATGGATTATTTGCTACACATGTGTGAGGCCCTGGGCTCAGTTCCAGCTCCAGAAAAAAATTAAATAAATAACTGGTTAAATTTTTTAAAATAAAACAAGTCTAGGATTTGAGCTTACCAAGAGGCTCACCAGTGGGAAAAGAGGATTCTGAGTTTTAGAGGGAAACTGTTTCTGTCTTTATGAAATAGCCCTGTCACACCTATGAGGACCCTGGAAGAATCTGAGAAATCAAACGATGCCAATCAGGACTTGGCGTCTCAAAGGCAATGGAGAAGAGGTAGCCCCAGCAGAGCAGAGCTGTCTCCTGGCTGGGTTCAGGAGCATCATAGCTCATGTAGGCACGGTAGCAGCAGCAGAGGCAGGGCAGTGGCAATAGCAACAACTCCAGTGGCTGAGGAATGTCACTGCACAAGGTCAATCTCTGTCATCCACACAGCCTGAGCCAGTGACCTCAGCCTCGCTCTGTTGACTTGCCCACCCCCATTCTCTCTTGCTGTCTCCCTGTCTCTCCTCAGATGTCATCTCTTTTCTGTGCTGATCCCCCAAGGATGAGCACAATGAGATGAGAGAAGCGAGCCATTCAGACTGTGGTTCACATGCCACCGTTGCCACCCGCTGACAGTGGGATCTAAGGGAAGTGATTCTCCTCCGATCCCTGAGTTCCTCGTCTATCAGGGGACAAAGGCTAAACATGGCTATCCATCATCAGTTTTTACCAGGCAATTTGTGGCATCACACAGAGTAGGTGGGTAGTGGTAACATTAATAAGATTGTTAAAGTATTTGTGAGCTTGTTTAATCTGTAGAACAACTCTGTGATAGAGGTGATACAGTCTTCTCCATTTCATGAAGAGGAAAGTGAAGTTCTCATTTATTGGATGGATGGATGGATGGATGGATGGATGGATGGATGGATGGATAGTGGATTGATAAGTGAGTACTTAGATACTATGGTGGTTACAAAAATTATATACACAGGTCTACTCTATGTCTGCCATTCCATCTGTTTCTGCTTGAAACATTGAGACAAGGCTGCTGTATACCTAGACAAAGTGCTACTGGCACATCCCAGGCTACAAAGCAGGACCTACAACTGACTGAGTATCTACATGACTCCATTGAAGGAATAGGTAGTCTGAGCACAGGAAAGGATAAAACTTAAACCACCAGGAACACAACAACCTCAGTACAGCCAACTCTTCCATGACTTCCTTCCTCCCTAGATATCTGTTAAGATCCAAGGTCGGCCACACTATGGACAGTATCTAACTAGCTCAAGACCCTTGTAAAAGCTGACCAGAGACTATGCACAAATAGGTAGCCATCATAGCATCTGCCTATTAATGCACAGAGACTCAGACTAGTTTCAGATAGTCTAGCACAAAGAAAACATCTAATAACTATTGAATTGATTGGGGATTTCCCAGACACCACTCTCCTTACATTAACTCCAACTCTATACCAGCCCTGTAGGTCAAACATACTATTTCCATTTTAACAGCTGTGGAATCAGAGGCCTAAATATCTATGGGCCTTACCCAAAAGACAAGCAGCTAAACCAGGATTTGAACCCAGGCCTTCTGAACTCCTGAGTTCTTATTCTTGATATCATGTTACCTAGAGAATCTTTTTGCTTTCTTTCTATCGGTTACATCATGCTAAACACCCAAAAGAGACTTAGTAATTTCCCACCAGCCTCATACCCTCTCTGGCCCCAACAATCCTCTACAGAATCCCATCTCCCTGGTGGTCTCTGCAGAGAAGGTAACCTGGATCTTTGTAAGTACACGCCAGATCTATAGCCCTTTCTGAATAAAGAACAAAGATGCTAACATAACTGGAGTATTCTTTGGGAATATTTGGAGTATTCCCTTGGTAATCCTTTACTTCTCTGTGCTCTGGTGCAGCCTGTGATTCCTACTGGACATCAGTGCACCCTGAATACTGGACCAAGCGCCACGTCTGGGAATGGCTCCAGTTCTGCTGCGACCAGTACAAGCTTGACGCCAACTGCATCTCCTTCTGTCACTTCAACATCAGCGGCCTGCAGCTATGCAGCATGACGCAGGAGGAGTTCGTTGAGGCAGCCGGCATCTGTGGGGAGTACCTCTACTTCATCCTCCAGAACATTCGCTCTCAAGGTCAGTGTTAGCAAGCCTCAGGAGGAGGGCCGTGGACTGGGACCCACACCCCCATAGGCGCTTCCTTTGCCCCGACTCTCATAATCATTTGGTATCAGTGCTCAGTCAAAACCTCTCCGTAATCAGAAATTCTACTGTCCCGGTGTTGAGAGTTTAGCCAAAAGGAAAGCAAGAGCCAAGAAAACAAGTTGGGTAGGCTTTTAAAAAAGAAAAGTAAAACACGTAAGAAGTCCAAAACCACGCTGAAAGCCTCAAATAAGGATGTTCAAAATTAATTAAATCTTGAAAGGTGAACAACAACAAAAAAAGCAACCTGCTTCACCTCTGACTAAGCAGAGAGGAAAACAATAAAATAGACCTTTTCCCTTCCTATTTCCAGAGAAGTTCAAAATTGCCATTCTTAATACATTCCTTTCGGTCAAGAACCCGGTGGCCAGAAGGTGGCGCCAGTAGCGTGGACACCATGAGCATGCGCTGCTTTTTCAAACCAGAAAGCTGTGAGGTAAAGCAGCTGGTATGAGAGGCTGCGCGCCTTCACTTTGCGACAGACAGCATACAGGTCTGCTTTACAGGCAGTCGGGGCAAAGGGAAAACTTGGAAATCAGAATGGCCCACTGTGTTACTGATACAGTCCGGGCTCTTATACACGGAAGCCATAGAATTCTTTCTGCAAGAAGTGCCCCCTGTCCAAATCCCCAGTAGCTTTGTCGGCTGGGAAGATCGACGACCCTCCCTGGGCTTTGAAGGATTTAGTGAATGATTATCTGGTACAACATATAAGTACACTCTAAGAAGCAGCTATTTGTATCATTAATATAACCAAGAGTCAGGAAGAAAAGAAAGAAAGAAAAAAAATCAAAGCAGATACAACTATGCTTGATTCTTTACAAAAGGACTTTTGGAAAAGTTCAGTTTCTCTTGGAAAGGTTTCTTCAGGATACAGAGAAAGCAGAATATTCCCTGCCACTTGAGAGCCAAGCTGTCTGCTAGTCCCTGCTGTACAAGGATGTTGTGTGCAAAGAAGAGATCTCATTTAGGCAGAGAAAACTCAGAGCACCTTCCAGCTCTGGGAGTCCTTCTTCCATTTGTTCCTCTCATCATGAAAGACTAAGGACAAGAGCAGAGAGGGTGGTGACCTTGGGTTAGAAGCAGAAGCCTGTGCTTAGAGTGTGTACTCCCTGAATCAGGACAAGGCTGAGTGTGGTGTCACAGCCATTTTGGGAGAAGAACCCTGGAATTCCATTTAAAACTTCCCGAGAGCCAGGTATGGTTGAACACAGCTTTAAACTCAACACTGAAGATGCAGAGGCAGACAGATTTCTGTGAGTTCAAGACCAGCCTGATCTATATAGTGAGTTTCAGACCAGCAAGGTGACATAGTAACACTCTATCTTTAAAAATAAAACACTCCCTAGAGGATGATCTTGCTAAAAATTCTAGGGCCATGGAGAGGGCCATATTCCACCATGGAAGAAGACAAGGTTGCATTGCTACATTGCTACCTTGGTCAAATGCCACATTAACCAAGTTTGTCTCAAGTCTCAAGTGGCTCCTGGGCTAAGAGCTTTTACATTGATCTCCTTTCCAAGATAATTTAATATATGCGTGCCATTGACTCAGGGATAGGTAAAAAAAAAAAATGAGTAAGCTAAAAACTGGCTTTAGAGATGTTCTGCAGTTAGTAGTACATGCTGTTCTTCTGAAGGACCTGGATTTGATTCTCAGCACCCACATGGGGTTGACTCCAGCTCCAAGAAATCCAAAGCCCTCTTCTGACCTCTAAACACACACACACACACACACACACACATTCACACATACACACATTCACACACATATTCTCTCTCTCTCTCTCTCTCTCTCACACACACACACACACACACACACACACACACACAAACACAAATCTTACCCTTTCCCCACCTTTGGTATTTTTGAGAAAAGGTCTCACTCTGTAGCTCTGGCCGTCCTGGAACTAACAGAGATCTGCCTGCCTCTGCCTCCCAGGCCCTGGGTTTAAAGGCGTGTGCCACTATGCCCAGCTAAAATCTGACCAATAAGGAATCCCTGAGTGCCATGCCAACTCCAACAATGGGACTTTAAGTCATTCTCTACGTCTGTCGCTCCACCAACCTGCTCCATTCTGAAGCTCTCCCTTAATGTTCGTCAGGCAAGTCTGTGTACATGCGCACTGTGTACATACGCACTGTGACCAGAGTTTATACTCCAGCAGCTTGCCCAGTACGCACTGGACTCACTGCTTATCCTAGAATAATCAACAATAGAGCTGTCTTGCATTCTGAGGTTTCTCCATTTGAACAAAAATTATATTCTGGGTAACTACCTAGCTTGTCCCTTGTGTACCTCATAGTCTAGGGCTCTGCCAGAACAGGACACGAACAAGGATGCTTCAATCAGGGGAGGTGCTAGAAGGGCCTTCAGAGCCCAGAGAATCATCTGAATCAGTAGATGTAGAAAAAAGATTTAAAGGTCTAGAAGCATGGAGGCCCTAGTCACCAGAAGGAGAAGTCAGGGAAAAGACTGGGATCACAGAATGGCTTCTACAGTGTAGGACAAGAAATATCTTTCATCAGTCCCTACCCTGTTCTACTTGGCCCTTTGGCCAGAGTGTTCCAATTATGTTGGTGAAGAGATTGTAGTCTTTGTGTTGGACACCGAGTTAAGAATAGGTTATCCACTGACCTCTCCTGCTTCCTGGAAACATGATCTTAAACTCCAGCCTAGCTCGCCACTCTACAGAGAAAGGTACCAACTCAGTCTTCCAAAGAACTGAGCATTCAAGCAGAGCTATGTACCCTTTGAGCTTCTTATCCCTTTCTTCCCTTTGGCTATCACATCTCAGGCATTCTGATCTCCAAGGATTACAGTCCCATGTCAGAAACCATAGGCCCAGGGCCAGGGAGTGGAGCGGGTGTTTAAGCTTATATCCCACTAAGACTGACCAGCGAGCCAGAGAGGCAGTGACTGGCAAGGCCATGCAGACAACAGCAGTCCAGCTCAGGTCAGAGCTCACACTTCCTGGGTCCTAGGCAAGATCCACTCCCTAGAGTTCAGTCAGCAGATCCATAGAGCCTCCTGGAATCCTTGGCGTCTGGCGTCTGTTGTTCTTTTTTTTTTTTTTTTTTTTTTTTTTTTTGATACAGGGTTTCTCTGTGTAGCCCTGGCTGTCCTGGAACTCACTCTGTAGACCAAGCTGGCCTCGAACTCAGAAATCCGCCTGCCTCTGCCTCCCAAGTGCTGGGATTAAAGGCGTGGGCCACCACCTCCCGGCCCTGTTGTTCTTTTTAGGTAATCTTTGAAAAAGTATGGTGCTGTTGTATTTGGCTTTTATAAGGGCCAAATGGTGTCCAAGCTTCCCTCTGAAAAAAAAAAAAAACAAAAACCATTCCTTAGAGGGGAGAGTCACTTCCCTTCCTCCAAAATCTCCTCTCCTGGTCTGACCAGACCCCAGGGTTACATGGAATAGTTTGTGAATCTCTCTTTCTCTGTCTTTCCCAGGTTATTCCTTTTTCAATGATGCTGAAGAGACGAAGAGCACCATCAAAGACTGTAAGTATGACATTCAAACTGCCCAAAGCTGTGCCCAGGCTACTGCTGGTCACTCGGGTTTGATCCTCATTTAACAACCACACTAGAAGGTTGATGAACCAAAAGCAAGCCAAGATTTGTAGAAAGAGCAGAGAGAAATGGGTTAAAAGAGTGTGAACAGGGAAAGGGGGTCTGTGGGATAATAACTTACATCCGTGGAGTCCCTGTCCTCCTCAAGACTTCCCTATCTATAAAATATCAGGACCCTTCGGGGTTGTGGTGAGTTTAAAAAGCAATGACATTTGTGCCTGGGAAAGGGCCTTGTAGGAGCCTGCAGTGAGGCTACTACAGAGCCAGTGCCCATTTGCCATGGTGCCAGTAACTTTACCAGTCTTAGGGTTCAGAATAATCTGAGCCCATTGCTAAGTCATTGATAATTAAAGGATGGTGTGGTTGCGGGTCTCAAATGGCCCACAACCCCAACAATTAGTTCATGTCTGGAGATGGAAACAGGGAAAGGAAAATTTGGAGCTTCTGTTTTTAAATATTTGTATGTGTTCTTTGAGAATCCCATACATGTATGTGATGTATTCTGATCATATCCACCCCTATACTCTTCCCACCATGTCCCCTCCCAACTTCATGTCTTATCTAAAAAATAATACAAGATTCCAGTTAGTGCTACTAATATATGCTCAGGAGTGTGGTACCATCCACTGGAGGATGGGCAGCCTACCAGCACATGCCACAGTGCAAATACTGAGGTCAGAGAATGACTTTGGGGAAGCAGTCCCTCCTTCCACCTAGGGTTTCAGGGATCAAACTCAGCTCACCAAACTTGCGCAGCTAGTACACTTTACCTTCAGAGCCATCTTGCTGGCTGGCAGAGGTCTGCGGGGGGGTTTTGTTTGTTTTTTTTGTTTGTTTGTTTCTCTTCCTAAAATCTCAGTCAACTGAGGATTTAGGTTCTTAGACTTCTGATTAATGGAGGTTTTGTGATGTTTGTTTGTTTGTTTGTTTGTTTGTCTGTTTATTGGTTTGGGGACATTAGCACATGAATAGCCCACTTCAGCTGTGAAATGGTTCCCCTCCATCCAGCCCCAAGAACCCTAGCTGGTCTTACAGAAGAAAAGGTTCAAGGAGACAAAAGACAAATGCAGGACATCTAAGATCCTTTAAAAAGAGCTAAAAGGTGTGTCGCTGAGTTTTCCAAAACAATAGCCACTAACTATGTGGGCCTTTACATAAAATTAAATCATGTTAAAATTCAGGTTCTCGAGAACATTAGTCATTTTTTAAATGCACAATCACAGCTGGCCAGTAGCCACTGAAGGGTTGTCTTGCGCAGCTTGGACAGATCACGCCAGACCAGACGATTCCATGAGGGGAAGTTTATTTAGGAGATAGGGAACAGGAGGGAGAGACAGCAGAGAAGTAGAGAAGTAGAGGCCGGCCATGACCACGTGGAGAGAGGATGAAGGGAAAGGGGAGGGGAGAGAGGAGAGCCTGCAGGCATGGGGCCAAGGGATCAAGAGAGCAAGAGAGTAAGGAGGGGGCAGGCAGCCCCTTTTATAGTGAGTAGGGCTACCTGCCTGTTGCCAGGTAACTGTGGGGAGGAGCATACCTGGCCACTGCCAGGTAAGTGTGGAGGTGGGGTTTATATGGAATACTAATGGCCACCATATTGGATTGCTGGCGTTTCCCATCCTGAAAAGTCCTTTTGGTCACTATCAGTGGAGAATGAGTCTGAATCTGGCTAGACACAGAAACAGTCCAGTCCTTGATCATTTTTCCTTCTCTCCCCACCTGTCCCCTCCTCCCTTCACTGCAGAAATGTCAGTAGAGACCACACCATACCCAAGGATAGAGCTTGTGGTCTTGAGTTCATGGCTAACAGCTCCTGCTCTTGAGCCTTGGAGTATCTCTGTGGCATGCTAGTGCGGGGTTGGGATTTTTGAATGGACTAAGAGCGTCATGAGCAACAAGGAGCTTGATTTTGAAACCCTGTCACCAGGCCTCCATCCTGGCTTCTAGAGGACACCTGATTATGATTTCATGATAATGAACTTAAAATTGATGATAATAATAAACTTAAAACTTTAAGTTTCTGGTATCAAGGACATCCAGGCCTGCTCAAACCTCAGAGACAGTAGTAGGGATATGCCTCCCCTCGTGCCACACCAGGTACCCCAGCTAGATGGATACAGTTGTTGTAAGGCTGATGTTTGCAGACATGCAGAGTTCCTTCAAGGTACTGCAACAAACCAATAGCTCATCTTGGTGAAAAATTTAACCAGGCACATGCCTTGAGATTGGCAGTAATGACTCCATCTTCTCTGCCTCAGCCTTTGCCTCAACTATTAGATTAAAAAGAGAGAGATTTGAAACCTCAATGTTGGCATGAGGGACTTCAAAGTCACCTGACCTGAAACAGTAGGAACAGAGTAACCTGACCAGATAGTCTATCTTCATGCCTCTTGTGTGATCCGTCTGTGCCCTCCTACCCCCATCACACCAAACAGACTCCACCCCGAGCACAAGGGACTGCAGAAATAAAGTGCTTGCCCCTTCCCTGGCTCTCCTTGTAGTCCAGTGAAGGCTTCGTATATGCTCGTTGTCAGGGACCTGCCTTTGTTTATTGTTATGAGTCCACTTGCTTATTTCTCCCTAGAAGACTCAGTGACGCAATGGGGAAGTCTAGAGATGGGGACAAACACACGGCACAAAAGAGCCAGTGACCACTGTTCAGACCGTTTGAGCTAAGTGCTCACTTGGTGCCTGCCAAATACCTCCTGAGAAGGACAGGACCTGGTTGTGAGTGTAGGCTCCGGGATGGGAACACTGGGCTGGAGTCCCAACCTGACACCTGTAAACAACAAAATTCTTAAACTCTCTGGGTTCCAAACTTCTCCTTAATAAAATGACAATAGTGTTAGCGTCACCCCCGGTTGTTAAAGGACTATGATGTCGCATATGAGGCCTCTAGTGAGCACTCAGCATTTAATAAAAGGCTCCATAAGCATAAGCTTTAGTAGAGAAAAGCTGAAATGGGTTTTAAGGGAAGAAGAAACACGCTGTGATTCAATAAGCACATTGGTGCCTTTAGACCTCGAGGTGTGGGCAGGGGAGGCTCTAGCACAGGACATGGGTGCCCTTAGACCTCGAGGTGTGGGCAGGGGAGGCTCTAGCACAGGACATGGGTGCTCTTAGATCTCGAGGTGTGGGCAGGGGAGGCTCTAGCACAGGACATGGGTGCTCTTAGA